>NC_050584.1:51492500-51856666 GCF_013368585.1 Megalops cyprinoides | reverse complement strand
ATAAACCAAACTCTAGTATTGTGCCCAGGAAAGGCGTCTCTGGCAACTCTAAAATGCAACCCAGTAGCAAACACACCCTATATAGCTTTATGAACCGCGTTATTGCCGTTTTCTATGTCGCTTTTCGATCAACACCCTGAACTAATTATTCAGGAGCAATTACAGATGTAGTAACTTCACTTTTAATTGGATGCACATGTGCTCCACCATGGAAAAATTCTAAGCTGAGTTTTCTGAGTAATGCAGGGCAGAGAATGGGCAAAGGAACAGCTCCTCCTCACACTCATCCTGCAGGCTCACTCCATGCACGTAATACACGCAGGCACGGGCAGTATTTATATTCTCTCTGTTGTCGGTGGGTAGTCTGAACAATGCCATTGTACAGCGGGCCAACTCAAACAGCGGCTCTGGAAGTATTGGCTGCCCTGCATCTGATGTAGAAATAATTAGCTTTTTAATTGATTCCTAGTCATTGATTCCAATGGCCTTGTGACTTGCAGTTTCTTCTGAAACCCTTTTGAACCTGCCTGATTTATGGTTTTATACAGGAGAGAGGTGCATGAATGGTATAGTGTGGGTTTTTTAATCTCTGCCAACTGCATGCAGAGTCCCCTTATTACAAGCCTGTAATGCTGCGGTCTTTAAATTTATTGTAATAGCTACCTTTTTTAATGTCATTGTATTTCTTTTGAGAGTATTTTTTCTTTAGTCTCTCTGTAAAACATGAATTATATATTGCAAAGTGTTGAAACAGCAGATTTTTTTTCTTTCTCCTAGAAGGAATTTAATTAACAGTGAACCACGCAGTGAATTGGAAACCCCGTAATGAAGTTTTATGTAATTTACGACCATTAGTGTTATATCCAAGATAGGATCATGGGCTGAGTGCAGAATGGGTCTACAGAACTGCTTTTGTTTGCCTGCTATACCTGAACTATCATGGCAATATGGCGAAACACAATGGCGGGTGAGCATTCACATTGTGTGTGCGTACTTCCATAACTGCTTCAAACTGCATGAAATCAGAAGTCACACAAATTCTTTCCTGGAGGGAAAAGGGAAGTACAGAGGGACATCTGGCAGGGTATAAGAGTCTTTATATGCATTATTATTATTGTTATTATTAACACTAATATGGCAGCAATAGTCGGCATTCATTTCAGAATGATTTATATGCAGCTATCACTCCAAAAATACATCAATGGCCATTAGTGTGAAATCATGCAACTTCTGAAGGTCAATTTATGATTTTGTTTAAGGTTCTGGATTTTGCACATAGTCATTGTAATTGATACTTACAAAGTCAGCTTTAGAAGAAGCCTAGATCTTAGTATATTATTAAATTGAAATTTATAGGAAATACCTCAACATGAATTTACTTTGCTATTAGCTATCGTGAGCAGCAGGTACTTTTTTGTTCTGAAATTGATTGCCATGACACAAAAAATGTGTCTGGCTCAAAACCACTGGGCCTGTGACCTTTGGGGGGTGGGGGTAAGGGGGGGGGCACATTCTTATCACAGGTGTACTGGGACACCTCACATCACTGTGTGTTGTTCTTTCATGTTCTCATGATCTACAGGAAGCCAGACGACCTACAGAAAATATGAAACTTGACCTGTGCTGGCCGTTGGAACCTAGAGGAACTGAGAGCCTCTTTTTTCTCGTGCAGCACTAAGGCCTTTCTCTTCATGCTGTGGATTTCCTTGGGGTATTTTTGTTCCGTTAGTGGCGAGCCGTGGGTGCAGCCAGGGCAGGGCCCGGGGGTTCCCCTACTGCCTCCTACCCACAGCGCTGCACCCCACCCTCCCCCGGGGATTTACTGGCCTGGGCGCCTGACCATCGGGCTGACCATCCAGAGAGCGGCCAGACCCTTAGTGACCTCGCATGAGAGCTTCCTGCAGCCACAGTTTCACCAGCTCTCAGCTCCGGGCAGCCATCAGAATGTTTTTTGGACTCGGGACCGCGTTTGTTGATTTATTCATTTGAAAGCACCGGAGAAATATGCAACCCCAGACTCGAGCTCCGTTCTCAGCAGCTGACCTCGAGTTCACCGTCTGGTGTGTGAGCTCCTGGGCCGGTGCAGGAGCCTCAGCCCTTAAGCTCGCTGCTCAGAACCAGACCCCTGCTGCCGAGCCAAGCGGGGGCACTCAGACATCACCAGCTTTCAGCTTCAGAGTTTTAAAAGTGAAAAAAGGAAGGAGAAAAAGAAGAAAGATAGCTCAAAATTATTTCTGTCTTTTATATTTCGTTCAAAGCTTCTTCCAGACAGAGAGCATTGTGAGGCCACCTGTGCCCCCCTGCCAAGCTCTGAGCCAGCGCGGTCTGCGGGCGAGGAGAGATGAGAGACACGACGAATCGAGATGAGAAACGAGAAAAGAGAGAGGAGAGTGCGGGCAGAGTTTCTCGAGTTCCCCCTGTTTTTATTGCGGTGCACTCATAAATCCTTAATGCTCCGGCAGAGTGGTCTAGGAGACAGTCTGGCAGGAGCAGGGGCGAGCTAATGATGGGGACCCCACACGTTCGTGGGACCCACAGCACTGACGGGCGTAACGCACGCTCCCCTGTGGGGTGGTGCTCTGATGGGCTCTGAGGTCTCTCAGAGAGGTGCTGTGCTGTGGTGAAGGCAGCACTTTCCAGTACACACTATACACATTCCCCCGTGTGGCGACCTTCAGTATCAGGTCCTGCAGTGTACGCCGACTGTCAAAATTAGGCTGACTGGACTGTGAAAGCTCTGTCTGCTCTGCTCTCATGCATTATGTTTACTTGGTGCTGTGGCAGCACGCTAACTACATGCTGAGTACTTTTATTGCAATGCCTCGAGGCAGCAGTCTTTAAAATGATTGTAATGGCTGTTGTATTGTAAACTGGGTGATTTTGTCCATCGTTAGTGATGCATTGCAATTTTATAAATGTTAAAGCAATTGCGATGCGTGCTGTGAGGGTCCTAAGCGGTTGTTTTCTGCTGTTAAACTGGCAGTTTCATGTGTGACTTTTATAGGATGATAAAAATATAAAATTAGCTGCTCCAAATTTCCTAGCCGATCAGGTATATTTGTGCATACACGCAAAGATTGGTTAAAGTGTTTTGGCTCCTACAGGGGTCTTCTTGGAATAAAAAGTACAGAACCTGGAAATAAAGAGCCTGAAATAAATGTCAGCTGAAATCAAATAACCCCATACTTCCTGTGTTGTAATACCTTACTGTGCTTTCAGTTTAATAATCTGAAATATCCTGTGTGAATGTAAATATAACTCCTCTGTATTGAGGCACATTATATACATGCATATATTCAAGGGAACATTTTTCATTTTAATGCAAGTTTCATTGAATTAGCATCAGTAATTATCCTTCAAGGACAGGCTGCGTTAATCATCTACATTGGCAGAATGAGGGACGCTAGTCATCCTCATGCTCTACAAAACTGTACTGTAGGTTATTCAGAAATCTGCACCAGCAGCAGTGATGGATTTGTCCTCTCGAGTCCTGACGGAACTCATTCGAGCTGATTTTCTGGATCACTTTACATAATGAGCACAAACATGTCCTCCTCCTGCTCATCCCCCCCATACCCTTTCAGCTGGTGCAGGTGCTCTACTCTGTTCTCCTCCACTCGTGGAGTTAACTTGAGCCACTGGCTGTGAGTTAGCGCAAGGCCTGTAGGTGGCGCTCATACGGGGAGCGGTGGGGTTGTCCGGGGTGAGTGGCGCAATGCTGTTGTATCCAGCAGCCATGGCGGCGAGACGGTCTCTCTGGCCACCGCTTCCCTCCTCTCCGTGGTCAGGAAATAGGATTCACAAGAAGGCTTTTGCGGGAGAGAAAAAAGCTCAGCACTGACGAATGCACAGTGCTTGATTAGAAAAATATTTTAAACATTCGTCAAAAAGAACCATCTAATTACAAAAACGAAAACACACACCCTGCCCGCATCTTTTGTGCTCCCTCGATAACTGTGTTTATTTGTGAAAGTGACGCATAATCTTTTTTTTTTTTTGCTGTAAGATTGGGTATGACGTTCAGCAATTCATGGACAGGATATAGACCTTCTTCCAACATAGCAACTAGGCACTGATTGGCCAGCAGTCAGGCAGCTCCCTGCATGCCATTGGTCCATTAAGCTGGTGTGAGACACGGAGCTGTCAGGGAAGGCAGATAGAGACAGAGGGGAGAGCCACGTGAGGAAGGCCAGATAGGCTGTAAAACTTGGCCACAAAGGCGGAGGGGTGGCGGGTACAAGGGGGGCAGACATGAATTTTGAACGCTTCTGCAGGGAAGGGCATCACTGAAAGGAAAGAAAAAAAGGGTAGAAAACGATTGTCCCAGACCAGCACGTGACGCATTTCTGTGTTTTAAAAGTGTACGCATATTCTAATCTTTTTGTGCTTTTTTGAGAAGCCCGTGCCTGAAAGTGGGGTGCAGTCCTGGCATCAGTACTCATTGTAACACCATCCCCCAGTCCACTCACACACCGTACCCTGTTTGTTGACCAGATTCTGTTTGCTTGTCTACCAGGAAGAGGAGTAGAAAGAGACAGTCCAAGAGTGAGATGTGCGTCATGATTGTAATCTTGAGAAAACCTAATTTTCCTCACCCTTTTGCACTAAATGCATTTGCTAATGTTGTGGAAACATGCACAGAATCACTTGGTTCAAGTGGAGCTGTTGTGAGGCAAGAGTTGAAGCTCCACACTGATTCGCTGCAGTGCCGGATTTCAGTGGAGTTACTGTTGTAGTTGTTAGCGGGTTCAGCAGCTTTTCACATACTCTCCTGTTTGTACCAGCCTCTGTGCTGTGGAGGCAGACCCCAAGAGAAGGCTCGTTCTGACAGGGTTTTAAGTGCTGTTTATAGAGCATGGTATTTTTTTTCTGCATTTTCAGATTTGATCTCTGCATTGAGATGTAGCTGCAGAAACGGACATTTTATGCAGAGAGCTGTCAGCGTTGCGGTGCAACCCACCTTGAAGAGCACCCACCAGAATTGATAAAAATTCTCTCGTTTTGCTAGTGAAGCATCCAGCAGTGAACAGCTTTACCTCAGTAGTTGTTGGGTGAGCAGACACACGTGCACAAATGTGCACTGCCTCTGAGTAGACCAGTCAACCTCAGATGTGCTGTTCCCTTGTGAGCGCATGGTTTTAAATCGCTCCTGCCCTACTTGCTTTGGATCAGGCCACCTGCTCCATGAGTGTCCCCAGTAGCCTCTGCACCCTCTATTTTCTCACAGGGCTGGCATAGTGGTGTGATTTACTTGTACATTTTCTTTTACTTGCTGCCACAAGTAAAGAAAATGTCCTTAAAGAGATTACGCATGAAACCCAGTTAAAGCAGTCATTTGTGTTGAGTCCTGGCTGAACTCAGTGAGGCTCAGAGGAGACAATCCGCCCTGTCCCGGTAAAGTTCAAACTCTGCCCGCCCTGCTCCTGTAACCCGTTTCTCCCTGGCGAGCTGGGACCCCATATTGCACTGACACTGAGAGAGCTAATCCATGGCCTGGATTTGAATGGATCTTCCCGGGAACATCCCCGTCCTGGCAGCCATAATCCCTGCTAAACACAGAACGCACTTAATGTGATAGGGCACCTGCTGTTTCCGTGTCAGCCAATGGCGTGACGGTCACGGATGGAGAGAGGGCTCAGAGCATCGGCGCAGGACAGGGTTTTATTTTGGGACGCTCTCCCCTTCATCAGCATTCATTAGGTGTTCCGCAGCTCAGAAGGGAGCGCGGAGGAACCTCTGCCGCCTGTCTCGCCACCTCCCGTCCTCCTGTTACTCACCTCTGGAGAGTGTCTGCCGTGCTCGTCTCAGGACGTGGCACAGAGGCATCATGCCCTGCTCCGCTTCACACTGGCTGGTTCACCGCGTCCAGCGAAGCCGCAGCCCTGCCAGACATAGTGTCTGTGCGGACCAAAGGGAGTTTTTGTCCAGTCTTTTCTATGATCAAAGTCATGGCTGGCCGAAAAAAGAGGGAACAATTAGTGGCTGCCAAAGTGGAGAGGCAGAGTGTTCGTTGCTTTTCTCAAAAACATACTGAAATTCTCTGCGCACTTTTCTTCATTGACCCCAGGAGGATTCCATGATAGCTCCCTGTATGAATGAAGGAGGTTGTCGGCTTTATGTGTCATTACACTTGTATTATTTTATTTTTGACCTTCAGGTCTTGTTCTGTGATGTACAGATACAGCAAAGAGGATCTCATTAACGTGCATTTTTTTTTTAACACTAATTGAATATAACGCTCAATGTGGGGATGCACTGATGTTGTAATCATATGCATTCTTCAGGGCTTAAACATGTCTGTGTCCCATGTGCTTCGTGATGCACCCCACACATGTACAGTACAGTGTTCTGATACAGCTTTAGGCCTGGTGCCTGAGTCATTCCTCACACAAGCTCACACGTGTACAGCATGCTATCTTTAGCCCACCTTTCACTAATGATGGCAGACTGTCATTTTTATGCCCATAGCTCCAGGTAATGTTAAACAGTGGCATGGGTCATATCGTCATAGAGGTGGAAACCTGAGCTATGGCTCACTACATGGTGTTTTTCTTTTCTTTTCTCAGACATTTCATCTCGACAATGTCTGTGCTTCTTCAATTATGGCGTGTCAGTGAAGTGCTTCACAATAATAATATGTATAATATTATATATTACATGACAATTCACTCAGTTAAAAGGCTGTGGACTATGGGCAAAGAAAAGGCTGAAAGGGAACAGAGAGAACCATAAACCTTGAGATCCTGTTGCCTTCTGAGCCAGTGAGGATGGAGAAGGGTGGGGCAGAGGAACTTGGAAGCTCTGAAGGGAAAATAGTTTTTCATTTCCAAAAGCTGGAGCTCCTCTCTTCTGAGCAGTGGAAAATAGAAGTGGAAGCCATTGGAGTGATTAATGATCAAATTAAACGGCGTGCTTTAAACCAGAGCTGTTTCTGACCATTTATAGATCCACTTTGTTTGCGCTGTCTGTAGATTTTACTGTATTAGTATAACTACTGGGTGTGAATATTCCATACTCAGGAATTCTAAACATTCTGAAGTAGAAATAAAACATATCTCATCTATGTGATACATTTGTTTTTGCCTCTTTAAAGTTAGGATAATCTTGTCCTGAACTGCTATACTGCTAAACTGTTTAAATTCAAATTTTTCAAACTGAATTACTAAGAGTAAGATGACTTTTTTGTGTGCCATTTTTTTTTTTACAACAAACTGTCATTGTTACAATGCACATCATTATTCTTGTAGTCTAGAGTACCTGTTAGAGCTCCCTATGCAGTTTGACATACAATAACTGCAACAGGTGCACAATTTGGTCAGTCTGTAGCCTTTTGTAATTCACTGCCTTTCAGCCTAATCATGGTCCCCCATGTGAGGAAACTGCCAGTTATGTTTACAGGCAGCCGATGTTGAGAACAAAGCATTGCCAGCCTACAGATTCAGAATCTGCTCTTTCTGACACATAAATTCAATGATACTAGTGCATTTATTCTGCAGATATCAATTAGACAGTTGCAAAATATTTTGATATTACCCTCATATTCATGAATACCTCACAAGAGCTTGAAATTTGTATCGCTAATTGTATCACTAGATAAAACATAACACTGCCAAACACATACCTGCTTCTGCGTGCATTCAAAAGCATTCGCTTTTACTTGCCTATGTCTTTTAAAAATGTTGTTCGCTGTAAATGCTGTTTAACCCTTCTTTGCTTTGCGGTTTTTGTGCATAATGAAGAGCTGTGTATGCAGTTTCAGATCTGTATCTTTATGGAAGTATTTGAGGTTTACATGTATGCACATGTATGTTTACCTTACATGTGTCTGTATATGATAACTTTTTTACCATGTAGAATATTAACAGAATATTCCACCCTCTTCATTTTAAGCATCACATTTGGAATATCATGTTATCCTTGACATATTATTCAGAGTAAGCCACTGTGTTGCATATTCTACATTTTATAAACATAATACAACAATACAATATTTTTATTATATTATGTAAACGTTGGAATATAGACATGCTTGTGAGCATGGTCAATGAAGGCAGTGAAATGAATTGCACTGGTTGACTGCCAAGAGCAGGATTCTGCCGTGAGTCCCTGATTAGCTGTGTGGAAATGCACCGCGGGCTTCCAGTCACGGCCTGGGAGAAGAGGCCCTCTCTGGCTTGTGTTCGCACAGATGCTGAGTCATTCTCACAGGGTTTGCTCTGAGGGAGACCTAGTGGTTGGGGCAGCCGACTCAGGGGGGCGCTCTTGTGTCTGGTCCCCATCCTTGTTTCAGCACGATGACCCATATGCCCCCCCACCCCCCCACCATCCACGGTGGACAAGAGCCCTGTGTGGAGTCACCTGGTGGAGAGGCGCAGGGGTGGCGTGACTCGGGCGGCTCAGCTGCGTGCCCACATGAGAATCAGCTGAGTTTCTCAATGAGCCCCAGCGCCAGTCAGCACAGCCCCTCCTCGCCGCACCTTTCCCCTCATTGGACGAGCGCGGGACGCAGCGAGCGACACACCGCCGCGCACCAGGCAGAGTGAGCTCAAACACAGCAGGGCTTTGTGTCCCTCGGCCCCTTGTCACCCACACGCTCAATGGCCTGACTCATGCGCCACAGGCCAAAAGAAAAAAGAAAAGAAAAGAAAAGCAGCTGAAATTGGGTGAATATTACCATGGATGCTAATTCACTTTTTATTATGTTTGTACAATACATTTGCACACAGGGCCTTGTCTGTTAGCTGAGCTGAGTATTTACTGAATGTCACCGTGCACCCGCCCTGCCCACATTCACAGTGGCAGACTTGCAGAAACAAAGATCAGCTAGTCTACAAAGACCCGTTTCAGGATTAATTGCACACCCTAAGACATCAACTGTTTACGTTTTCAACCCAAATATGTTTCCTTTCATTTCCATCCTTTGTATTTTTTTCTCTTTTTCCAGGCTCACAAGAGAGCAGACTTGTGAATTGGATGGTGTTACAATACCTTGGGAGATGTGTTACCTGTGATCCCAGGGGAGCAGAGCTGCGTGGCTGTCTGTATGCATGAGCTGCCAGAGGATGCAGCTATATTTAGCATCAGATAAGTGAGTGGAGGCTTCTCCCGGGGGGGGGGGTCGCTCCTCTGTTCTACACTGGGTGGGGTGGGGTGTGGTGCACTGCATTGGCCTGATGCAAAGATACCTGGAGAAGTCTGACTCTTCAATGATAGGGCTGAGCACCTGGGAGTCTAAACAACACATTCCACTACAAGGGCCTGTCTGCATAACTGCTTCTTTCCCTCACAGAGAGTACAGTTGGGTTAGTTTTGAGAGGAGCAGTGAGAAACTAAAACATTTGATGGGCAAATCAATCAGATCTTTTTTTTTTTCCTTTTTTGAAGCACCTACTGTGAAGAGAGCTCTCAGCTCTGAACTACTTCACTGTTTTAATTCTCATTTATTTCGAATCCATTGGCAGCTGGCTCAGAAATTCAGCAGGAGAAAGGGAAAAAGAGGCTATCGTGGTTCAGTAATTTATATTTCCAGCAATCTGTGGTATCACAAAGGGGAGATGTCTGTCAATACGCGGATTTATTCTGCTCATAAGGTGATGTTATTTTGAATGATTTTCCATCTTGCTACACGCTTTGTTTATTTAACCAACGCGACTTTGGTATTCTATTCATTCCTTCTGTTTTTTTTTCCTTTTGCTTCATTAGGACTGTTTACTTAGTGCTATTGAAGGCTCCCTGCTTCCACATTTGAATACTTGTAATTACAATGATGGATCAAGAGCAGTTTTAAGTTCCAAGGGCACTGTGGACACGGCCTCATTTTACCCATTTCACAAATGCATAAAACCATCGGGGTGTTGCGTGCGTGCACTTTATTTCTCAGAATGCTCGAATGGAACTGTTTTATTATATAGGGAGGAGTGTGCAGTAATATTTTAATGCCCAATAAGCCCCTGAAATGTGTCCTTTCCATCTGGTGTGAAGTCTACGCTGAGCTCTGTTTTTTTTTTTCAGCCCTACTCTACGAGAATGAGATCGACTTCATAACATATGGTCCAAGGCCGGGTCTTAAAAACAAGGGCTTTGCTTAAATAAACACATCGGAGGTATTCTGACCCGACCGCAGGGTAAATGCAGTCGTCTATCTCCTCTCTGGGGCAGGAACAGTGGCCCTCTTTCATGAGCTGCTCGACCGGCCGCAGAGAAGATCACAGAGGCACGGGGTTAAAAAGCAGGCCATTGAAAAGAGACGTTTATGTCGCTGCTATATTTACAAACATTACCTTGCAGGTCTTTTATTGGCCTGACCACTCTTCCTGTAATTACGGAGGAACCCCCCCCTCCCTTCCACCAGCCTCCCACCCCACAAAAAAAGACAGTGCTTTGCTTCCCCTCCCTCACATGATAATGGGCCAGTCCAGGTCACAGTCTGATTGTGTGGGTGGCCATGTGGGGTGGTGATCAGGGCTTCTGACTGCATTGTCGTAGGTACAGACCCACATCACTGATGCTGTTCTCTTGAGGAAGGTGGTTCACCATAGATGGCCCCAGTACAGTAAACCCACACTTTATTCTATATTCTGTGCACAACATTCAAACAGCAGTGAGAGTAGCAGGTAAGAATTATGGGTTACCCTAAAGCAGGTTTTATGCATGTTACTGTAAGCAGAGAGATTTGCCATTGTAAATATAATGCCACAGAAGGGTGTGGGCATCAGGACACACATGTAGCTGCCTCAGCTCATTCTGTGAGTCAGTTGCAGGTTAGTATCTGTGGGTACAGCCCGTGAAAAGGAAGGACGTCTTCGAGTGTGTGTGACTGTATTCCATGGTGACAATACCATTTTCAGAAGCCCGTTGTACAGACATTTTTTTGTGCTGAGGGGAGAGGAGATCTACATGTTGAAAATATTTGAATATTCCTCTCTGGTTGCTGATGTAAACTCCGCATCAGAGCATAGCCCGTTTTAACTCTGCATCAAAGCTTCTCTTGCTTTAATGCACCTTATACCTTCCACATTAAAAATGTTTGAATCTACCTCTGATTGTTGATGTAAGCTCAGCATCAGAGCCTCTCCTGTTTTAACACACCTGACACCTTCCACAGCCCTCCTTGCTCTACAGGATGTTTCCTCTGTGCTTGGCTCAGAGGCGTTGCTGTTCGCTCCCCAGTCAGGTCAGGTCAGGTGCCAGATGGATCGGTGGATCGAACGTGGTGCTCAGGGCTACCTCGGCAACACAGCAGCTGCACTCCCGCCCTCTGCCCAGTGGCCAACAGCAACATCCGCTCCCCAGATCCCCCCCCGCCCCTTGCTTCTGGAGCTCCGCCCAGCACCGCTCGGCCCACGCTGCAGTCCCCAATCTTCTGCTCCCGGCTCACCTCGAAGGCTTTCCATCTGGCGGCTCATTCTGGGACCCCACCCACCTTTACACAGGCAACCCAGGTGTGTGTGTCCGTGTGTGTGCGCGCGTGTGCATGTGTATGTGTGTGTGTCAGCAAGGATTCTGTATGAAGGCCTCAATGATGGCATTTAATAATCAGAGCTGGGGTAGAGAGGGTGCTATTTAGTAATTCTATTCTACATTTAGCCCAAAAAGCATTAAAAAATTATAATTTTTCAAGGGCCTAATCTAATGGTTTAATGTTGGAAATCTTAACACTATATAAAGGTTTTACTGTTTCCAGCGAGTGTTGTGCACACGGGGGAAAAATGCTGATATGTTGAGTACTTATGCTTTTTCTAATATTATTCCAGGTTTAGCGCATAAACGTTTTATAGCATTTTATAATGTCCTTACAAGCAACGTTGTGCATGAACTAAGGCCTGCACCGAGAGGGTAGTGTGAATGTGGTGGCGTTACAAAGTAACCTTGGTGATATGATAATATTTAGAACTGAACAGGAACTGAAGTTGAACAAAGGGAGACATATAACTCCATCACTGAGATGGCTGGTTGTGGGGCACTGTTTAAACTCGTTAGCGGCCGGTCACAAAGCCAAAGGGTGCGATGAAATTACACGCAGGGCTCAAATACCGCTCCCATAGTCGTTTCAGTTTGTCAGCTGAAGAATGCCGATGTTGGTATGGCAATAGCAGCCGCTCTGTGCCTTGTCTTGGCTGTGGAATGAAGCTGTGCAGGAGCCGAAACCATAAAAAAAATGTTTCAGGAAGCTGTAGCTGGTAACTACTTTTTTCCAACGGCTACACTTGACCGTATATGGCAGCAGTGAATTTTTGGAAGAGGTATGTATCGAGGAGTTCAAAGAACCAAAATAAAGCCAACATTTATTCAGCATCAAAGAAAAAGCTGCTATAGAATATGAGAGAGGGGAAAAGCGAAAAAAAAAAAACCCCTCTGGATTTGTTTTTGTAGCCGCAGTGAAAGCGTTTTTTGTTCGGCGGAGTTACCCGGGTAGCGCTGGGCAATGCCAGAGCCCCACAGGGTTTTGCCTCTGCGGAAACGAGAGCAGGTTTCTCCAGCCTCTGCGGCCCAGCTCAGGGCAATGGAGGGGTGGGCAGATGTGCCGTGACGGGAGTACAGCGCCCCCCTCTTAGGAGGCAGTGCCATGACAACGAGCGCTGTTGCGTTTCCCCGCAGGCGGCCCTCAACGGAGCAGGAGTCTGCTGTCTGTCCGTGCCAGCGATTTTGACGTGTACAGTACATGACACCTCCACACCCCTCTCCCTCCCACAGCTTTGCAAGGGGAATGCTCTGTTTGCCATGTGTGAATATTTGAATAGACTGGAGAGGACTCCAAGTCATTCACAGCTGCTGCGGGTTCCTCTAAATATCCATGAGGACGGAATCTACCAAACGGGTGAATAACAATGGTACACCTCATGGTATCGGAATTATGTCAACAATAATGATGTCTAGGTGTCTTCCCACTTCAGATCACCATCACATTACAGCAAAGACAACTAGTTTACAGGCCTGAGGATGATGCATACAAAGGCATACAAATGTTTGATGTTTACTGAGTTCTGATTACTGTATTATAATATTTCACAGGACAAGGAGCTTTGAATTTGGAAGCAAAGGATTTTCCTGTAAATACTGGAATAACTTACGTTAAACTTCTAACAGGTTTTTATGGGTAATTTCAGGTATGAGAAGATTGCTTCAGTCAGCCTGTGCCAGAGCTCTGCTGCACTTATTCCAGACAAATGTTCTTCCGGGCTCTTATAGTTGATCTCGGAAAATGGTTCCCTAATCAAAGTGTCAGACTGGCAGTGCAGAGAAGTGTGATGAATTCTCCATCTCCACTTACTCTGAACACGCTGCAGTTGATACGAGTGATGAGTCGCGTGAGACAGAGAGAGGAAATTTATGTCATAACGGGGAAGTGAATGGGTTAAGCCGAAATGCGAGCGAGAAAACGACAGGATTCCAGTTTAATTTCTTGCTGCCTGAGCCCTGTGTTTAATAACTGATACGGTGAGATCATATTGAGTCGCGCGACACAGGGATATTGATTTTGCTATTATTGTATTTTTTGAACTCTTCAGCGAGAGCTGTGACTCCCTCTCCCTCATATCTTCTCCCACAGGAGGAATGGAGTTGATATAGAGTTTAAAGATCAAATGACCTTCGACTCCTATAGATTACAGAATGTGAGCTGTCAGCACCTCTCATCTCCATTTCCAATGACAACACTGTTTCTTCTTAATGAAGCAGAGCTCAGAGGGTGGAGCAGAGGGGGAACACTTTGAATTACTCAGCTGGCTATGGTTCAATGGCTGCACACCTTGAAGACAAATGCCCAAACCAGGGGTGTGCGTCATTAGCTGATAAGTGGGTTTCCACCTAAACTCTTGTTCTGGTGGAGAAGAGCCTTTTTTTGTTGTTGTTGTTGAAAATGCAATAGATTGGACTGGGTGACGATGAAAGTCCATTGATTTAATTTGATTGATCGCTGCTCACATTGGATTCAACAACCCGATACTAGCCCCCCCCCCTCGTGCCTTTGGTCCATTACCAGACCTTACAACCCTGCATTAGCTGTCTTCCAGCCTCTCCTCCCTTCCATGACATAAAATACAGAAGTTGCCTTGTTTCTCAATCGACTGCCTCCCTGCACCCTCCATGCACTGCAAAAAATCCAAATCTCACCAAGCATATTTGTCTCTTTTCAAGTCAAAATAACTCTTTACACTTAATATAAGACACAGTCACCAAACAAGCAAAATTTCCTTGAGCTACAAGGACTTGTTTTTAGATGGTGCATCTTGAATATCTTGTTTGGTGAAACTGTCTTGAAAACATCTTACTTTGAGTGGTATATCAAATTAAGCAAGCCTTTTTGACAAGTCAGAAGGTTTTTAAACTGCATGACACAAAACACTTCCTAATACCAGTTAAAAATGGATCAAAATTAGTTTTTTTCCACCTACCTTCCCACCTTCCTAGTCCTCCAGTGCTGACACCTGACTTCATTCCTACAAGTTGGACACGACCTATGTGTAGCTTCTAGAATCTTGTCACTCCCACCCCTAAGTCAATCATGGTGTAGTGTAATACAGCTCTTAAACAATATATGCATTCTTAAGTCATGAGTACTGTATTAAGATGTAAGATCATCTTGCTTTGATGGATCATTGATTGGTTCTATGCACACATGTGTGCTGTATGCTGGCATTCTGGCATGTTGTACTTACAGATAGGTAGGATAACAGGGTATGCCAAAGAAATAAGTAATGTGAAAAGCTGAAACAGTGAAGCAGTTCTGGTACCAAAATTTTCCATGACTTTCCCATTTTTGTGGAAATTTGCAATGTGACTATTTTGTATGATGACTGTTGGCAGGTTTCCTGAGTCCATTCATAAAATTATGCCCATTTTCCCCCACCAACTAATTTTAGCTATTTTTAGAAGACCAGAAGAGCCAGAGAAAGGAATCAGGAGGAGTGAGAAGGGATTCAACAAAACACTCTCAAAATTTGTACAAATTTGTACATGAAAAAAATAAAAAAATAAGGGTCACACGATAGAGGTATCTTGCCCAGCTTTATCCCTGGCATTATTTTTATTTTGCTGTGTTTTTTATTGGGGCTGGTCAAGGCAGGGTTGTGATTTAACGTGGAAGACTTATTATGGGGTGGTAAATTTTCACTAGGCTGTGCCCAGGGTTGGCACGCTGGGCAGCTGCAAGCTCATTATTACTTTATTATTCTCTCTGTCTGGCTTTAATTTATTCCTCCGTGACTGCGGCTGTTGCTGCCTGCAAGCCCCCTCCCTCCGCTAAGGAGCTGCACGGACTTCAGGGGTCTAATTAAGGCTGCACTAAAGAAAAAAAAGTGGGAAAAGAAAACCCTTTATATGGATCTCCTAATTAAAGTTACTGCAAAACTTATGACTCCTCTGACCAGTGCTACCCCTTTCAACAGGACACCATCTGCAAAGCCCAAGGTCACACAAACAGTGACTGACTGTTCATCTTCAGAGGGCCAGAGCCTTCTCTAGTCCTTTGAATCATAATAAAATTACAGCTTTCTTGTGCATTCAGGCAGCTGGAAACCTACAGGAAAGACTGAATGGAGCCCAGACACTGAGATCAGGATATTCACAGATACATTTTTCGATTGTTCTTCACTTAATGTCAGTTTGAACTGTCTTAGTAAGATAAAAAAAAAAGCAGAAGACACATTTAATTTTTTTCCAGCAGTAATTACTGCCTGGTATAGCTTTACCACCAATTTTCTCATCATATTCGAATTAAAATGACTTAACAGGTGAATATTAAGGGTTTTTTTTACAATAATTATTCACCCCTTTAGTTAAACCCGGTCCAGTGCAAAAGTGGACAGTCAAACAATGCTCTAGAGCACAGTTTTTCTAATGCCAGTTCAGAGGGTTTTATGGGTGCCTTATCTTTAGAGCTACGAAAATGGTTGAGTTTAATCAAGCACCTACTTAATTCAAATTGGCAATTAAGGACTCAGGTTGAATGAAAAGCAGAAACGTTGAAGTCATTCTGGGCTGAAACTGAATAACATTTGGTCAGACCAGTGGCTCTTCATCCTTGTATGAAGGGGGTCTTAACTGTTTTAATTCCAAACACATCTTTGTGAACCATTATTCCCTTGAACATTCGGAATAGTTTGATGCACGAGAAAACTCAAACTATTATTATTCAAGAGTTGACCTCTGTATCATTGATGGATGTACAATGACACCTGAGCTTTCTGCTTGTTCTGCTGTCAGTTCAATGCTAGTCTTGTGTCTATTCCTTAAGGATATGATCTTCAAGTGTTGCTCATCCTTCTTTGACAGCTTCTGGGTTTGTCAATTAAAGCTGATTTTCTTCTGTCCTTGTCAATAATGCTGTGGACACCACAACTTGGAAATGAAGTGATGGAATTTATTTAGCTCAATTTTTGTAAAAAGACATATGCATGTAAGAAGACATATGCGTCCATACATCATGGTTCTTGAATGTGTGAAAGACTTTTTTAGGTGGTGTATGCGTAGTATATTCAAATAGGAAGTCAGAACTACTTAATTAGGGTATTTTCCCTTACAGACATTTTACCGCCTTGCTGAGATTTTTTATGCATAATTCAGTTTGCACTGAGTGAATGAACTTGACTGTGTCATATAAATAGTTTCAGGTTTATAAAAAGTTTGTTCGCACCTGGAAGAGATTAAGATTTCAGCTTCACAGTGCTATACAAAAACACTGTTCAGGTGAGACATTCTTTCAAGTAGGCTTGGCTATATTATCTAGAGTTATGACAATATATAAAATTGGCAGTGATGCAAAATGTGTTTCTGCCTCTGACATACATGAAATGAAATGTATGATAATTGGCCCAGTGTGCCAACACAGCCAAACAAAGAAGATTTATTCAGGTGGAAGGCTTCATGGAACTATAATGAATATAATTGGAAGGAAATAATTCAAGGACCTCCCTAAACTGTCATTTTCAAATTTCAAAATTCAGAATTTAGATTCAAAATGAAATTGCATTTACATTTTCACATGGACAATGTGTATAGCCATTTCAGTCTATTTTCTCTACACCTGTGCACGTAGTGGGGTTATGTCTATACTGTGTGTGTACTCGTCACCTTTAATATAAATATACATATGCATATAAATATACAATGATTTGTTCAGATCAACCTAGCAAGATCTGATCTTGCAAGAATGATTCCTGCTCCTAATGAGCAAGGCAATGTTCCTTCCTACCATCAGAGATGGATAAAATTGACATTATTGACACAAATGAACCTCTGTGAATATTGTGTTTGCCTCTTCTATACAACAGTGGATGGATAAAATCTTTACCAAGATTTTATGGAAGAATCCAGTACATTGTAGGCTGTACACTGTTGAATTAAATGATTATCTTTGTGCAATATTCTTCAGAATTCCTGTATTCCGAGTGTCCAAAGTTTCTATTGAAAATAAAATTCAGTAGGCCCATTTGAATCTGCCCTCCTGGACTGAATTATTAGGCTTAATACTGGGTAGTTCCTGAGCAGCGGCAATATCAGCATCAGCTGTTTCTTAGCAGTAATCCACTCTCAATAGCTCAATTGGTCTAATGAGTCCATCACTTTAACACGCTGTACGCCACTCTACACATCAGATACAGCTGTAAGGAAGTGTCAAATTGTGTGGGCGTATTTTAGTTTTTCAGTGGGTTTTGCTGAAGTAGGATACACTTGATATGACAAATACATAAAATTGACTGTGGAATTTAAGTCAATCACTATAGCCATTCAGGAAAGGCTTTCGAGCTTAATCTACAGGTTATCATGACTTTAGTATCTACACAAAGAAGCCACAGAGAAATACTACTCTCTAAACCAACATTTTTAAAGTTGCCAAAATGTTGGAAAAGAAAACATGACCAGAAGCAAAATGAAGATGTAAACTGCAGAAATAAAGACAACATCCTGGTTCTGAGGCAAAACTCTGGGAAACGAACATCTGTTGTTTTCGTTCATCCACTTGTTCTTTTGCTTTGAAATGTAGCCCATCTGCAGTTACGAATGAAAATAATGGGTTAATTTTTTTTAAAATAAACAGTCAGTCCTTGATTTTTACTTGCTTTCTGTTCAGGATGTGTAACAGCTGAAGATATGCACCATAGCATGAGGTGTAGATTCCCCGAAGCCAAACCTATTCCTCAGCAGGGTAATCAGCCTCATACAGGCAAGCAAACATTTCAGATGAATTATACAAATAGAAAAAGACAGGAGTCTCCAATTGAGCAAACTTAATTAAAGAGAGATCACGTGATGAAACAAATGATGGGGAGAAACAGTGAGGGCTGAGAAATGGAACCCTTGTGGAAGTGAAATCGAGGAAGTGGGGGGGATGCTCAGCGCTGTCTGGAGATCCTCACATACAGATCCTGACCTCAAAGTGCTGTCCACCACTCCAGGTCTGCCCGATCCCCCTCAGACAGACAGACTGTTAGAGGAGATGTTAAATAGCGTTATTCCTTGGAGAGGTTATATTCTACCTGAGGTTTATGAATAATAAAGTGTGCTTTAGGAAATTACTTCTGCTGGCGGAGAAACTCCAATTATCCACAGCAATTCCAGGACTGATAGTCACTTATTAAGCACATTCACATAGCCTCTCCCCAAAGCCATGTCTTAATTACTGCAATTTCCATATGTATAAGAGGCCCTCGTCAGAACTGTCCTGCAGCACACCCTCTCTGCAGTGGATTGTTAGGATCTATCACAGTGCCCTAATGAGTTGAGCATTGTATGTGTCACTTACGGTCCAGGCATGCAGATGAGTTGGGTGTGGGGTGGTTGGGAGAGCTCCATTTATTACAGGGATAATGAGGTGTCAATTTAAAGAGGGGCCTGCCGCGGTAGACCGCCGTTTGCCTCTCATTTATGTTGCTTTTGATCCCCTCCAAATTCACAATTACTCCAATTAATTTCATTCACACGTTTGGCTGCCGCGTTTGGCCTTTCGCTGCGCGGGATTTATATGCGCTGCCAATTCGCGGGGTCTCTGGGGCGGCCGCGCTCCCACTGGACCAGGCATCCCAGAGAGCTGTGAGTCTACAGCGGGGACGTTGTGCCCTTCTGTGGATTCAGTCTCTGTCATAGGAGAGCTCCATAGCATGTGTGCAGGCACCTGTATACCTGTGCATATGATGGGAAAAAAACACGGATGAGTCCAGTGGTGTGGAAGTGGTGTGCTCTAGACGTGCATGTTTTGAAGAATGTGCTTTGCATTCATTCCCTAAAGTACAGTAGTTCCTATTCCAAGCGGTTCATTTTTACTTTGAAACTGGGAGACACGGGAAAAAAAGGCCCACGTTTAGGTTTTGAAATTTCAAGTGACGGAAGAAAATCTCAAACAAGTCCTCACTTTTGAACTCCTTTCTGTGAGGCTTTACTGAAGGCTTCTGTTTTTTGGGTTTGTACAGATGTGCCTGTTCATCCATTTTAAATCATTCTGGGGAAATAAATTGTGTTAACCACATGAATATAGTCTTAGATCATTAGTTGCTGTTTCACTATTCTTGGCTGTTATTGTATGAATAATAACAGACGTGACACAAAGGGAACTGAAGTCTGTAATCTTTAATTCATATCTGATCTGCCTTTAAATTTTCATTTACCTACTGCTATAGTGTACTTTGTAAGAATTAATTTTGATCATAAATATTTCTGTGAAGTTTAAAACTTCAGCTTCTTAAGAATATGGTCTTAATTGTTCACAGATGAATTAAAAATGTCTAGGCCAAGTCTTCAAAGCTTACAAAATAAGATGTGCATTGTATTTTGCATTGAAGTAACTATGTAGTCTAAGCGTTGATATGCCTCGTACTCAGAGAACAGACAAACCCACAAATGATTCGATCAGCTCACGAGCAAGCTGATGAAGAACAGCAGTGCTTTAAACACAGATGTGCTTGGTGTTAAGGAGGAAGGACTCAGTGAAGCAATAGGTTCTTTGCAAGAACTACTGTATGTACTGTAACTACTGTTTTCACCCATATGAGACTTCATGCCAGATTTTACCCTGCTTCTTTTCTAAAAATGTTATGAAAATTCATATTTTTTCGGAAGCCTTAGATTGAAGAAATTTAAAAAGGAACACCAAAAACAATGTGCAAGTTGTTGTGCAAACTATAATATAATGCATAGAAACATTAATGATTTTTAAGACCTATCGCGCATGTGAATATGATTAGAATTCTGGCTGGAGTTTAGAGAGTTGGAGTGTGCACTGGCCTTCGTGGATGATGAGAAAATGACACCCCCCCCCCCCAAAAAAAAAAAAAAGAAAAAATAAATAAATAAAATAAAAAATTCCAGCAAAGAACCTGATATGTGACTCAGTTCATTCCTCCACCACAATTTTCATAGAAACAAAGACAACGAAAGAACATTTGAACAAAATATTTCTTTATTCTGCAAGAGAAATGAGTATTGTGGAGTTCTGTTGATAATATACATGACTTCATCCCATAACAAATGGAGATTCTACAACCAATACAAACTATCGAACAGATACAAGAAAAGAATTGTACTGTGATGAAATGTAAAATGTAACTGAAGGATACCTATAAGCCTGAAGCAAGTACAGTCTTAATACTGAGAAAGAGGCCTCTTTATTTCATACTGGTTATTGTGATAAAGGCTATCTGACGGTACATTAGCTGGTTACACACAAGAGGATTAACAGGTATTGCCCACATGCAACAAGACGCTACAAAGATGGTGGCTGGTCAAGGAATCGAAAAAAATGGACAAAAGTCACCAGTTGTTTATGGAAGCACATTTGTAAGGGAGTTTGCGGTTTGTCTTGAATTTTTAGGTATAGAGACACAGAGAGCCATCATGACGTTATTGCTTCTATTGAGTCTTAAAATCATCCGTTTAAAAAGACTGAATTGTGCCTGTACAAACACAAATGCTGGTGTAAAAAGAAAATATTTCTGTGTTAACATTTCCAGAGCATGACATATTTTCAAATTATGTTATGTCACTTTAGTTTATGTAGGTGCATAAGCCAAACAAATGCTTTACAGATCAAACATTCAAAGCACGTTTCGAAGACATTCAAAAATGGCATTTTCTAGAAACCAAAAAAAGGGGTGACATCTCTGAATTCCTGCATAGCCAGCAATTGAAACACCATGTTTGTATTGCCCTTGTCCTTCCTCTTTCTCAGTATTTTATCTTTTTAAAATGTATTTTTTTAAGCACTGCAGTTGAACAGGGCTCTAACTTGTTTCAGCAGAACGCGGTGACTTGTTTTTTGTTAGCTATATTAAATTCAGATTTGAATACACCATAAACAGACAAAGAACAGTTGTTTAAACTTTTTTTCTCCTTTTTTTTCTTTTTTTTTATACACAAAAACAACAGTCAAGAGTACCAAAGATGCATGCTGGGTTTCTGTTCGTATGTCAAAAGGGGGGGAGAAAAAATGTGAGTTCACATCTGGCTTCTTTTTAAAGATGCTGTATTCCATTAATCTGTGGTGGGTACTGTGATCAGACAGCAGTGTTAAGAACACAAGAGACTCCCGGTGAAAACATTACACCCAACTGCAAATAAAACTTTGCAGAACCGCACAGGGGACAAATGCAAAGAAACAGACACTGCTATGAACAGTCCAGGAATCACCCAAGCCTGGCTTTCTGGTCATCCACCTTTTGTTTTCCTTTACAAGAGAAACATCAAATCAGCAATTCGTAAATATGCTTATTTTGGTTAATCCCCCGCGCCACCCTTCATAATAGCTTTAAACTGAAGTAACGCACCTTTGAAAGTCTCACACATTTTTTTCCCATGTGGTTATAAACAAGCACATGTATTTTCTCCATTGTAAGTGAGCTTCTTCAAATCCCCAAGCAATGCTCTTTTGTCCCTGAAGTATTAAACAAAAAAAAAATATTGCATGCTTTCTGGAGTGAATGAACCAAGAACCCCTCGAACTGGTATGTTTCGGACTGCTTTCTGCCCCGCAGAGAACGACAATCACGTTTCTTTAGAAGACAAACCACAAATGACTAGGGGAACATGTACCGTATGCATTTTCAAAATGGAATGAGCAACCATGTCTCCAGCTAGATAAGTGTGCAAATACAAGACTGACTAGATTAAGGGGGGGGGGGGGGGGGGGGGGGGAGGAGGACAGAAAAAGGGAAATTTGGTGACTTATGGAAAAAGTTGTATGAAATCCTGACAGAAGAAACCGTACTAATGGCACAGACAGGCCTCAGAAACACATTTTCAGTGTGAATAAAGCTCACAACTGCTATTCCTGGAAAATAAACCATGGCTTTACTTTTTCCAATCGGCTCCAAAAACTAAAATATCTCATTTAAAATCTATGCTTAAAGGAGATCGAGACAAATGACAATTTAGGAAAAAAAAAAAAAAAAAAAAGAAAAGATCTGTATAACAAATAAACACCCAGAATGCCCAGTTTCCCCATTGTGATGACAGTCCTACATGGTCTCCCGTTGGTTTTGATTTTCTCACAAATAAAGGTAAGACATTCCAAAGCACTTCGATATAGCCAGTCAAGACCTCTGGAGCACTTCAAATCCCCGCTGAATCCAAACAGGATATAACCAAATTAAATCAAATAAAAAAGAGGGGACAAAATCACCACAAGGGTACATGCTGGCCTTTCATCAGCCTGCTCAGACAACCCACCTTAGCAACACCAACTTCAGAGTTCTGAAATAAGAAAGGCAGTCATGAATAATAACAAAAAAGGAAAAAAATGTCCAATGAATGTCCCTTTAAAATGATCAATATCTAACATTAAAAGAATTCAACTAAAATCTTTGGTCTCAATGCCAGGTAAGAATTACAAAGAAGAAAACAAAACAGCGAAAGAAAAAAAAAAAAAAATAAAAAAAAAAAAAAAAAGGTCGGCAGAACCCCCTCCTTACCCTCCTTATAACATCTGGTAAAGCCACGTCTCAGAGTGAACACATCAATTCTGAACCTTACTGAAGAAGTTGCTGTACCGTTTCTCAGTATGATGTGTGCAATTTCTGACAACAACCCCTCAATAAAACTGGGACTCTACCACATTTCTACAGGATTCAAAAAAGCAAATATGAGTTCCATTATTTATGTAAAAAAAGAAATCTACACCTCAGTCCAGTCTTGTTTACCATAACAAAAGGGTTTTCTTTTCATGTAATATATGTATATTTAGTATGAAGACATTCAACAGTGAGCAATGCAATAGTTCAAGTAATAGAGACAGGACCCTTTAGGGTCCTAGTTAAAATAAAAATAAACCCTCACAAATTGTTGGGGGGCAGAAAAGGAGAATTAAAAAGAAACTGAAGATATTTAAGCTGTGGCGTGGAGAAAGACTCAGAGGAAAGACCTATTGAGCCACTGCTAGCAAGGTGACCATGATGAGGCCACATGGCCTAGCTTACTATGCGTGACTGTATCTGTGTTTAACTGTGTGTAACAGGAGTGAACAGGAGGGCTTCAGAACCCAGAAACACCCTTTGCACAGCAACACAGCTGTCAGTTTGCTGTCAAAAGAGCATTTTTTTTTTTTTAAATAAACCAAATCCATCAAAGTGTCTCCTTTGCAGTGAGGGGAAAAAAAGTGACCTTCCCACGGGTCTTCATCGCTTCCTCGGATCTCCCCTCCCACTGTTGGTGCGGGCGTTAAGGCCCGGGGCCGGGCCAGCTCCCGCCCACAGGGAGGCGGGACACACCTATGGAGGTCACTGCTCTCGCTAAAAACAGCAGCCTACTCCTGCTGTACATTCAACTACGCCCCCACCTCACTGTCCCTTTGCTTTATAGAACATCAAGTACCACAATTTACCTGAATTTTTTTTTTCCTTGCACAGGAACTGAAGGGAAAAAAAACGCTGTCTTAACCATCGCCCTTATCTGGTCTTATAAATACCTCTCATGACCTTCACCGAAACCGGCCAGACATCCAACTCTCCAGCCTCCGCATGCAGGCTCTATCAGGGGTGAGCAGCCCTGAAAAGCGGCCCTGTCCCCCTCCCACCGGTCTTATCTTAGTGCAATACAGAGCATGGGCGTGGAGCAGTGCAGGGCAGATAAAAGCGATGCTCTCGAGAGCACCGTCGTTAGCCGGGACGTATACTTAGATACTCTCCTGACTGATCCAAATTCACCACTCTCCCCCCCGACCCCCCTATCCCCGCCTGCCTTTCCTCCGCAGAGTGGCCTCCAACTACACTGCTGCACTGATTTCTGGCACTCGCTATTGCACACAGTGATTTCCAGCCTCCTCGCACCGGATGTCCCGTCCGGTTCCAGAAGGAGTCAGCGGGAGATGCTGGGGCTGGGAGGTGCTGGCTGACTTTGTAACCAGTCGCCCAGGTCTGGGCTGTGCTGTGCTGTGCTGGGCTCCGGCCCCTGAACCACACAGGAGAGAGAATCATGACAGGACAGCGCCATCTCCAGAGAACTGGAATTTAGACATCATAATAAGTTGGTGGCAATCAACATTTTAGGTTGATCGATTTGCTAGTGCCAAATAAGCAATGTGTTTTTAAAAAGGAGGTGCTGCTTAAGTTTTTCCTTCAAATGAGCCTCTGAATTTGGTGACGAGTACAGACTGGCACAGCTCCATACAGAGCTGAACGTATCCATCTCAGCTATGTGGATTTGCAACAGTTCAAGAGGCAATACAAACAAGGACCAATCCTATCAGACATACACCTGCTGCTTTGTGCCCACTGAACCCAGATAAATAGCCCTGTTGTTCCGCAGACCTTTCCTGCCAACAGGATCTTCAAACAGGAGTGTGGATTACTAAGCCCGCTGGGCACACATGTCTATGACAGGAAGCTCCTCATAGAAACAGCTCCCCCAACCAGCCTGCCCTGCTGTTTCACACAGGAGCCTCATCTCACCAGTGCAGCAGAAAAAAAGACAATGGCCAGGAAGAGGCCACCGCAGCCAATATGAAAATAAGGTTTTTTTTTTTGTTTCTGGAAGTCAAGTCACTGCATACGCGGCCGTTTCGCCTGTGGTCACTTTCCTTTATTCATTTTATTGTACGAGTTTAAACAAAACAGGCAGCCAATGTTAAAACCTTTTTAACAAAATGCTTCAACTGGTTATAAAGTCAAGCACCAATATAAATAGGAGCAGTATAAAAATCTTTCTTCAAAGGTTCACTGTGCCCTTGATTATCTCTCATCTGTGCCACTGGGCAGGGTTAGTGCAGCTCTCCGGTAGACTCCTACCCTACTAATAATACATGTTGGATTGCACTTTCTTCAAGTTTTCATCTCCTAAAGCATGTTTCTCTTCAACTCTGAACCATTGTTCCTGCTTCATTTACATATCTCAAAGCTTATCTCGTAGGTTCTATTAAGAATACAAAAATCCAAGTTTTTTTTTTCCCCCAAACAGACATTAGCATATACATATATATTTTAGCCACACATAAAAAGGGTTTCAGGTTTTCCTTTTACTTCATGTTCTAAAATTTGGTGTAAAAATGTGCAGCTCCAGGAGTGTTTCTTTTAAATAAGTGCTTCAAACTCAGCATTCGTGTGTTTACAATTTGGTTAACAATACATTTTTAAAGAGCTTTAAGTGTTTAAGCACCGGCCCAAACTCCATTTTATGTGTGGTACTAAACAAAGCATTGGCATTAAATCTGCTGCTTCTTCTTCTTCTTTCAGTTTAAATTTCAGTGGATTTTCTCCCATGCTAACTTTGGTCTCTGCACTGGACTGCTTTTTTTTAAAATAAGACAATTAGCCAGTTTTGAGAGTCCAGCCTAATGAAGCCAAGAAACAAAACTCTCCTCTACCGTTAGTATAAAAGCAAGCTTTTTTTTTCTTTAAGACTACAAACATTTTCTATTTTGCCCCCCTGTGTTCAGCAGCCGTCACTGTGATAAAGAGACATCCGGAAAAGTGTCTGTTGTCTGTAATGCTACATAGTTTTTTTGCTTTCAACGCGAAGAGGGAAAAATAAAACACTACTTTTTCCTTGCGTTTAAGTCGACAAAAAAAAAGGGAGTGAACAAAGAAAATGAGCAAAATAAAAAGGGGGTGATGAAAAGGACATGAACTCAAGATAAGATGTGGCGTTAAAAAGTCCCAGCTGGAGTTTAGGTAGCAGCCGGTCACCTGAAACTCGCCTCTTCTGCTTCTTCCGTTTCACATTCACAAATGTTTCAACTTTCCTTGTGCAAATCAAGCAGTCTTTAGAAAGAATGCCCTCCAATTGTTCTAGTAAAAATATATATAACTCCAAGGTGGCTGACGTGTGTGTTGCAGCAAGTGTTTTTTTTTTTTTTGTTTTGTTTTGTTTGTTAGCTTGAGCCCCCCCCTGGTCGTCGCTGTGTGTGGGGTGTGAGAGGGGGGGCGGGTTCATCTGCGGAGTGAGGGCATCTGTGCGTACACGGGGTAGGCCAGCCGCACGTTCAGGGAGTCATTGTGCTGGACCAGCGAGGTCTGGTGGTAGTGCAGGACGAGGTCTTTCAGAGTGCTGTACAGATTGTAGGGTTCTGCAAAGCCGTAGCCCCGCGGGGTGCTGTATATCACACAGTGCTTCACCTCCCCGTCCACCCTGCGGAAAGGAACCAGGCCTGGTTACGGCGGGTAGCAACAGGGGACACAGGCGTCCGGATAAAGCAACAGTGAGCTTTGCAGTGTAGAGCCCCCACCTCCCACCCAACCTCCCCTCAACGTTCCCCCCTACATTCCCTCGACGTTCCCGTACCCTCCCAGAGCCGTGTGATGTAGAGACCCAACTTCCAACCCAACCTTCCCGTAACGTTCATGTAATGTTCCCGTAAACCCCCCCGCCGCCGCGCGCATCCGTGCAGATACTCACACCACAGAGCAGGCGTAGCAGCCCTTCTTGCTGCTCTCGCGGATGAGGAAAGCCCCGTCGGGCTTGCCCAGCAGAAGGTCCTCGGCCTGCGTGCGGTTCAGGTCGCCCACGAACCAGCTCTTCTCGTCGTAGTGCGGCAGGTTCTCGTCCTCCTCGTTCACGAAGTAGGTGCTGCGGGCGAGACGCCGCGTTTACTGGAGTCCAGAGACTTCACACTTACTGAAGCTTCACACTTATTAGACGAATGTGTTGCTGCGCTCAGTTTTGTTGGACAATTACAACTACAGCGGATATCATAGAAAGGCTGTTTTTTTTTCCATTACTGTCGACTGCAGCCAAACTTTAATTGAAAGTGCAAGTTTGCAAACTTCTATTAATAGATTTTCTACTACATATCCCTCTGGTCCCAAACTGTAGTTGTTCAAATTAACACTCTACGCAGAACGAGCAGACATGGTTTGACCCCAGATACACTCTCAGTGCCGCATCACTGAGAGCAGCACTTTACTCAGCAAACTCATCCTGCAACCCCCCAACGCCCACAGCAATTTTAAAGGGTGAAAACCTCCTGGTACCCCGTAATGGGCTACATCATATTTAAGCGTGCAGCATGAAATTCAGCCAGCCACCGGGGCAAAATAAAAGCCCGCGCTCTTGTACTTACTCGTCAGTGTTTTCGTTTTTGATGCCGAGCCAGTCATTAATTCGTTTCTGACGCACTCCTTTGTGATTGAGCCAGCTGCAGGGAGGGACAGACAAGGCCAGACGAAGAGACAATCATTTCAACATGTTCGGATCAGCACGAACCGCTCGGGAGAGTTATACAAACGAGAAATCGGTAACTGCATGCAGGATGATTTTTTGTTCAAGTTTATGAGACGAATTTTCACGAGGGAACAAAAGCATCAAGTGAGCGGCAAACATGGCCACCAATCAGCTTCCCACCAAGCCAATCACAGTGCTATTAGCCTGTTCCTAGAACTCATCTTCTACAGAGGAGATGACGGCACGTACGCTGCAGTCCCTAGTGCAAGCCCTTAATCACAACCTACAGAGCTACACGATCGCTACGGAGAAAATAATTAATATTCACAAGTCAACATCGACCCAGAGGATTTACCTGTGCAATTTGCCTGAACCAGCTCAGCAACAGGCTAAAATGCTACCAAAGCAACTTGCTCCGTTTCCATTCTGATTGGACAAGTAGGGTTTAGGCCTACACAGACTGCAAACGCTGTGCCAAAGGGACAACAGCCTATTTTGCATGCTGGAATTACAGTGATGTCCACAGATGCATGGTGGAGAATAAATTAAGAAATCTCTAATGCTACATGGTGGAGACCGCAATAAAGAAACTACAGCTGCACCATGTGGACTACAGTAATGGTACCCGCCAGCTTCATGGTGGGAACCACAGTAATGGATTCCTCCAGCTGCACAGTGGGGACTACAGTAAGGCTACCTGCCAGCTGCGTGGTGGGGACCACAGTAATGGATTCCTCCAGCTGCACAGTGGGGACTACAGTAAGGCTACCTGCCAGCTGCGTGGTGGGGACTACAGTAATGCTACCTGCCAGCTGCGTGGTGGGGACCACAGTAATGGGTTCCTCCAGCTGCATGGTAGGGACCACAGTAATGGATTGCTCCAGCTGCACAGTGGGGACTACAGCAACACTACGAGGTATTGCACTCACACAAGGTACTGGTCCCTGATCTTGCGCAGCTGGATGAGGTCTGGCTTCAGGCTGTTCATCTTCTTGTCCGTCTCCCTGTTGTCCAGCGCCTGCGTCTTCAGGTCCTGCTCCAGGCGGGTCTTGCTGTCATGGATCTCGCCCAGGCGGGACTTGAGCTTCTCGTAATTCATCATGATCCTGGAGAAGAGGGCGAGAGTCCAACAGGGTCACACCACAGGGCCACCACGTGGGACGCCCTAAAGATCTCCTTCAGGGTTACCGCCTGGATATCCTTACACTACTCTCTACAAAGCATGGCAATATTACTGTACAATGAGAAGACAGATTAAACCAAGCCAATGCAGGCGCGTATTAGAGAAAGATTAAAGAACAGCGGGAGAGGCCGGAGGGCCTCACCTCTCAATCTCCTTATCGTTGCCCTCTCTGCGGAAGCGCTCGATATACTCCTTGCTGTAGCGTTCCTGGGTGTGACACTGCTCCTCAAAGATCTTGATGGTTTCGTTGAACGCCTCAATCGCTGTCCTTTTCATTTGGATTTCCTGCGTTGGAAGCAAAGGGAAAAAAATGAACGGATCAAATCAAACTCCTCTGCATATCACATCAGTGAGACAAAAAGACAATCCAGCTGTGAGTCAACACTAGAACCAGGCAAACACTAAGTGAGTACAACAGTGAACTGGAAATGCAGGCACTGAGGGTGATACACTCGCAGCAAAAATATTTTTGGGCAGACCCATCTAAGCTAAAGTGTTATGCCAGCATGTAATAACATTCTCTGTGATATACCTGTGAGGTCTTTGTGTACTCTTCATACAGTCGGTCATACTCCTTGCTCTTCTCCTGATATTGATTATGATACTCCTGAAGCTTCTTCCCGACAGCATCAATGTTGTCTTCTTTCACCAGCTGATCCTGGAGGAGAGAGGCATATAAACTTTATAAATTTTTACTGTTGGGGGGGGGGGGCTGCGAGTGGAAGAGGAGGGAAAATGACTACCTGCTAAGAGCAACACGACTTTGCTTACTCCTTGAGACTTTCGAGAAAATCGTTAACGGGGGGGGGATAAGGTCTCTCTGTACAGACGATTCGTATAGATTTTTTTCTTTGTGAAAAACCCTGAATAATGAGTGTACAAGCGCACAAGACAGATGTCAAGACAGGAAGGAGGAATAAAAAATGAATAAATGCATGGCCGGCTTTCTGACGTAGTGGATGTGTGTAATTATTTACGGTGCACGCTGCACTGGTGAATAAGCACTGCAATATTTCATGCCATGTGAATCCTGCTGCCTCTGCACTTTCCTCTGGAAAAAGGGGAGGTGGGGGGGGGGTCGGTGAAGGGGAAAGGCTGCATACCTGCTGGTAGCGGGAGATGGGGTACATGAGCTTGACGTCCAGTTTGGTGTTGTACTGGGCCAGGGACTCGTGCCGGTAATGGCTGATCAGCTCCACCACTGAGCTGAAGGTGAGCGGGTCCGAGAAGCCGTACTTGCCGTCCCGGTGGTAGATCTTTATCAGCTTGTTGTTGCCACCTTTCCTGATGAGGCAAAGCCAGTGGACAAGGTCAAATAAAAGCCAGAGCAGGGTTTAACACACCAAAATGACTAAACGGACTCCTCTTCTTCTCTTTTCCCCTCTTGCCACCTCTCTGAAAGCCCCGCAGCATTGCTTAGTTACCTCAGCGTTAACGTGTAGTCGCCCTGCATCTTGGTGGAGGCGTCCCGGACCAGGAAGGTTCCGTCTGGCATGTCCCGGAGCTTGTCGTTGACCTCTTCCCTGTGGAGGGAGAGCAGAGGGCCGCAGCTGTGTTAGCGGACAGATGGCACACACAGGAAGGGGGCAGCGCTGACCAATTAGCAATTACAGGTAAAACACAAACACATTTCCCGAAAAAAAAAGAAGGGGGAGGGGGAGGGAAGAGCGGGCCCTCCAGACGCGGCGCGAGGTGCTGTGTAATGTGAAACGTCTCTATTAGGCCTGGCTGCGGGCAGAGCGGCCGGCCCATGACCACACCGTCTGCTGCAGCCGCCGAGGGCTCCAACATCTTGAAACGGTTTTGCTCATTAACCCCTTCCCCTCCGGCCTCTGCAGCTCCAAACGGCTCGCTGCAGACAGGGCTCCAGGAAGACTGGCTGCCCTGTCTGTCTGTGCCTGTCAGGGGTGGGTGGGGTTGGGGGAGGGGGGGGGGGGCGCTGGGCAGGCCCTGTCATGCTGGGCGGGAGCCCCGCGTCCCATTTCATTTTAATGGCGGGGGTTAAAATTAGCAGCAACGAGCAGCTGGGGCAGGGGAGTCTCCCGGGGGGCCATGTGACGCTCTGCCTGCCCGCGACTGCACCCACTGCGGGGAATTCCCGGATTCCCTCAGGACAGGGGTGAGTTTCCAGCCCAAAATCACACACACGCCCCCCCCCCCCTCGCTTTAATGCACTCGCGTATTCTGACTGTGACTGTCAGCGGGCATTCAGATCTCCAGTCGAGCGGCTAATGATGAATGATGGAGACCGCCCCGTTTGGCAGTGTAACGTGCTGTAAATGGTGAATAATTTCAGTAAACAGAGCATGAAGACTGAAAAATTGGCCAAAACTGACGTTGCAAACACAGACACACTGTTAGACGGGGGAGACTGACAGCTCCAGAGAGCAGCGGCGCTGACGCTGGCCAGCGTCGGGAGGCGGAGCGTGAGGGCTGCAGCTGCGCTGCTTGCTGTGTAACGGGGCACACGGGAGCGAGGACTGTCCCGTTAGCCCGTCCATCCAGCGCCCCCCAGCGCCCCCCCCCCCCCCCCACGAGCACGCTCACCGCTCACAGAGCACAGCGCAGCTCCCGGGATGGGAGGGGAGGGCACCACAGAGGGAACCGCAGGCTTGCGCTGCGGCCACCCGCTGCGCTAACGCACCGGAGCGCAGAGACACCGCCTGCGTTCCCGGCAATAATTCAGCCTCTGCCCCAAAAATAGCAGCTCCGCGGCAGCAGGCCGGGGCAGCACCTGGGCGTGGCTCAGTGCGTGACTCCGCGCTGTGTGGGAGTGCGTGTGCCTGAGCGCGGCTAACGCCGGCAGGGCACCCCCTGATAAGCAGACACCTGATGCTGGACCCTGTTGTGGCCGTAAGCTGCTCCTCCGGCCCATAATCCCGCTGCCCTGCGTGGCGGCCCGGGTTCGCCCTGGGCGTCATAAACCTGGCCGCGTCATAAAGACAGGTGACCGGAGCCTCGGGCTTCACCCTTCTGACTCGCACCAGGGAGGAGAAACGGCAGCGATTTTCTGCTTCAAATGTCTGTGTCAGCTTTAGACGGCCTTAGCTGCACTTAAACATCGTCTACATCAAACATGACTAAAGCCAGTCGCTAAGCACTGCTTTAATCTGCTAAAACCTGAGGGCTTTATGAGCTCGCTTGGAAATAGTCCTGGCTGGGTGACATTTTCGGAGATTTGGGCTCTCCCCTTGCGTCCTCTGCGAGGGAATCCAAAGCGGCTGCCAGGCCTTAAGGGGGAGAGAAAGGGGGCTAACAAACAGAAGAGGGGCGACCCCCGGGGGGTGGGAGGGGGTGGGGGGGCACTCGGCTCCCGTCGCCCGCGTCCTGGCCGTGCCGCGGGCCTGTTGCTGACATCAGGCTCATTATCTCTTATGGGGCGAGGTGGGAGCGCTTTTATCAGCACTTAACACAAAGAAGTGGATTAGCCGTGTTAGAAAGCATCCCGGAGCAGCGTGCTGGGGAGATTACCCGGGGGGCGGGGGGGTTGGGGGGGACACCACGCCGCGCAGGGTCAGACCTCACTGCTGCAGATGCTTGTGATGCGAGACCGAAAGTCCTGTGAAGAGCTCCACTGTTCCCCGCAGGATCTCATGACCAGACGGAGCGCAGATCACCAGACTCTGATGAGCAGGGCTGGTAAACATGTGCTTGCTCGCTTGCTCGAGCACACACTCTCTCTCTCTTTCTTTCTCTCACTCACACACCCTTGTGGTTCTAGACCTCCTGATGCACCATAGTAGCATAATGGTAAGGTGCAGAGCTTGCAACCATCAGGTTGGCGGTTCAGGTGCCCTCACCTTGATATGTCGCCCCAGTACCACTCGGCATCCTGCAGCGAGCTTCCCGGCGCCTCCTTCGCGCCGCTGCTGTTGACGGGCGTCATGGGCTTGGCCGGCTTGGGAGGAAGAGCTACGGGGGACAGAGAGACACAGAGAGAGAGAGAGAGAGAGAGAGAGAGAGAGAGAGAGGGGGCGGTCAGATCGGCGCCAAGGTCCGTCCGTCACTCACACAGATGCGAAGGAAGAGGCCGCCGTGGGCTCTGAGCACGCCCGTGCCTAGTGGATGAGCGGGATGAACCTGCCCCTCTCGCTCGCCTCGGGAGGAAAAGGACCTCCGGCAACTCAGGTTCCCACACAGCTGGCCTATATACAGAGCACACGTGTGCGCTCTCCCCTACATTCTTCGCTAAAACAAAGGAATGGTGTCAGCGGTGGCATGCCGAGCGCTCGCAACGGGGTTAGTGAGTGGCTTTTCCTGACCTAATAAAAGGCTTAATATATGCAGAGTTTTGGAGGCCCTCCAGAGGGGAGTTTCAGTGAGAAGACATTTAAATTAGGCCACCAATTACCCACATTTGGTTAGAGTGCAATATTGTGGTAGGTGTGTGGTCTGTGCCGTGTGTGTGTGTGTGTGTGCATGTGTGTGCGTGTGTACAGAGGGTGGGGGTGGGAGTTTGCTACCCATGCCAGCTCTCTGTTCCTGAGCACTCCTAATTGAGGACGTGCCCTGCATAGTGCAGCCGCTGTTTCCATATAAACACAATTAAGCAGCTGACTCTACGGTGCGGAGGTAGGCTGGCGCTGATGAGCGGTCAGTGGAGCGGCCCTGAATGGAGGCCCATCGATCCAGCTCTGCCCTCTGGGACTGCTCTGTGCTCGCCGGCGCACAGGAGAGGCATTACTCCTCAGGGTGATCTCCTCAATCCACAGCGTAACGAGCCAGGGGTAAGCAGGCTCACGGCACGCGGGCTAGCACAAGCACAGAGCCCCGAGGCCAGGCATGCTGCAGCTGTGCATTAACGGCCCCCTTTGAGGACAGACGGCTCTTGCCCATGGGTTGCCGCTCGGCAGTTCGGGGGCTGGGCGGACACTGGCCCAGGTGCAGCTGTGAAGCTACTGGCTGTGTGGAAAAAAACCGTGCCGCTCCACAGTGGCTCCTGTATTCGGCTCTGCGACCACATCCCCCCCACACACACCCCAAATTCCTCCACTCTGCCAAGCCAAACTAACCTGCCTCTGACCCAGACACCACGCTCACACTCCTCACACGCTGGGGGCCCGGCCCCTCCCAACGCTCAGCTCAACCCCCCCCCGGACCACCACGGCCAATCACAAAGAACGTCCCTTTACACACGATATACCACCTGCACTTCGCAAAGCCACTTTCTCAGAAAATATGACCACAAACCGGAGTTCCCAAGATTGATTTTCGCTACCCCCCACACACACACACACACACACACACACACACACACACACAGTGCACAGGTCCTCGCTTTAAATCAAACGACCGTGAATGAGAGAGGCAGCATATAGAAGTGCAGCCGGGCAGCCTGCACACGCGCTCTCTGCTGTTTCTGCTCACTGCGCCCTGCCCCTCACCCATTCTACAATTCACCTACAGACAATACAGACTCTCCAGCACTGCAAAGGCCATATTACAAATTTTTTTTATCGGACCGCGGTTACAAACGGCTATAGTGCAGACAGGCGGCTCCCATTTACCACTTTAGGCGCACGGCGTCCTCCTTTCAGATGCTTCAAGCTGAAATCTCCTGGCGCCGCACGAAATGGTAATCAAACTGTTCGCAGCCAGAGGGCTTAGACCAAATCTCCATACGCACCCCCCCCCCCACCCTCCCCGTTAAAAGAGAACAGAGTGTACTTTTCCTCAGGATGCACACACTGCTGAAGCCTGGTGCTGCGTGGGACGGGATGCCATAGCAGCGGGGTTGCCGAGCGCTTGCATCACTATGGGATGTGCCTGGGTGGGTGGGGTGGGGGGGGGTTGAGGAGGGGGATTTGCTAGGTCTTCTGTAGCGCGTGTGCTCATTCTCCAATCCGCTGTGCTGGACTTGCCCTGGAAACCCCCCACCCCCCCCTCTCAGGTCAGGAGCTGCCTGGACATGCCTCCACAGCTGCTGCCGGACTCCGGCGGCCCCGCGGGACAGGGCAGAGAGGCGCTGCCAGCGAGACAGCACGCCACTTTCACTTTCACAATGACTAATGGCAGAGGAAGGCAAATTGTGTATTTAGCATTAAAAAAAGAAAAAAAAAAGAACTGCCCTGTGTACTTTTCTACTGTCAAAACCTTTGAGGCGATGAAAGTCTCCCGTTTCGAAAACTATTTGTGCAGCGGCTACCTCTGAAGGCGGGCCTTTTTATGCAGCCATTAAGATTTATGTTCCCCCCCAACCCTTTCATTCGTGCCGACGCCATAATTACTGATTAATTATACATCCCCCTGGTCTAAAGCAGGACGTGCTAATGTACTGCTAACTTTCAAACTTGTTTGAACTGGAGCAAAGGAGCGCCACACACACACGGACACGCACACGGACACGCGCACGGACACGCGCACGGACACGCGCACGGACACGCGCACGGACACGCGCACGGACACGCGCACGGACACGCGCACGGACACGCGCACGGACACGCGCACGGACACGGACACGCGCACGCACACGGGCACGCACACGCACGCACACGCACGCTCACGCACGCTCACGCACGCTCACGCACGCTCACGCACGCGCACGCACGCGCACGCACGCGCACGCACGCGCACGCACGCGCACGCACACGCAGCGAGGACAGCGGGGCCGGTTTCCGCTCAGGTAAAAGAGGGCTGATGGATTTCGCCTCGCCACAAAGCCCCATTCAGGACTCCGGGAGCAGGAGCAGAAACTGGCCGTTCCCCCTGCAGAAAAAGGGAAATACCTCAGAGAGTCTCTCCCCCCCCTCACTCTCCTTTTTAAACAAGCCAAAAAGGCAGGTGCAGCAGCACAGTCGAAACCTTCAATTCCAGCCCGGCAGTTTCCTGTGTCAGCTCTTTCTCCCCTTCTTTTTCCCCATCTCCCTCGCAGAGAGAGAGCACTCTGCGCCCCCAGGAGCGGTGAGAGAGGGAAAGAGAGAGAGAGAACGGGGTGGTCACCTGGCACGGGGCGAGGCTAAGCAGCGGAATGGCTGCCCCCTCTTTCTTTTCAAGGTTCCCTCCTCAGCAGCGCAGTCCAACAATCCAGCGCCGCACACCCTGGGCGGGGGGGCGGGGGGGCTCGTCACAATGCACAACGCCTCTGCGAGGAAGGCCAGTAAATCTCTGCTCGTGCAAAATTCAGAGCCATCAAAAATTCATTTCGCAGGACTGCGCCGGCGACGCCTCATCCATCGGTGCCTATTGAGTTCTTACATAAACGGGCGAGTACACTTTGTACCGAGTACGCCCACAGCGCCAGAGACACTCCCCTCTCTGGGAGCCTGCGCGCACAGGCAGCCCACACAAGGGCACAGTCCCACACCTCCGGCAGTCCTCAGGAGATGAACATCTCACCTTGAGCGGGACAAAGACAGAGCCGGGGGGGGGGGGTGGGGGGAGCGCAACAGAACAAAGGCCGGCCACACCAGTCAGGGGTCACAACCGGCTACCCGTCACCCAGCAGGGCTCCGCGGATCACCCCAAAGAAATGCTGTCGCCCCCCCCCCACCTCCTTGGAGTTCCACTCCACCTCCTCTTCAGTTCTGAAGTTTTGAAGGGGGGGGGGGGGGGGGGGGTGCGCGTTCCTGTGACTCACCGCCTTCTTTTCTCCTGTTTCGGTGTGAATATGGCCACATTCGCCAAACTGGGGCTTCCCTTCCCAGTATCAGTTGCGAGCCGCTCCCCCCAGCACATGGGCCGCCGTGGAAGGCCAGAGCGAGTGCCGACAAATTACAGCACCTCACAAAGCCAACATTAACATCTGAAAAGAGTGCATCAAAAAAAAAAAAAAAAGTTCTGAGCAGGGTGGCCAATATAGAGGCCTGGAATGCGGTGAGGAAAAGAGGGTCAGACCTTGGCTGACAGGGTGCAGGCAGAGCTGTAGGTAATGAGTGGCTCTGGCTGCCGTGTCCCGATGGGGCGGCGGGGGCAGATTAAACACTGTGCGATGACCTCGCATTAAACTGCCCGGCACTTCAAAGCCCTACAGCGGCCACACCGCACCAGCTTTAAAGGCCCATTAACGGTGTACCGCTAAGACGAGCCGGCCCCCTCCTCGTCGTGCGTCTGAAGCACGCATGTACTGTATAATTCATCACATAAAACATTAACTTTACCATAAATGTTCCCCCTGCTTGACTGCGTTGCTCGGAGCCTTTTTAAAGACGTACCACCACCCCCCTCCCGCCGCCTGACGGGTCGGACCCGCGGGGTTCGGGGGACGACGGGGGCGCAGGGGACGCCCGCGGAGCCCCCGCTGTCAGCGCCCGGGCCTGACTGCGTCCCCCTTCTCCCCTTTCCCACGGAGCGGGGCTGAGCAGGCGTGCCCGGCCAGAGTCTATCCCCGCAGCCTCTTGCCACAGTAAATTACGGCCGGACGTGCTTGAGTCAATGCATTATGGAGAGGCGTGCAGCTCCCGTTACAGGCACAATGGGGACCAGTGCCAGGGAGGGAGAGACAGAGAGAGAGAGAGAGAGAGAGAGAGAGAGAGCGAGGAAGAGAGAGAAAGAGAGAGGGAGAAAAGCGGAGCGGAGCCGCTTACCGTTGTCTGCCGGGGCTTTGGTGAGCTGCATGCCGAGCTCGGAGATCGCCGCGCGAGCCTAACTCCCCCTGCGCCGCTAAGCTAACCCTCAGACCTGTGTCCCTCTCTCTCTCTCTCTCTCTCCTCTCTCTCTCTCACTCTTCGGCTCAGCCCTCTCACTCAGACTGGGAGGGGAGACAGAAAATCCCTGATCCTAAAATCAGACAGCGCAGGCTGAACTAATCTCTGAATGAAGACGGAGCTGCAGCCAATGGGAGAGGAGCAGCGGAGGTGGACACCGCTCTGTCAGACGGGGGACCCTGGGGGATCGGGGTGGAGCTCCACAAAAGAACGCAACGCATACCAGTCCATGAGGAACGTGCACACCAGAAAAAAAAGGTCCAGGGTTGGGGGGGGGGGGGGGGGGGGGGGTCACTTAAGCAGGACACAAGTTAAATCTTTACACACCTGACTGGGATGACGCAAACACCGCTAGGATTAGCCTGCCCGTTTTTGTTTATATTCTCTATGAGATGTCCTCCTCAAAACTTAAACCCATTAAAACAAAAAAACAACCCCATTAATAAACACAAGCTTAAACGAGCAAAGAAGACTGTAGAGTGTGTCATGGCGAGTTGCATTATTGATATTTAACCCACCGCAGTATAAAGAAACGAGAATTCGTGTTCTGCTGGAATCTGAGCAAACTGCCATACATCTTAAACAAGAGCAGGGAGTGGGGCAGAGCGCTGTGGCGCCAGACAGCGGAGGCTGGAGAGGGATACGTCTAAACACATCCCCACGCTCACCCCCTTCTTCCCTCAACATCAGATCTTCCCATGACCGCTTCATGACAAAGAAAAGACCCTCTCACTGGCCAAAACGCATTAAGCGGCCAGTCCAAGTGCGGCTCGGCCCGACAAAGGTCTCTTCCGGAGAGCCGCTGCGTTTTTTCCAGGCCGAAAGCCTTCACCTGAAACGCGGGGGCTTTTCAGAGCCATATGCATTCCAACAACTGCCATTACCGTCACAGGATCACCTGGCTGCAAAGAAAACCACAGCACTGCTCTGAACTGAGAATGTAACTCGACAAAGCACGAACCCACCACAGGCTTCTCTGTTGTGAAACAACTAATATTAGCACAAATGGCTTTCCAATTGACATGGAAATGTGTACATTCGGGACAGCGTCCTACCCCCGCGGCCACACAAATTGGCGGGTGTGGGGGGAGCGGGGGGAGGGCGCAGAGTTGCCGTTGGAGACCGAAAGCCAGCGTTCCCCTGGGGGCCGCTGCTCCACCTGTGCTAATCGGCCGGGAGCGGCAGAACAAAGCGGCCGTGGAGCTACGGAGCAGCTCCGTCACGCAGCAGCAGCAGCAGCAGCAGCAGGCCCCGGGATTAGCTCCTCCTTGCCGCCGCGGCCCCCTTTCACATTTCAATTCCACTGTAATAAATATTCTAATGAACATCTGCAGGACCTCATCGCTAACGCTCACCCCTCACTGTAGGCTGAGGGCTCCAGCCTCCAGCTTTGCAGATAGCCTCACCGTCTGCTGGCAGGGACAAACGCAAAAGGTGGGGGGGACTACACCCCCCCCCCCAACCCCCCCCACTGCATTGTCTCTCCTTGGGTCTATCAGAAATGGGGGGGAAAGAGGCTTGCAGAGAGAGGGCTGAGGTTTGCATGATGCCAGCAGGTTTTTTCTTTTAGCGGGGAGAGGCTCTGTTCCAAAAGGCTTCTCTTTATTTCCTCATTTCGCAAACCTGCATGCAGGAGCTGTGCAGCTGCATGAAATGGAAGACAAGATTAATGTGTGGCTTGATCAGTCAGGCTTATTCATTCAGGCAACGGAGGAATTCCGCCTTCCACTTCTTAATGCAGCCTGGTGCAGCGCAAGCTCGCCGCTTTTTTTTTTTGATACGCTGGGCGCTTCAGCAAATGAGTGTCAAGCCAAGATGTGCAGAGTTATGATATTACAGACAGCCGAATGCAGACTCCATTCTATCCTTTCAACTACTAAACACTGATTTCCTACTGTGCTATAATATTCTAAATAAGATACAATGCTAGTAATAGTAACGGATATTATTAAAACTTTCAGTGAAGTTTGGGGAAAGCCAACACTTCAGACGCTAAAACTGGCACTCTTGGAAATATGTTACATAAAAGCATCACGTCCAGAGATTAAAGGTAATCAATGCTGACACGCTGGCAATTTCTAGAACAATCTTTCATTATAAATCTCCAGACACACTTAGCACGGCATTGGACTTAATAGCCTGATAGGATCTGATGTTTCACAGACACTGCAAAGCGTACACAGACAGCAGTCATAGTGCCAAACAGCTTCACTGTCCTTTTTCCGTTTTATACATATGGGTGAGGTAGCACTGTGCGTCTATCTGATGGACACTGAAGGTCCAGGTGGCAAAAAAAGGTTGGAGGTGGCAAAAAAAGGCATGCCATTCTTCATTATCTATGCAATGGTCTTGTAGCCATTTGATTTCCACACAAACGCGTTACTCAAGTGACTGGTCGCATCCTAACCATATACATCTTGATTTTTTATGGGCATTAAAATATTGAAGCTCACATGCTACTGTCCCAATACCTACAAAAGTAATATAATGAAGATTCCTCATACACTTTGTCGACAAAAAGAAAATCATACAGCGTTCTATAGACTTACCACTCAGAACAGCCCGTCAAAGGCTTGGGTAGATAAAGGCACTTAACAGCGCATTTGTGCTCAAAAGCACAAGGCAGTGTAGCCGCATTCAGGGCAGTACTGCAACAATCCACTCATAAAGCCTAAACTGGAGTGCTGTCACTAAAATCGCTCTATTAAAGACATGGGAAGAAAAAAAAGAAGCTGCCGGCGACGCAACACACTGAATATAATTCAACAGCGCCTCCATCTATACAGAATTCTGCGCCTGCGAAATTAATTCAAAGCAGACAGGGAGACGGAGCGTGAACTGACTGTGTTCAAAAGCCTGAGAGCAGTTAGGATAAACCAAGCAATTTTCTCATAATCTCATAATGACAGCTGAGCAAAATAACGGACCGATACATGAATGTTCATTGTTAAAGTCGGTACGAGAAAATTCAAAGGAAGCTTCTATTCACCGACTTCCAGCAAACGCATTCTGTTAAGATCTCACTCCCCCTCCCCCTCCCCCACCAGTATGACACTGGAAATACCATTCAGGTAACTATATAGCAAGCGAGGCGATCAAATGCAGACAGTACGACTATAATATACAGAGGGAAAAGCAATGATACAGTTTTAACTAGCTAGAAACAAATTCGTTAGCTTGTCCTACAGCAGCGGACAGTGAATGTGAGGATACCTAATAGGAACAAAGAGCAGGCAATGATACCTAGCCAGCTAGCGAGCTAAATTTGTCCAGACACAATAAGAATGGGTATGTACTGTGTACATAATAAAATATATGAATAATGCAAACTAAAATATCGCATGTCATTAAACCAAATAATGTAACTAGCTACATATCAAGCTATAATGTTAGATGACTTTCCCACATCGAACTCAATATCACCCCCCTCGTTTCCAACTCCATCTCCCTTTACCTACAGTAGCTAGCTAACTAGCAGGTCACTCGTTTCGCCACAAAGACTAGCTTTAAATTTGACATCCAAATATACTATCTATTTATCTAGCTAGTTCTTGCAATTTTGAATAACATAATATCGTTAGCTGGACATGTAGCCATGTAACTAGTTAGTTGCCTAACGCTATCTAGCAACCCTATGTGACTTGCGAAGTTGCACTTACAGACTTCTAGACATTTCATTTTAAAAATGAGAAAACTTGCTGCAAAATGGACACTGCACCTCATAATCCCAGACGACCATTTAGCTACATCCATGTCTACCTGCACATTTGAAATGATACAACAGCTCATCTTAAAATAGTTAGCTAGCTAATTAAGCCAGAATATCCAATGGTTACGGCTAACGATTGGAAAAGAATGAAGCCTAGCAAAGAAGACAGCTAGCGAGCTAGCAAGCAATAATGTCTGCGAACTGTCTAAGGCTACAAACCAGAAACTGACTGACAAAAGCTTGCTAGCTCGCTAGCTAAATAATCCACTAACCTCAGACAATGCAGAGACAGAAAACACAACATAAGATGGACAATAAATGTACACACTGTAAGAGTTATACAGCTAAACCGGGAGCTGGTTAACTTACTCAAAAGTGGACATAATTCAGGACGCCATATTACATAATTACCTAGCCGGCTAGCTATCTTCATAAGGCGCACCACCAACTTACTGACAATAAGGTTGCTACCTTGCTAACGTTAAGTTTGCACTGCTCAACCAACACTGCAAATTGTCGCGCACCTGCGACGCTACATCCGAAAGCAATGTTCAATATTGATGCATCGTACCTGGAGGTTGGTCCATTTCAATATAAAATATTAATTCTGTGGAATATGGCATCATCACGTCTCTCCAATCATCATCTTCTTTCTCCGTATTCCAAACGGTGTTGTACATTGTTTAATTTCACTGACAAGTAAAACACCTTACACTTCTCTTCCAACTACTAAAGAAAAGCAGATAATGTCTAACTATATGAACAGAAAATGAAACGTTAACGTCTGCCTAAAAAAAATACTTAATTTCAATTTAAACTCTAGCTTATAGCTAGCTAGTAGCTTGCCGGCTAAACTTAAGTCTAAATCTGAATTCCTGCTTCAGAATAAATAGCTGTTTCGTGAAATCTGTAAAAGCACCAGGCTTCACTGTTATACTTGTCCGGGCATATACAAAAAATTAACAGTCCTACAGAACAGAAAGTAGATGCCAGCTCTACTATCTACTCCGTTCTCCAAAGACCTATCTGTGGTCTTCATTTTCAGAGCTCCGAGAGCCAGCAAGCAACCTTTCACATCATTTCGGCGGAACCACTTTGCGCGCAGCTGACGGGGGGGAGCGCTTCTCTATCAATGACGCCGCTCGAACAGTGCGCTCAATTTATTAGATAACACGCACTTTTACTTTAACTACCTTTTACAAGAAAACGTTAAAGAAATGCGTATGTGTCCTATAAGTAGATTATTATACAGGCTATAGCACATAGTCTTCAACACCTTAGTGACATCATTCCATTCTCCCCCTTACCCGTCTCTAGAGTGGAATGTCTCATCTCCAATTGCTTGCAGAGGAGGCAGTGCCGTGCAGCACGCAGGCTCTGAATTTGAGAGCCAATGAGAGAGGAATTTTTCTTGAACTCTGTTGCCAAAATCGGAGTTTACGTCTTTGTCTTTCCATTTTTTTTGTGGGGCGAAACAGTGAACATAGATGCTGCACGGAGGCGCGTGCTTCTTCCCAACCAATGAACGGCGAATGCAAGCGGAAGTCAAAGTACGATTGGTCGAAACAGTTACTATGAGGGACAAAGGGATCCAGGCCATTTGGAAAAATGGGAGCGATGTGACAGAAGGGTTTTCCACCGTTGTATTCTGGACACGATTACCCCTTGTTCACACAAGCACGCACGCTGGCACACAATACGTGCGCACACAGAAATAGCAAAAAAAAAAAAAAACAAAATCCTCTCACTGATTATTTTTTACAACGTCGGAGGTCACTGGTAATTTTACTAGCTATGATTTTTTTCTTGAGTAGATTCATCTAGGTTAAAACCTGAATAATTACATCATCATAATGCTCACAGGCTGAATTACAGTCTCTTGTGACACACGCGAAGGTTCAATAGGAATGTCTAACAAGAAAACAAGCAATATCCTGCTGTACAAAATAAGCACATGGACATTTCAGTTCCAAGTACAGCACACTAACTCTACTTTGTAGTGCCCTGCTTCAGATGACAATAAATCAGGCCTCCAATCTGCCTTCCTGCACAGCACACAACCCCCCCCAACCCATCTCTGTTGTCCTGGTCCGTTTAATATGTCAGTCAAAAGATGAAGACACCCCTCTCAATTGTCTGTTCTGGCCGTACTTGTCAGTGAGTGAATCTATTTAACAGCACAAGGAAAAAAAGCTCACAGATGGCATGTGCCTGACACATAGACACTCTCTGTCAAGTGTGTCAAACTTACTTAATTGCCACTGTCTCCACCACAGCGCTAGGTGGACAGATGGATCCATAACAATGACCAAGTACTGATTTGTGAAATGACCATAATCCACAGGAGCCCTGGGAAAAATTAATCAGCTCTGCCCTATAGCCTGGGATTGTGGTTTTAGGAGCACAATGGACACAAGCTGATATGTATATTTGCATTTCTTTCCAAAGTTATGACCCATCGTTAACTTTGTATCTACAAAATGTTGTTTCATTTGACCATTAATCAAAATGTTTAACTGTAAATTAGTTGCTGGTTCCTGACCTTAAAAGGTTGAGATTTCAGTTTATCTGGGGCGGTACAAGGAGCATCACCCTGATCTCAGCTCTAGATGTTCATCTGTCAGGACAATGACTATGAGAGCAAAAAACACAGTACCACTGAGCCTGCCAAGATAAACCCAAAGGCTGGGCTTGTCTTGTGTACCTATTCAGACAACCTAGAAATCTCCCAATAACTGTGACACATTGTTTATTTAGTAATACTGAAGAAAAAGGTCATGCACAGCGCTGGAGTGTCTGGTGGCCAGTAAAAACATGTTTGCTACAAAATGTGAAATTGCTTTGTAAATGTCAGTGTGGGCATGCATAGTGTCACCAGGAGTACTATCCGGCAGTACTATTGCAACCATTTTGTAAAAAGTTTGCTTTTTTGAAATTTGCTTGAAATTTGCTTTTATGTGCTATTTAGGGTGTTTAGGAGAGTGAATTTTAGCATATGAGGGTCACATGCATTGCCATGCATGCCAAAATTAGAGCTTAGAGCAGACACTAAAACATACTGCCCAAGTTCCTGCCCCTTTAAAATGATTTTTTTTTTCACAGCTTACAACACCCTTTTTATGCCCTGAAATTATAGACAACAGTAAATGAAGAAAAAAATGCCTGACAAAGACAAATTGGGCCAATGCAAACAAACTGCATTTGGAGCCAGTTCCATCTGCATGAAGGTGCAGATTTTCATTCCTCCTGTCTACATGGTTTCACATCCCTCTCTCGCTGGTAGCAGAAACGAGCCATTGATTCTGAGCATGACGCCACCGAAGGCTGACTGCCGGTGAGACTCCGAGACGCATGCAAGAATCACAAATGCTCTGATTTCACTGTTCATTGTGTGTAAAAGACTTTCAGACTTGTAAATTTGGCATTTGTGCTTATGCCCTAGGGGCAGGCATGAGTAAATGATAGATTCTAGTCTGCCTGGCTACAAGACCAAGCTAACCGATCCCTGATTGAAAGAAAATTCGAGAAAAGGGGACCGTGAGGTTTAAAGGTACAACTGTGGCTTTGCAGACAGTTTGTGAGGAACACATGTTACTGCATGCTGTGAGGTCCACTTTCTAGTTCTGTGATGTGAAGAGAGACTGTTTGCTGTGTGACATATTTCTGACTGTGTTATTTATGGGTTGATTACCTGTGGCATTTTTATGGTTTGTCTGTGGTGAGTGCAGTGGAAAGCACATAACTGCAGGCATGAATAAGCTATAGTTTCCATCTTAACACTATCTTAATGCTTAGACAGCCATAAAGTATTATGCAAACATAACAAAATGAAACACTGCTGTTTGTATAATGCTTGCATGCTTCTCAAATCTCAACCCTCTAAAATAATTAAAACAGCGTTCTGAAAATCTAGCTCCTTGTTTATTCCTTTCCTCTGTGTTAAACCAATGACATTGAGGTGAGAAGATCGTTTTTGTAGACTTTTGCAGACAGAATCAGATTTGCTCTCACTGTGGAAATGTGATCTTAGAAAGTGCCTGAATAAGCTTTGCTGAGCAGCCGAGGTGGACCACAACTGCTGGCACACAGTGGGGCATGACTTCCAACTTTGTACATCCCAGACATCTTCTTGCCAAAACCAAGTCCACAAGTGATCTAAACTGAGGATTCAGGTCTTCTCAGGGGGGGCTTCAGAGCTGCACCTCAAGTTTGTCTCCCTCCCAAAATGCAGTTTGAACAATCTGCAACAAAATGAAACATCACAAGAAAAACGCAATCTGATGTTGCCTGCAGTCTACTGTTATTGTCAGAGCTGCATAGTTACTTTAAAAAAAAGTAATGCCTGATTAAGCTATTCAGCATTTTGACAGCTCAGCATGACTTCATATCAATGTTGCCAGCTCCCCGTTGAACCACTTGAAAAGTAAGTTATATGAGACCTTTGCACCATTCATCTTTGTTGATTTGCCCGTCTGTCCAGTTTGGCCACAGTTAAATAATTTTGATAATGTTCAACCCGCCTCCCATCACTCCAGTGGTGGAGCATCACGTAATCACCCGATTTAACTGTATGTAATTCTAGAGGAGCAGTGATCCAGTGAGCTGCCTACAGCCTGTGTGGCAGTTTTTCTCCCGAGTCATGTCAAAGTCTTAATAACTGAGTATGACTGAGCGGCACTCTCCCTGCCTTCAGCAATCCTGCCCCTGTCTCTGTCAGTGCATCAGCCGGTGGCAGGAGGGGCAACATCCCCCCTCCCAACACACAGACACACAGACACACACACACACACACACACACACACACAGACACACACACACACACACACACACACACACACACACACACACACACACACACACTCTTCTCCCTGTCTCTAGGGTTGCAGACGCTTGGCGCTCCTGTCCGCACTGCCAGCTGGGTGATGTCATCCTGCAACGTGAGCAGCCCTTATGGACTGATGCAATACTCTGGTGACACCCTGTAACGAGCTGGCAACATCTCTCATCTCTCCCTCTATCTATTTAACTCTCTCGCTTTCTCAGCCTTCACCTCGCATTTTTAGTCTGCACATTTCTCCTCTGACATATTTATATATATATATATTTTCAGTTTCATATGTTTTCCTTTTGTACCCATCCCCCACCCCCCCCTGCCCTGCTTCGTTTACACCCCCTCTGCCTCTCTGCCTTTGTGAATGCCCCTTCGCATGTCACTGCTTCAGGGTGCCATGGCTCAGCATTATTTTAACAGAGCACTCAAACCTCAAGACAAAGAGCTGCTTGTTAACCCTTTCTTCTCCTAGGGGGCACAGCTTGAGCGGCTGGGAAAAATGGAAAGTTGCAGAATTAATATCAATTGACTCCCATATGACCAATACCACATAATGGTAATCAAACAGCCATTGATACCAGCTGGGCGGCAGTGCATAACCCGTGATATAATCAAATAACAAATGACTAAAGCTGAACCCAGATATATCAATCCACCCCCACATTAAAACAAAACGTTTCCTTATGCTTCATCACCAAGGCAGAGAACAACACATAATAACACACAATATCCAGGTTAGTTCTTCTGTCAGACAACAAGGCAGAGTTTGTGGTAATGACACCTTGAGTATGTCACCTAATCAGCTAAACAGCTCCCAAATAAACTCGCCTGAGAGAACTTACTAGTCCTAGGTAAAGAACTGATTCTGCGATAGTGACCACTTGTTTGCAGCACTAAGTAGTTTCAACGCTGCTCCCAGAGAGGGGACTAAAACCAGCAGATGATTGCAGGTGTGTCATTGCTTTCTTCTGAAAGTGGAGTGAAATAGTATCAGTGTGCATTACATGAACACCCACCCATCTGCTTAGAGGTTCACGAGGTCTGATTTTGAGGAAATCAGACTCCAGGGGTTTGTACTCTCTATAGAGGCATACAGATTGGGCCAGATTGTTTCAGTGACCTAGCTGGCAAGAAGTCCCACTCCCTCCCATTGCTTCAATATGTTACCATGGAACCGTCTGAACCAACTGTTTTCTCAAAGAAAAAAAATCCAGGCTTTGTTTTTGGTGTAAAAAGTACTAAAAAGTGAGAAACCATGTAATGTTAAAAAGTCAAATTAAATTAAAAAAGACACAGAGGGGCACTAAGTGGGATGTGAGTATAACAGACTCCTCAATACACTACATCCTTTGAGGGGAGGTCTTGAATATTTATGCAGAGGCTGATTTTATGCCTAGCTCAAACAGCTCACTTGCACTCAGTGCAGTAGCTTTCTGTCTTAACTACATTGCGAACACACTTGCATTCCTCTTCAGCTGCATGTGCCCTCGACAGCAGGTTTCCAGAGAGGAACTTTAACTGGATTTACATCTTTCCTGGCTTAATTTGTGTGCCATTCAAATAATATGCAACTGCAAGAACAGGTGTTGAAGAGAGGACAGATAAATACAGAGATACAGCACGTGCAATGAAAGACAATGTAAGTCACATTTGGATAGGGGTATTCAAGTCAATGGTACTGCCTGGCTATACAGGCGTAAAGCTACAAGAACAGCATTAACCAGCCAAAATGAACAAACTTCCCTTGGTAGCCTTGTCATTCATTTATAAGGATCAACAAGCATGTTTCAGGAATGTTCATCTGAAGGCAGCAATACAGCTCAGCAAACATATAATCATAATCAATAATGCCAAAAAAAAAAAAAAAAACTAACAGCAAAACGCCAGGACGATACCAGCAAAATGATCATGAATGTAGCCTGGAATTTGTAACGTAAGCTCTGAGAGTAAACCCTCCCATACTGGGCGCTCTCCAGGTACGATCTTATCAGCGCATACTGAACATGAAATTCAGTAGTGGGGTAACCTGGAAATCCACAGATGTTCCACCAGCAAATGGAGGACAAGTTGCGATTCTGCAACTAACAAAAGAAAGTCCACAACCCAAGACAGGGGGAAGATTACACGAGTGGATTAGGGTCGATTACAGGGTAGATTACATTTTAAATTAAATAAAACTGATGGGCCATCTTATAATTTCACCTGATCTGTTTTTTTTACAGTCTGTGCCATATGCTTTATTTAATTGAAAAACTGAAAATGTCAGACAGATTAAAATGTTAATGTCTGTAATAATTTGTTTTCTTTGTTTTTAGTTTGCTTGCTCAGGCAGAGGATACATGTTTACTATGAAAATGATTTACCTGGGGTTTGATATACAACACCTGAGGTCTGACAGGAATGTGTGACAGACCTCTACAGCAGAGATCACTGCTTATTAAATAATTCCTTAGTGAGACTCTGTTCAAGTCAAATACTTTGAGCAATTTGTCCTTCAGAAAAATGAACAGTGACTTCCAAAAGAAATGTCACATCTGCTGACCCTGTCTGCCCCTAGGCCTTCCCTGGAGAGATAACAGACTATGTCTAAACACCGCTAACAGAGCAAACGGAGCAGACACAAACACAGCAGTTTATGGCTGCCGAGGCCTTGTACATCATGGAAATTGCTGGTGTTTACACTACCAGCACAGAAGTTTGTGGGGGAGTCGGGCCTTTCTGAGACAGCTGGTGTCAATGTATCAGAGCTGACAGCGCTAATGGTGATGCTAAGAAAGGGGCTCCCCTTCATGCGTGGGTTCCCCAACACAGCCCGCCCTCCCTCCTCAACACCCTCCTCCTCCCCTCCCTGCGCTTGCCTAAAAGCTGGGGGCCGGGGGCACTTCCGGGCGGAGCCATCCCCCGTATCTGTCCCACACAAACACACAATGGTCATTATCCTCAAACAGCTGAGACAATTTAAATAACTTAATGTTTAAATCCACAACAACGCACAGTGGTGTCCCAGGAGGAGGAGGAGGAGGAGGAGGAGGAGGAGGAGGGGGGGATTCCGGTGGCCCAGTTTAGTGCCCCCCCTGTGTCGCCGCGCACACTTATAATGAGGAGAGGGGAGGCTGTGAAAAGGGTTTTCACGCCCTTGCAGTGGAGCACTCCGGAGCAGGAGCGAGAAAAGAAATGAGTTTCAGTATAGGTGCATGTTACCTGTGGGAAGGATTCAGTAATTAGGTGTCAGACACCGGCTGTGTGGCTGTCACGCACTCACCTGGCCTCCCATCGCTTCCGCTTTTTACAATGCAGCTACAGTAAAGTACTCACAATGCAAAGCTCGGTGGACAGTGCAAAAAAATGAACCTGGAGAAATGAATGGGGGGGGGGGGGGGGGGGAGGCAAGAGGGGGTGGAAAACACCCTCATGGCACCACTCATTTCAAAACTTGCGGAGTTAAGGCTGTGGAGGTGTGATAATTGCGCTGTGAAAGTGAAATGTGAAAGCCGATACGATGGGGGCTTATCCATTCAGAGTTCACAAATGACGGGCTAACTCCTCTTAAAGTTAAGTTAAGAAAATCTCTTCCTCCTATATATGGGACTCATCTGAGAGCAGTGGGATTTGCAGGAGGGTTATGCACAAACACACCTTCCACCCAAGATCCTTGCCGCAGGTAGGCAGAGAGGGACCGCAGTGGGTGGGATTGAGTCTGTCACATCACACCTCCAGGGAGAGCTCCTCCAGAGAGAAAAAACCCCTCCATCAATACAAGTGATATACTGAACTCCAGAAAGCAGCACTGCGGATATCATCGACTTGTGCAGGCCTGTGACTGGATGAAGTATGTTTCCAATCATTTTTCAGGCTGACCAAGAGTCAGCAGCACCCAGTCGCCCGTTGCACCTGGAGTTAGTTAGCTATAAAAGCTGCCCTGCCATAAATTACCTCGCAAACACTCTTACTTGTGTTTCCATGTTTACAGTATGTCTGGATTGCAACAAGGAGAGGCCTCCCGCTATAAGTTGAGAGGGCTGGACTAACACAGACCTGATTTCCATTTCCATCAAAAATGCAGTGCTCTAGAACTGGCTCCCACCCAAGTGGCAACAAGCACTAGCATGGTAGTGCAGGTCTCATACATTTCTGTCTTTTCTGACTGAATACAGTGACTTCTGCTTTTCCATTCTATGCACCCACCTTGTACCTTTAAACTGTACACCAGTAAAGTGCCAAGCCATCCTGAGTGACAGTCAGCTAAACAATCAGCTCATGATTGAAGTGTGTGCTAACAAGAGGAACGAGAGAGTGAGGCTCAGGAACCAGGCCAATTGCTGTCAATGTTATTTTATTCAGTTAAAATTAAAAGAAAAATGAAAATCTATTTAAAATGAAGTTATTTAACATTTTGAAAACAAGTTTGCTTGTCTTGAACACAGTTAATACTTTGGGCGATTATTTTTGTGCTCCTTACTTGTTAAGCAAAGCTATTCAATGTCTTCAGTTCATTCCCTTACCCAATGGGTGCCAAAATCACAATGGTTTGTGCGTGCAGATCGAGCTACATCCAACAGCCAAACTTTTCTGAAAAATTCCTCCAGTAATTGCCTATATTCAAGAAAGGAAATCATTTGTATCAAAATCAAATGGGTTTTGAGCTTTTTTTTCATGGAGTATTGCTTTAACAACAAGTTTTCATTTACAGTGATGACCTGGGAATTGTGAATTGACAGCAATTCTAGGAAAATCACGAGGAAAGAAAAAGACATTTTTCTTATTAGTGACACACAGACCAAGCTGGAGAGCATTGTGTAAAAAGCCACAGAGCGCAGCATTTCAACGCACACTAAAACGCTCTCATTTGGGGCAATACACAACAGATCAGGGAAAAGACAAGTATTTTCAAACTGTATATGCTACAGAACAATCGATCAATGGCAGCAAAATGAAAAACATCTAAACAGCCACAAGACATAAACACAAGCATTCCACGGGATTCAGAGAGTTGCCAAGTACAGATCCTGCTCAAGTCGACTCGGGATGAGACTGAGTAAAAATGGCCACCAGATGCGTCCGTTGTACCCGCGGCTCCTTTCAGGAGCCAAGCTCCTCCCAGACAGGGTTAGCATTACTGCCCCACACCTGCCTCACTGAGCGAGCCCTGGCTTTCTGGCACACGGAGATGCCTTTGTCTAAACGCAGTCCAGACGCTGACGGTTACTGATCTGAGGGAGGCAGGTGGGTTTCAGTGTCTGTCGTTCCACGCTGCTCAGGCCTGAAACCCAAGCCCACGTGTGACACTTCGCCCAGCACAAGGCAACAGAGTGTACCCTGGTAGACACCAATCCAGCCCCCTGGGTCCTCTGTGCAGAGATGGGAAAAGCTCTTTACCTCAGTCCACTTCAGTTAAGTGCTTTCCCTTCATTATAATGGAACTTAGATGATATAATTTTTTTACAAGCTATTTGGTAAATAACTTTCCAATGTAGTATAACAGTTCTTATTTTCAAGTAAAGCAAACCTTATCTTAAACCTTGCGAGATACCATTTCACAGATGCTAACAAATGTTGAATAACCATTCTTTTAAGCTTTTTAAAAGGTAAACTGTTTCGTAAAGAAAATTCTAGAAAACCCTGTTCCAGTTGAGAACTCCAATTGTAGGTAATTGTTCTGAAGCTCTAAATATTGTTATAATAATGTATTGGATGGCATGTATTTTTATATTATAATAAGGGTTTCATTGGTTATAAACATTGTAAGCATATCTAAAATGTATCCTCTGATTAAAGAATGTCTGCATTCCGTGAACTCCAACTGAAAATGCCCTTGGAGGTGGTGTAGCCATCCTTGCCTACCTATGGGTTTATTGGGGGTGGAGAGTGGTTATATAAACCTATGAAGTTTCCTCTACACAAAACTCAATGTCAAATTTACATTACACTAGAAACATGCATGAATTTGGCATGATTAACACCCTTAATTTTGACATGCTTAGGTTCCGACAGGAGGCAGGCAGGCAGATGAGTCTCACAGGCCACAAAGATGTGTCAAGAGGGCCTGGGGGATATCAGCCTCCATCTGGCACCAGGCGGGAAATGGTTAACTTTGTCAGACTAAGCAGAGGGTAAAGAAAAGGACTAATTGGGCATTTAAACATTTTTCTGACAAGCAAGAGGAGGCTTAGAAAAAAAAAAATCAGCAACATTTTCTTCCAAGTCATGCTGCACTGATTAGTCCATGTTTTAAATCACTGCCCTCCTTCTCTCTCTATCTCCCTGCTATCCTACAAAATGCTAAAAAAAAAGTCCTTACGCAAAAATAGCAAAATCAGACATCATTATAAACCCTAAGGTTATGGTCAAAATGATCCAAAATAATCCTTCCATGTGAACACAGTGGAAAGTTGTGATTATCCTGCAAGGCAATGGTGACAGCATCAAGACAAGCACTGTTCAGACGGCAGTCAGGTTTTTTGAACTCAAGAACATTTCCCAGCTATTACAGACAGAGTGTGATTTACTTGTGATCTCTTGATATTAGATTAGAGCAGAAAAAATGAAAGGATTGGTTATGTATGTGAAAGCAGTTTCGATGGTCAGTTTCGCCTCTTTCTTCCCACTGAAAACAAATGTACAGTGCTGGCCAAAAGTATTGGCACCCCTGCAATTCTGTCAGATAATGCTCAATTTCTCCCAGAAAATGATTGCAATTACAAATGTTTTGGTAGTAATATCTTCATTTATTTTGCTTGCAATAAAAAAACACAAAAGAGAAAGAAAAAAAAGTCAAATCAAGTATCAATTTACACAAAACTCCAAAAATGGGCCGGACAAAAGTATTGGCACCCTTTGAAAAATCATGTGATGCTTCTCTAATTTGTGTAATTAACAGCACCTGTTACTTACCTGTGACACATAACAGGTGGTGGCAATCACTAAATCACACTTGCAGCCAGTTAAAATGGATTAAAGTTGACTCAACCTCTGTCCTGTGTCCTTGTGTGTACCACATTGAGTATGGAGAAAAGAAAGAAGACCAAAGAACTGTCTGAGGACTTGAGAAGCAAAATTGTGAGGAAGCATGGGCAATCTCAAGGCTACAAGTCCATCTCCAAAGACCTGAATGTTCCTGTGTCTACCGTGCGCAGTGTCATCAATAGGTTTAAAGCCCATGGCACTGTGGCTAACCTCCCTAGATGTGGATGGAAAAGAAAAATTGACGAGAGATTTCAACGAAAGATTGTGCGGATGGTGGATAAAGAACCTCGACTAACATCCAGACAAGTTCAAGCTGTCCTGCAGTCCGAGGGTACAACAGTGTCAACCCGTACTATCCGTCGGTGTCTGAATGAAAAGGGACTCTATGGTAGGATACCCAGGAAGACTCCACTTCTGACCCAGAGACATAAAAAAGCCAGGCTGGAGTTTGCTAAAACTTACCTGAGAAAGCCAAAAACATTTTGGAAGAATGTTCTCTGGTCAGATGAGACAAAAGTAGAGCTTTTTGGGAAAAGGCATCAACATAGAGTTTACAGGAAAAAAAACGAGGCCTTCAAAGAAAAGAACACGGTCCCCACAGTCAAACATGGCGGAGGTTCCCTGATGTTTTGGGGTTGCTTTGCTGCCTCTGGCACTGGACTGCTTGACCGTGTGCATGGCATTATGAAGTCTGAAGACTACCAACAAATTTTGCAGCGTAATGTAGGGCCCAGTGTGAGAAAGCTGGGTCTCCCTCAGAGGTCATGGGTCTTCCAGCAGGACAATGACCCAAAGCACACTTCAAAAAGCACTAGAAAATGGTTTGAGGGAAAGCACTGGAGACTTCTAAAGTGGCCAGCAATGAGTCCAGACCTGAATCCCATAGAACACTTGTGGAGAGATCTGAAAATGGCAGTTTGGAGAAGGCACCCTTCAAATCTCAGGGAGCTGGAGCAGTTTGCCAAAGAAGAATGGTCTAAAATTCCAGCAGAGCATTGTAAGAAACTCATTGATGGATACCGGAAGCGGTTGTTCGCAGTTATTTTGTCCAAAGGTTGTGCTACCAAGTATTAGGCTGAGGGTGCCAATACTTTTGTCCGGTCCATTTTTGGAGTTTTGTGTAAAATGATAATTGATTTAATTTTTTTTTCATTGTCTTTTGTGTTTTTTCATTGCAAGCAAAATAAATGAAGATATTACTACCAAAACATTTGTAATTGCAATCATTTTCTGGGAGAAATTGAGCATTATCTGACAGAATTGCAGGGGTGCCAATACTTTTGGCCAGCACTGTAATTACAAATATGCTGAAATGAGGACAGCAATTAGTAGAGGCATGAATAAGCAGACAGTGCCCCCATTTTAATATGCTAAAAACTCTCCGTGGGAAAACCATATTTTCTCAACCTTATCATCGGTGGTTTCAGTGAGAAGACATGCTGTGTGCAGACAGAGACACGCAGACTGCAGTGTTAGTGATGGCAAGTCACAGGTAGGCAGGTAATTACTCACGACATCTCTGCTCATGAAAACCGACACCACCGCCATTGACCTACGTGCTCTTTTCTTTGTTAACTGACCATCAAATCATTAGACCATCTTCGATTAAAAAGGTTGGTTTAAAAGTCAATTTTCATTGCCGGTTTGATGAAGACGTACATGAGGATGAAAAAAAAAAAAGTGCTGGGGGCCTGAAGTCACAGAAGAGCAAAACACACGGTAGCTGCGTTGATCTTTTAAAAGAATTGCTTCAATGCAAACATTAATTATAGGGTAATTACACCTTCTTCACACAAGACTATTTCCTCTTGCTCCTTCCACCCAAAAAGGACCTGTATATTAAGCAGCTTTCATTGCAGGGCTGGTTTAGAACACAGCATCCTTGACTGCCCTGCAACTGTCTATAGGGACAAGGTGTCAGCTGACATGTGATGTAACAGGAAGTGAAGGCCAGTGATTGACATGGCTGCAGATGGGGTTTTTTTGGGCTCATGTGTTCATTTTTGAGTGTTCATTAAGAAATATCTTTGGGCAAGTAGCAGAAGAGGCGGTATGCAGCTTGACACAGCGCTCAGCACTCTCCCGTAACCTCTTCATCTCCCAGACTGGCCCGCATCCAGCCCAAGTGCAGCTGAGGACAGAGGGATGAGGCCCCCCTGAGCTTCCAGTGACGGAGTGCACCTCTTTAATAGGGATTTAAACAGAGCGGTTCTGATGACCCGGAGTGTGTCACACTCCAGTCAGGTGATAACCTTAGTGACTAGTGTTCAACTCTAGGTCAACCACTTCAACGAATCATTTCTCTAAATGCCCTAACCATACCAGACAACCATACCAGAACATCCTAACGCCCAGGATCAAGAACACCAAGTACAGATTCTAATGCTTAGCAAATTGGCTGCATATCAACTGACATAAAAACAACCATAGCGTTACAAACAATTTTGTAGCCGCAAAACCCTGTTCATCATCATGTCATCCAAAGAGTTTTTTCACTCTTTCCAGAAATTTATTACACAAAGAATGCTTTGTTTCTTGCAGGGACACATAACTATTGGTAGGGACAACATGCAAATATGTGTCACGTATTGCAATTCACTTTTACAGTCTCAGTTTTAGTGTATGCACAAATAATAAAAAATGCCAACGATATAACAGTAGGTAGACATCTGCAAAAGCAGTTAAAATAGCACCTGTACAAGAGGCAAGAGGGCTGGGGGGTCAGAAATAAGCTCTGGTGTTCTTGCCCCTAGGTTTAAGCAGCCTTAATAGGATTAATAAAGGAAAATCTCTTCAAATGAATCTGGCTTTACACAGAGAGGCTGACACTGTGCCTTCCCAGCTGGTACAGTAGCAGGCAGGCCTTACCTCATCGCTGCTCACAACGGCCGAGGATAATAAGCCTCGCTGAATGCTGGGAAAACAGCTATCAATGGCCAGCAACACCGATCAGTTGCAACACACATAGATCTGCTCTTGTCTTTTCCATACATATAACCAGGTAAAATGCAGATATGAGCAAAACTGCACAAAAAAAAGTGAAGCGAACAGCAGAGACTTTAATAACTGACCATGGTCCCCCCCCCCCCCCCCCCCCCCATATGGCCCCAGGTAGCACAAAGCACTCTACACATGCAACCATGAATCATCTGTTCGTATAAATGCTTGGAGGACCTTTCGACACCTTGGCAGTGTTGATGAAAACGAAAACGGAGGAACGCCTCCATTAAAAAATGATTCATGCCTGGCGTGACCGTTTCGCAGCGTGCTGGATCTGTTTTGGGTGCAGATCAGTGGTTTTGATGGAGGGGCGTGCTCATCAGCAACTGGGGCCCGTGTCGGGATCACAGACTGACCCCCCGCCGTGCGCACACGCGCTCGCCCCCTCCCAACGTGCTGCGCGTCTGGTGCCACCGCTCGGGCCGCGGAGTCATCTGCCCGGGCTGCTTGCTGCCCAGCGGCTACGCGCAGCAACCAGCTGCTCCCTCCGATAAGCAGCTCTCCCTCTGCTCGTGGGCCCGTGCTGGCCGCACAGCGCACGTTCTTCCTGGCAGTGTAGGACCTGGCCACTGGGCACTCTCAGGCGAAAAACCGCCTCATATTCCACGCTTCAACATCACACGGACACCGCCGTGAAAACACCATCTCCCGAAACACGGCTCCACCTCAGCCTCCGGAGCTGCGCTCTCACGCCACCCGGCTCCAGTCTAAGCAAGCTGGACCGCTTCATTAATCATGCCGTGCGAGGCAGCGCTACCCTCTCAGCGCCAGCTCTGTCCAAACAGATGTGTTCTATATCTGCACATGCTGCATGGGACTTGGGCTTCACCAGGGCATAATCCCTCGCAGGCTGCCGGTTAAGCCCCAGTGTGCAAGGCAGGCCTTTCTCCCTCTGCCTTTCCCGTTGTGCGGGGGGGGGGGACTGGGCCGCAGCCTGCACTAGAACACACTCCCCGGCACGCCATGGGCTCTGCGCTATCTGAGCTTTGTTGCAGTAATTAACAGGGGGGCCCCTCTCTCAGCTGGGGGCTCTCGAACACAGAGCCAGGCCTTTCATGTGTGTAGTGGTCAGCTCTCCCCCCACCCCCAAGCAGCTCTGTTAAATGAGTTGTGATATAAATCTGCAGGCTGGCCGGTTAGCGGGACGCAGAGCGGGGCGGCTGGCACGCTGTGCCCGGTCAGATGACTGTCTGCTCTCCGCACACCGTTTCAACATGCATCAGAAAAGATGAAAAATGATTTTGGGAAAAATGAGCGCACTGAACTGATTCGTGTGACTCTGAGAAAGGTATTAACGACATGTCAATACATAAATAAACACATGGGCTCTTGTTAACTATCGCTGATTAAAGAGCAAGCAGATTACTGGCTGTTTTACGACAGCTAGGTTTGGTGCCAGGGAGCTGTGGGTTTAAACTGTCAGCATATTAATCTGATGACTTGAGCCACCACAATGCAGCAAACAAAAGCGAACTAAAACAAACAATATTAAATTGCTTTTAAAAAAAACACTGCGCAAACCTAGGAACAGTTCACATGCACAGCTGTTCATCGTGTCTTCATTTTTTGTTTGCTTCAGCCACCAATGTGAGACAACAAAGCAGTGCTGGGCTCACACTGATATTAGCCTTGGGTGTTTTCAAATAAAACGCCAGCTCAAATACAATAAAAGTGGCTTGGGCTAATCAAACTGAAGGACCAAAGGCAAAGACATCTTTATGATTTATGATTCAAAAGATTGAATCTCTTCAGTCTTCCCGATCGGAATCAAAAACTGAGGTCTGGGTTAACTATTTTAGAGTGTGCCTGTCATTTTGTGAATGATAAAACTGAACGCATAATACAGAGCATGCATTCTCAAACTGTCATATTACTTTTCATACAGACTGATAGCCTCTTTTCCGCTAATATTATTGTAATAACAGGGTTATTGTGTATACAGCAATGCATCTGTAACATTGTTCTTCCCTCCTATTATGTTTTATATGTGGCTGGTTTAGAAGATGGTGGAATATATTCATTGCAAGCTCAGACAGATATAAATAATAATTATAGGGAGCCCCGGACTGGGAGAGCTTGAGAGCCCCTGATTTAAGGGTTTCTATCACTTTGTGTGAGGTTCTCCAGCAGACCGCACTGCCAGGACATCCGAGCCGTGGTCTGGTGAGGAATATTCCACCCTGTCCCATATGGCTTTGGGATAGCCAGCTTTCTGCTATGGCAACTGGAGTCTTGTGATGGGGGTAGGAAGCTCACGTGGGACAGATCATGCAGTACCACCCCCTGAGCGATCCTGCTCTCAGTCCCCCCTCTTTAATTTGAGCCTGTGACCCTCCAGGCCCTTAAGACCAAGCAAGGAGAAGCATGCTCAGAGCCCCCGCTCTGTCCTCCTCCCACTATACCAGCGCTGCTGATCATTCTCCCCAACCTTGGCCTTGAGCCTTTGAAGGGGTACAGTCAGGGGAAGTTCAATAAAGTCTAGCTGTTGACAGCTTTCTAGTATTTAGAGGACAATTACTTGACATTCCTACAGTTTCTCTCCAAAAATAACAAGCACCATTATGTCTTGTCAATACATTTACAGCACTACCCATCAGATGAAAAAAAGCGGAATTTGAGCATACTAATTCAGTTCCTGTTAAGTTACCCCTCAGGATTAAGAGGCATGTCATTGTCTTTCTACAGGTGTTTCTCCTGGCACTGCAAGTAGACTTCTCTTCTCAGGCCGCAATGCTGAGGATCACTAATTACAGGAGTTGATTTTGGCAACTGGCCAACATCAAACCTTCACCACATGAAATCCAGCTCTGCAGTCACAACCAGAAATTACATCATGACACACAGTGGCATTCTGTAGCAAACAATAGAAGTATAATATATATGGTTCAGGTGAATTTTGAAACACGCTCCCATTTTATTGTTTATTGTGTCTGCAAACCGCTATCATGTTTGTAATAATTTTTAAATTTACTAAAGGACTTTACCACTGAACAGCATTGTTTTGCATGTAAGCTAATAATTTCTCAAGGATAGTAATGGCTACTGTAGATGAGAAGCAAAAGGCCTTCTGCATAAACAGCAGGCCTTCATTGACTGTGGGAATTAAGACGCTAACGAAGGGATAGAAATTTGTGAAGAAACTATTAAACAGTGCGGATTCTGATTGTGGTGCACAGGGCATTCCCTTCTGGACCACCACTACACAAGCACGCAGTAATTACCCAGAAGCATCCCTGTGTGGGCTGTGCCAGGGCCAGCCTCTGCCCTGCCTTTGCGGGGAGTGCGTCAGCCCACAGCGTGATTAGCAAAGAAACTCTGGAGCACAAAACAACAAACTCGAAATAGCCGGGGTCTGGGAACTTTGCGTTTTATTTTAAAAAGATGAGTGGGACAAAAGAACAGGAAAACCTCTACAACAGATTTTTTTTTTTCACCAGGCTATCATTATGTGCTCTGGATCATTCTTTCCCTCGTTCCGGAGCATGCCTGTCTCTCCCTCTCTTTCTCTCTCTCTCTCTGTGACTCATCTGTCATAAGTCATTTCATCCCATACTGTAGGAACAAAGTCTCCTAACACAAATGACAATTATGCGCAAATGACATCTTTTGCTGTGACATTTGGCAGATGCATGTCTGGAATGCTGCACTCCCGTGAGCGAATGATAACCGTTGTCACTAGCTCCTGCCCCTGCCATGTGGCCCCAGCCGTACTTTTGGCTCTCCTCTGAAGAGCACCATAGGAGAAAAAGAATGACATCTGCTAAACCTTCCTTCATCTGAACGCTGTTTGCTACTTGCACCACAAAAAATGTCAGATTATTGAAGATATATACTGATGTTGCACCCAGTATGGTCCATACCAAATTCTGTATTTTATATATTCTTTTAAAAAACCACACATTTTTTTCACAATTTATTTGCTCCGAGTTTCTAATGATATTGCATGATCTTGCATGAGATTAAGACAACTAATCAAAACAAATTCCGGATATTCCAAGAAATCTTATTCAAGCGACAAATGAAGAAATCTGAAAATCTTATTTTTTCATGTTTCTATTATGTGAAGGCTATAAGAACCTCCTCCATGAGCACAATTAGGATTAGACATGTATATTAAAGCATTTACACAAAGCAATTACTAAATGAGCGACAAATTCAATCACTGAGGCGGTTCATTTACCCTCTCTTCTTTTGTTGCAAAAGCTATTGAAATCATTTTAATTGCTGGCAACAATATGACTACAACACAGACATGAATTACTCAGTGACTACAGGAGTGAGAAAATAAAAAATAATATTTTATTTTAAATACAAATCCAATCCTAACTTGAATGTTTGCAAAACATAATGGACAATGCGGAATGGACAGGAGAAGAAAAGAAAAGGAAAAATGGTCTGGCCCCGCTATTAATAATTAAAAAGGAGCAGTAGCCATGACACAGATAAAGGATAATGCTCCTCAGCACAGTACTATTAAAGCACTGCTATAACTATATTTGGCTTATCACTTGGACACAGGGCACAATTTTCTCAACAATGGCATCATTATTTACGCGCAGAGAGAGTGCCCTATTGTTTGTGGGGACAGGATTTATGCTCCCTGTGCAGTGACCTACGCCCCTGACCTTCCCTGGGAACCCTCGGCGGTGGGACTAATGTCTGGAGCCCTTGCTCCCCAACAATGGCGGGGACAGTGAATGGCCTCTCTGAGCTGCTCTCCTTCTGGGGCAGGGCAGACAAGTCAAAGGGTCTTCTCAAAGCACAAATCACTCCAAGCACTCAGTGCGCACGGCTGCAGGTCTATGTCAGAGGGGATAAGCTGATGAGTGGTGCCGGTCCCGGCAGCACAGGACACGTTGGACCGCTGAAAGGTAGAGGACCTTGTGCTTGTGGATTGGCTGAATCTGTTTGTTAGGGGCTGCCTGATAACACCCCCCCCCCCCCCCCTCAGTCCGAGAGAGGGTCTTGGTCACCCATATAACCCTTCCATTAATGAGGCCCTAGACTTAAAGCATGTACCTCTGATAAGAATGCTTTCACACCTACACCCCCTAACCACTCCACCCATTTTAAAACACAAAAGTGCCATGGGTTTCGTGACATAAATTCCTTTCGATGGAAAATTGGTTCATCTTATGACATGTTCAACATATGACACGGGACATCGACTGCTACAGCCACCCTAAAGGGATGTGTTTTTCATTTGATGAACCCATAATGCACAACACTGATTGACTGAGCCACTGAACCTGAATGACTTGAACCTAAATCAACCCGGCCCTCACTCTTCTCTTTCCTCTCTTCACACCGCACCCCCCAGGAATCATCCCACAGTTGGGGGACAAAGCTGATTCAGAGCGTTCCCTTTTAGCCAAACCATGCCATACTGGGGGGGGGGGGGGGGGGGAGGAAAGCTGATCATCAACAGCATTTCAAAGCTGCGCCTTTAAGATTTCATGGTTGTGTAAAATCCTGTTTCGCAGGCCCTGATTTCTGAAGCCAAACCGTGGGTACCCTTCGACATTTAACCCAGTAAATCTCCCCCGCTCGTGTTTCAGCTGATATGCCAGCTTTAGCGGCTTGATGGACAGGGCCATTTTCTCAGTAATAGCCATAGTAATCCTTCCAATCAAACACGCGCACCAACTCACAATAGAGATACAGGGTCAATAATGTAAATCCCCGGCTGGCTTCACGGACACTGAAAACATTTAGAGTGCTTTTTCATTAGCCCGAATATGTGGCTCGATTAGATTAAACTCACACAATTGCACCTCGAAAACCAAGAGCAATTTCGATTAAAGTGAAAAGAGAAAAAAAGACTTTGAGAGTAACACTTTGAGAGACAATCATGTCACTGGAGATAAGGCCAGTGGTTATCTTCCGCATCGTGCCGATGATCGGAATAATCACGATCATCTTAGCAAAAATTGCACATAATGACCGGGCAGACTGTGGGATCGTTGTGACTGCCGCTCTCGGCGTGTGAGACCAGTACAGCAGGAATGAGAGGATTCTGCATTTTCCACCTCTTGGTGATTCAATCCCATTAAATAGTAGAGAAATGCTGCCAGTGTGGCTTAGTCACCCTGCCCATCCCATGCCCACAGAGACCCAGCCTCAAACCAGCCACTAGGGAGGGAGGGATGTTGGTAAGCCTTCAGTCAACTTTCAGCAGAAACCTGTCTGGGCCAAGCAGGGCCACTGCTGCACAGCGACCTCCACCGTGTTCCAAATTCATGCAGGGACCTCAAAAGGAATCCATTGCACAAAGGGACATCAATAAGGATTTATACTACTGAGGGGGCTTAAAAGGGATCCATTCCACACACTGATCTCAACAGGGATCTACACTACCATGGGACCTAACAAGAGAATCATTCAACACAGCAGGGATCCACTCAACAAATCACACAGAGACAGAGCAATCCAAAGCACAATGCCCTGTTAACTCTTTACTTGCAATTTACTTCAGTTACGATTCTAACAGTTTTGCAATTTGTGCAGTTTAGCCAGCAAGTGATTATACGATTTACAATATACTCTTTTATGAATAGGATCGATATCACCATAAAAGGAACGATCAGTTGGAGCTCCGTGTGTTCCCTGGGTAAGGCTGGCTGAACCTCACATGAGTCTACAGGGAAAAATAATCAGGTTTCCCCTGGAAGACATGTTTTTAATGTGTTTTTCAGGGTCCAACAACCTCATTGACAGGATACAATTAAACTGTATTCATTTGAGAGTCAACCAAAAAAGCATGCTTTTTCCAAGCTGACCATTTAACCCTTAATGTGACTTGAACCTTGCCCTCAATTACACAGCTTTGTGGAAAAAAATGCAGAGTTTTCTGAATCTGTTATAGAGGTGTTTAAACATGGACCCTCACAAAGTTTCCCTTCAGTCCTGAGAAAGACCCAGCCAGGCCTTCCTGACCCATGACCCCAGGGCAATATCCCGATGACAGTGATGTCTTCTCTGATAGCAAAAAATGGATCCCCCTCTCCCTTTTTATCTCTGTCTCCACCTCCCTCTCGTTATTCCCCAGGCTCAGCCTACAAGATGTGCTGAAGTGCAGATTTTTTCCCCCTACTCAGGAATCTTTCCCTGGGAACATTAATTTTCATCTGTGTGCAGCTCTCTCTCTCTCTCTCTCTCTTTCTCTCTCTCTCTCCTTTTCCCAGTTGTTCAGTGCAGTCGGCAGGGCTGTAGTAATGACGATAAAGGGCAGTCTGTAGACAGCTGCACCGCTGTCATTGGGTAAAGTGGGAGGGGGGGGGTGCCTTTGGTGATGATCTATTTACCCAGGGTGTGAGTGCACAGTTCACAAAGGAGAGTCCAGCCTCTTAGTCCACTGAGCACACAACGGCACGGCAGCGCTCACTTTTACTGTTATAGCACACACATGCGCACACAAAGCCATAAACCCCCCTCTGCCACTCTCCAGACCACAATCCTCACTAAAACCCACCTCCTTTGCACGAAGGCAGAATAACCCGCTTAAGTGTATAACCTTTACATTTAAGAGGGTTAATTAATGGCTATCCTGGTTCTTAAGCTATAATGATACCATACTGTTGTAAGTGCACTGGCTCTCCTGGAAAGAAGACACGATAATGCTGTCTTCCTTTACTGTCCCTCAGTGGAACTCCCTAGTCATATAACCACACACTTGTATAGCAATGTTATGCTTCACCGCTCATAGGTAAAAGCTGTTGACTCCACTGGAAAACAACATTATTATAAAGTAGGGTCACTGCCACAAAAAAGGTTAATCCTCTTGTGTAAAATTGCATTCATCCTTTTTTTTTTAACTAGATTTCCCATGGTATCTTTTTTACACACACACACACACACACACACACACACACACACACACACACACACACACAGCTCAATCAGTGTATGGATCCTCCTTATTTTATTGGTTAAATCGATTGAAGAGTACTTCCCATTTAACTCATCACCAGGCTCATTGTCATGCATCAAATTAGGGTTCTTGGCTGTGTAAACAAAAGATTCAGCACTTAAATGAAATGGCGGAATGGCCGAAATGGCGGAATGAAATGGTCATGCTGAAATGAAATGGCCGATTTCATTCTGGAACGGCCCTGTCATATCAGAGAGGGAATCTCCACCGCTAAAGGTCAACCCTACAAAGCTGCCCACCATTACAAGATCACAGACAAGCTGGGGTCCTAACAGGTGTTTTACTTCTAAATGTGGTTAGACTACGCAATAAAAACTATGAAGGAAAGCAGAGACACATATCGATGAAAACCATCTAGATGAGACGACATTATGAAGAGCCTTTCAAATAACTATATTTAAATTTATCCACCATTCGTATTTCTTTGTGTGACTGTCCAGTGAAAGAGGCGCCCACCATTAACTGTACATTGTTGCCAAATGAAGATCTCTGACACTTATCGCTGATTGTATTGAGGTTCCAGGCGCAATATAAACAAGTTAGCTGGAATTTCAAAACTGAAGAACCATGCAGTATTTTCATTTTAATGGCCATTACAGCTCAGTGGTCGTAGAGAGCTGTCATGTAGCATCTATCAAAATGCCTTAAAGGACCGGTCCATTTAGCACAACATCACAGGCAGATAAACCAAATTGTGTTGTAAATTAACCTGTCGTAGGCAGTAGGTCATTTTAGTGAGGAAAAAAGTCACAGAGAGGCTTCTTCGAAAGGCAGATAACATTCATCCAGGAATTGTTTTGTTTATCTATTTTCTTGCTATCAAAGGAAGTTTAATGGTGATATAAGGATGACTCAGTGGACTGCTAATAAAATAAGCGAGTGGGTGAGGATTTGGGCGAAGCTAAATTAGTTGCCGTGGCCAAGGGTGCAGGTGTGCATCATCTGCAGGTCACATTTGTCCTTAGTTGTGTAGAGGCAGGCTGACAGGGAAATTAATCAAGAGTAGCAATCCTCATAGATTCCTCTCCAGTCACCCTTAACTGCTGACTTCCAAGAGAAAGTAGCAAGGTTATAAAATCCTGGAAGATTCATAGTCCATTCTATATGACTCTCCTGTGGGCATTCCACTGATTTGTGGGCCGCTAATTTGTTATCACTGTTAAGGAGGGGAAGGTGTCACTGTCAGGGCGTTATTGCCTCCCGGATCAAGGGTCAGAATCATCTCCAAGTGGCTTTTGGGTATCTCCCAAGGTCACGCCTGGTAGATGGCACAAGTGTGTCTTCAAAGAAAAGAATATTAACCCAAGCTTTCATTAGAATGGCCATGTGTCAAGTCAGTCAGCCAAGAGAACAAAGCTGAGCCAGAGAACAGATAACATTAAGGGCTTCTGATTTGCTTTAAGCTTAGCATAGGGGATTCATTATCCTGTCCAATCTGTTTTAACACACAGAGCCCCCCCCCCGCCCCCCTGCCCCCATCAACAACCCCGCCCCAAGTCATCAACACTATCAGGGTGGGGGAACACAGGATGCAGGTATGGAGGCTGCCACAGCACATAGTAAATGGGTCTATGTCTTTGTTACTGAACACTGATGAGCACAGTGCAGGCTGGTGGTGTCTGCTCAGTGCAAGGACTGATGATCACATTCACAGACAGTTCCATTAGCGCGATGACATGCTTGCCCCCCTGTGTAGCACACAGCACCATTCCCAAAGCGTCTGAGAGAAAAAAAAAAAAAAAACAGTAGCTAAACCAATATGGGACACTTAATGCGTGTGATTTTATCACGTATCCAAGCTTGTGACACATCTTTCGATAGATCTTTAAAGATTTTATCAACGATAAGTTCACCATGTTCCCAGCCACAAAGTGATTCAATTGAAGTAAAGTCAGTTACCAATCCACGCAGTCCCACGCCATGACTATAGCATAAATTATGTTTACAGATATAAACAAAACATGATGAAAAAGGAACTATGTGTTCTTCCAAGCCACTTTAAATGAATGTTGTGTTCTACTTAGCTACTTTAAATTAATTTAAGGTCAGAAATAACATGTTGTAATATTACCTTTTTAAGGCACTGCAGAAATGCTGTGTGTGTGTGTGTGTGTGTGTGTGTGTGTTTTAGCGTATGTGTGTACAAATGTATGCGTTTGTGCACAAGCATGTGTTTGCATGAATGTCTGAAATACTAAAATTTCCCCTTGATCTCAGTCCTTGCTGACCAAACACAAAGCCTCTTCAGTTATGTGCATTTAAGAAAACGCTGCCGCCCAAACTGTTCACTCCTCAGTTTATGCAGATTCCAGACCTGTGAGAAGACACCAAACATTATCAGACCACTGACTGTAGCTATTTCAAAGACTTTTCCTTTATCTTCTTTTACTATTTCCGATTGCAATATTTTGGCTAATTACTTCATAAACTAGACTTTGGACACATGAAATGTGACACAGCAAAAGTAGATTTTGATTTTATATCTTAAATGAAAGTCGAGACAAAAAAGAGGTGAGTTAAATTAAATGGACATAGTTTGTTTATTCAGATATTTACTTTATGAGTTTTACCATGCATCTATATGTCATTAAATGAATACACTGCCATTCTGAAATATGTCTATAATAATTATATAATAATCTCCATACAGTATATCTATCCATGCAGTCCCAGTCCAAACGTTCAGCTGTGCCATCAGTTCATATCCACTGGAATTGATTGGGATCAGGAGACGAGGCAGTAGCAGCACAAGAGATCACAAAAACGTCAATTCCGTGTCATAAAAAATATCAATAGAATTTAATACTGTAAAAGCCAGGGCTCATCTGCTTACTGTGGCCCCCTTGGGAGCCGAATCTCACACAGTACGCATAGCTGGACCGCGCTAGCTGCACAATAATCACCTGCCTCCGCTCAAATGTCCATCTGAGACCAACGTGGAGAGGTGCTTTGGAGGGGTCCCTCACCGGCGACGCTTTCCACACCCCTCTTATCCAGGCCGCAGACCGCCGCACCCGGCGCTTTCTACAATGTCACACAAGGTGACTGAGAGAACCGCCTCAGCTCTGCAGCCCTGCCCACTTGTGTTGACCATCTTTTTTTAACACAATAGAAAACCAACTGCCTGGGAAAACACTCCCACAGTCTTCCCAAAATACGCACGGTGGGGACTGACATACTGAATATCAAAATATCCTACCCTCAATTCAGGCAAGAATAACCTGTCACTTCATCCTTACAAATGTTGCGCTGTTTTGAAACCAAAAAGGTTATCTACATACAAAGGGGCGGTGTAGCATAGTGGTTAAGGAGCAGGACTCGTAACCGAAAGGTTGCCGGTTCAATCCCCGCTGGGACACTGCTGCTGTACCCTTGGGCAAGGTACTTAACCCACAGTTGCCTCAGTAAATATCCACCTGTATAAATGGATAACATTGTAAAGAACTGTAACCTATGTAAGTCGCTTTGGATAAAAGCGTCTGCCAAATGAATAAATGTAAATGTAAATGTACATCAAACCAATGGGGCAAAGCACGCATCTTCTCTCCTGTTTCACGAACTCGTGCTGTCACAAACAATAACACAGGTATGAGGTACACTAGCACATTGGTATGAAGAGCTGATATAAACATAAATAAATAAACAGCATCTCTGCTACTAGTAGATCTCATCTCTACTGCCTCTACTACAAGAAGAACCCAAACAGGGGACTGGGAACCCGCAGTACATGAGTTAACTAAAATCTGAAGCCGTAGACTCCCGTACCCCATCTCATTACCAATCGACCCACACATTCTACAGTGCCACATGCAGATCTACAAAGACACGGTTCTTCAAATCTGTGAACTGCTGCTAAGGGCATGCTGCGCGGCCCATCGGGGGAGCGTCAGAAGATGACACCAGACTGGAATTAATGCACTTAAATGAGGGGGAAGTTATCGTAGCACACATAAGCCTGACAAGCACAGAATCTGGAGGGGGTCTGTGAAAAAAAAAGCCTGCACAGCATCACGGCATGGCTATTTATTGACTTAATGGTCTTTAAGGCTTGGGTCCGCATCCAGACAGCGGAGAGGGGGCTGGGGGCTGGGGGCTGGGGGCTGGGGGCTGGGGGCTAGGGGGGGAGGGGGGGAGGGGGGAGTGAAGGTTCATTGCAGTTCACTGTGTGAGCTCCTGGGCTGGAAAGGATTTCATGACACAGCTGCAGAGTAAAATAGGCTTTTACACACAAGCATTCATCTGCCCAGACACTCTTTACTACTCCCACCGAGGAGGGAAAAACAGACAAAAAAGCTCAATGCAAGCGCTTGAAAAAATCATACCTGTGATGTCCCCTGAGTCATTTCAGTTCATAACAAAATGCACCATGAGAGCCCAGTGGTTATAAAAGGAAAAGCTACTTCTTCAAAAATTCCTTTGGAATTCAGTGAATACACAAACTGGTCCTGACCCAGGCCTCTCATCAAGACAGCAAAGACAAATGCATATAGCTCTTTACTGTGACTAGATTCTCTGTACTTAAGTCACAATCTACTCAAATCTAGAATGGCAAAGGTCCTGAGGGGAACTGCATTCCATAGGATGAGAATAAAGCTCTCAAGATTTGCTGCATTATGGGACGGCAAATTGTATGAATTGGATGAAGACCTTAATGCTAAAATTTTAGTTACCATCTAATTCCAATAACTAGTTGCATTTACATTTTGTGTATTTCTTTGAGTGCTTCTCATGATATGTAACACAGTCCTAAACAATCAGATTAAAAGATCTTCTGTATGATATAATGTTAAGAAAAGGATAAAGCCTCACAAATAAATTGAACAGGTATACTCATTTTGCTGCTCTGGTTCTGGTTCTGATTCTTATGAAGTTGATGGATCTCAAAAAGCTTTTTTCCCCCAAATCTAATTTCCCAGAAGCTTTTGCCGTTATTTCCTGCACAAGCAAAAGCCGGACGCTGCAGTTTTAAATTATAGCAGCGGACAGAAAAATAACACGAAAATATGGGGTTTTCCCTTCTTTCTGGTTCACAGAAAGGCAAAACCTCTGAAATGCAGAAGCTTGGATTCAATGAAGCTCTATGTGTATAATTTGGTAACACAACACTGTTCTTAAAAACCCTCTCCAGGAATTAATCCCAGACAGGCACGGAGCCCTGCAGCACTAAACAACACCGCACATGTTTTGTATTCCAGCGTCTTGGAAGATAATCTCAGAGGGTATAATTGAAGGTCACCTGTACTCTCCCTCCGTTCACATAATGGACTTACAGTATTTGATGGGAATTTAGCTCAATTAGGGACTTTTAAAGAGCACAGTTACGCCTGGCGAAAGAACAACTGGCTTTTGTTGGGAGAAATTTATAACCCAGGATAAGACAGTGACAAACTCCCACTGATTGCCTGAATTGATTGCTTACTTCACGATGAAACAATTGACAATTCACTGGCATGTGAACTTTGACCTTTGCTTTGCCCAGGTGTTGTAAATGTCACGTCTTCATTTTCCAAGGAAACCCCAGTGGCACACACGTTGTGCTCTACCCACTCAAGTAGAAAGTTCTTCAGCTGCTTCAGTTGTGAAATTACTCATACAAAAAAAGACACTTCTATTTAATCAATCTCTCTTGACTTCAGTTTTTCATACAGACAAACTAAAAAACGATGCACTCACTAAGAATAAACTTCAAAAAAATCCAACATAGGTCTAATCCATTGTGCATCTGATGGATGCTGCATTATTAACATGTACCATTGAAAAATGGCTACACTGCAATTAGATGTCTGTATTAGTCAAGGAAATCCAATTTATCCGTCCTGTACATATGGAACTGGATATTGACACAGGGCATTGTTTTTGTTTAATGGGACACTCTGTCATGCACATGAGAAGGAGGGATCAATACAGTTGTGTTTACTGTAAATTCCTTCATTACAGAAATGGCAGAGCCTGAGCCTGAGGAAACCAGATCAGGGAGTAATGGACTTCCTGAAAGCACACGGGCCGAGAAGTTTCTATTCCCGTCTGGGAGGGGGAATGAAGTGTAAACCGCGGTGCTTAAACAGGGACCAGGATTGCGTGAGCGCCAGAGAGGGAGAGCGTGCAACAGGAGCCCGCGCCCGACACGCACCAGCTCACAGACACGGCAGACTCTGGGCCCGGCGTGCTCAGGAAGAGCACGGGAGGCGGCGGGGGCCCCCGAGCTGTCAGAACCAGACGCCCGACCCATTGCTCTGGCACGGAAAAGGGGTATAGCGCGGGGGGAGGGGGGGGGCGTCCTGGGACACTCAGCTCTGTGAGTCCCAACGATGCAGAATAAGTACAGAGCCCCTGACCGAGGGGCCCGCTCCGCCAGACGGACGAACACCAGGAATGCGCACACTCACAAAGGCAGAAAGGAGGAGAGGCCGAGAGTCTGCAGGGTCAGGACAGGGCACGCTACACCTAAGAGTGCGCTATACATGTTTTCAGCCCACTGTAGTCTTCTTCAATATATATTCCATGCTAAGTACATCGTTATGGCTCACCCATATTAATGAATTATGACTGATCTTCCTTTTTTAGCCCAGTTTTGTCTGTAAATTTAGGATCAGGAAACATGAAAGACCACCCCAGCGCTACAAATTTAGCCAATTTCAATACAAGCAATTCCAACAGCAATTTATCACGTGGTTTTTTTTGTGCCCGAATGTTTTAGCTAACTGAAACAACCAGAAAGAGGAGCAGAGTCAACAGCCTTGTGTTGCCTAAACATTTTTTACGATTTCTGCACTCTCTCTGTGACTCTGGCATCAAGCAACCACCCTGACTGTGTCAGTGGTGCATTCGTAAATATTTAAACTCTGTTATTGCTGGAAAACATCAGGATAGAAACGATGGGGAGGCATGCCTTGTGTCCAATCATAATAGCACATTCCCACAAATATGCAATACCTCATATAAGTACCTCACACGCCAGTGGTGGTGGCAGCTTTCCCTTGTGCACACCTGTACTGGGAGGGGGGGGGGGGTGTGTTTTACGAGGACTTTTCACTGGAGAGGAGCAACCTGCAGAACGTCACAGCGAGGAGCTACCTGTTGTGGCACATTAGCCTCTAACGACCACCCCTGCATCCAGGAAGGGTTTAAGTGGGCTCTCTCTCTCTACCCTCATAATCCTCTCCCAGCTGCTTCCATTACTTAATGATTTGATCCTTTTTTCTAGCAACCTGTAATTTGATCAGCAATTACAAGGCTTACAATTACCTCAGGGGAGTGTTATTAGTGGCTGAGGATAAGGTAGAATCTCTGTACCTTGTTTGTTCCCCCCCTCCCCTTTCCATCATTGCGCCTGACAGTGGAGGCTCATTAATGTGCAGTTTAGGTGGCTGGTCTCATTAGCAATGAGATCCCAATGGATTAATATCATCATCCATTATGAATGAACAAGCTTAAGTGCTCGGCCGGCCTTGCGGTCAATCTGCATGCTGTAGTAGTTGCCCAGGATTTATTCTTAAGAGCAGGTCAATCCTGTTTAGTTAGGCTGATATGGATTACTGTTATTTATACCTGAATTGCATTGACTTCCTTGCTGTGGACCCTTCAGCTTAACTCAGATTTCACCATACACCATTACTGTGCAGTAAACAGCCGGGGAAATATCAAAGGGCAAAGTCAGGACAGGATGATGTTAGCATTGAGTTTTGTAAGTTTTTTGAGATCTGTTGTACATGATCTCATACACACATAAAAACTCAATAATGAGAATCAATACAGAGAATGAAGCAAAATCCACAGTTCAGCATTGACCAAAGATACCCAGATATTCAGCTGTAACTACAACAAACTTAAACTGCATTTCAGAGGGACATTTCCAGTGTATTTGGTTGCCAGCTCTGTCAGTTAGTTGTGGGGAAACTGCCGATAGGGAGTGGACAGCGGAACAGACACAGGATGGTCTGAGGTTTTCCTAACCAGGCCTCACCCAGCCGAGACCTCTGGAACGAAAACAGTGCGGTTTCCATGAGGAAAATTCCCCTAATCTATGAATTTGTCAGCAGACACTGTGAAAACAGGGGCATCTGGAGCGAGTTTGGGGATGTGCTCTGACTTTTTGGAGACGGCGGAGGCTCGAGGCTGCTACTGTCCGCGGAACTCCTTCAGCTGGTGGGGGGAAGCAAGTTCCGCTCTCTGGGCAGCGGCATCATGCGTGCCGCTTAAACACGCTCATGAGCCAGCGCCGAAACAAATAACAAACAAACGGGCGCTGTTATTACCAGGGTCGCACGTCATGTTCCCCTCATTATTCCGCTGTATCGGTACCGCGCCGCTGTGTACAAATGTCACAGAATTCAGTTTGTGCGTGCAGGAGGCAGCAGGGCTCGTTGGGAAGGCATTCTTTTCCGACGGCGTCATTAGGCAGGCGAAACCCAGAGCGAGGGACGCTCTCTATCAATAAAGCAAATAAGGGGCATCCTGCCAAAGCCAGCTTAGAGAGGGTGGCGACCGTGTGGGTAAAGGCGGTTGCTGGAGCACGGCCCGGTGGTTCGCTGCTCCCCGAGGTCCACCTCATTCTGGGAGACAGATCTTTCATCGCGGGGCTCGCACGGTGCCTGTGCCGCCGATCCCGCCATCATCAGCCGAGCGGAGGCCTCTGCGGTCCGCATGGCATGAACCTCTTTGTCAGAAGTCAGTCTCTCCTCTGTGTTTGTTATCTGTTCTCCCGTCCCGCGAACGCTCCGTTACTCGCGCAGCGGTGCGCCTATCATCTGGCTACAAAAGGGGTGCGGCCAGATCGCTCTGTTATTGATGGTCCCTCCAGGTAGCCCGTGGCGTTGAAAGGGGAGAGCCCTCCCATCCCCTGTTGCGCTAATGTCCCTCCCCCCTCCCCGCCGCTGGCGACACACCAGCCAGGGGGCCCGTACTGTCAGAGCGGCCCGCCCGCCTTCACAGGGATCCCCCCATTACGGCAGCCTCTGGCTGTCAGGGTAATTAGCCCCAGCAAAGGTAAGGGCCCTGCGGGGAGTGCACTGTAAGGGAGTCCTAGCAGCAGGGGGTGGCGGGGGGGAAATCTTCAAACAGACCCCCCCAGCCACCCCCCCACAATTTCCCGTGAACCTCACACCTGAATCTGAGTCAATGCAAGTTCAGGCAGACACAGCAGGAAGACTCTTAGGAGCCTGTGTGGGAACCCCTGTACTTTGCACTCGTCTCATATGGATACTGTAGAAGCACAGTATCATTTACAGTCATTACAAACACTGAAGTACCAACAGCTGCACATTGTTTCATGTGCATTAGCTACAATGCCGGTATTGCAATCTGATGTGTGTTAATATACATGGTAATGGCCAAAAGTGCAGCCCCATAGAGCTTCTCAGTGATTAATTAAAAATGTATTGTCTACCCAGATGGCTGTAAGATTAAGACAAGAAAAGAAATTGAGGCTGTTTTATATGTACAGAAGAGAATGTGACTCGATCTGTTGCAGTAGAATTCAATAAAAAAATCCAAGAAGGTCATCAATTGATTACAGAACTGTGGGAAGAATAATTACTTTGTTTGAACAAACAGGGATAGTTCAGGCATCACACATTCATTGACCAGAATATTGTTATGAAGTTAATGGCTAACAGCTCAAATGGCTGATGTTTCCTTAATTTTATTAAAATCCTTGTGGGTATACATTTGGGGACAAAATGATTCATGACAGCCATCAGCATACAGTTTGTACCCAGGTATACTCTTGAGGGACTTTGGAAATTGTCCCACATTTCTGCTATTAGAATGGAATGACAGGATAGTGAGAACACGGTGAATATTTGGTCAGGTAGCGGCCTTGTCAGAGAGGACCGTGTGCCAACTTTGTGGCCTGAGACAATCACATTCGTTTTGCACTATTATACAATCAGGGGTCCAGCTCCCATTATACCAACAAGCTGAGTTTTTTTCCCCCGCATATTAAAAAGGCTCTAAGAATAGACCTTTCTCTTTCATCTTTAACATTATTAAAGCAGACCTCAGAGCGCCAGAGGGTTCCAAGTAGCAAGCCTCTATCCCGCATCAGGAGATAGCTCCAAAGACGTCATCTTATAATTTGATTCCTGTTACCATGGTAGCAGTACATTAGTAATTATTTGCAAGAATTCAAATGGTTATTAAGAAACAGATTCATGGCCTGAGGGCGCTTTGGCAATCCCATTATGATTTAATTTTGCAATAAAATGCATCAGGCTACAGCTTTCAAGCCAATTGTAAAGAGCAGTATAATGAAGGAATGTCTTCACTTTTTACTACACAGAAATGACAACATATTTCTACATCTTAGCTTTGTGTTAATACTGTGGTAAACCACATTTTCATAACACTTTATGAGGACCATGAGTGCCAAAATTGCTGCAGAACTGCTTGTCCCTGGAGCATATGCCAATATCTACAGTGCATCCTTACAGTAGGTGATGTGTCTGCCTCCATCACTCAGGGAGTGCTGTTGTACAGACTTGTCTCACAGGCAAACACTGTGTAGGAGTGCTCTTTGAGGTCCTTGAGGGTGAAATATAGGAAGGGTTTAACAACAGAAATTAAACAGTACAGAGCAACACACACACACACACACATGCACACACACAAAAACAAACAGACTTTGGTGTAATTTAACATTATAAAGCTATGCTCTTTTTTAAAGTGTCACTGATTGAGGGACCTTGAAGACATGCCGCTGACACAGAGAAAAGAGACTCCGCCTCTAACAGACAAGAGGCCTCCCACACAGACACTGATAAGCCTGCTGATAGGCTGACACAGCTGGTGTGTGGGCTGGGAATGTGGGTGGGACTGGGGGCGGGGTCAGGAGCTTCAACACTCTGATCAAGACATGGTGGCTCCCCCAGGTCATAAATAGATAGATAAATAGACACTTTATTCATCTCCTTTGGGAAATTCAGGTCATCTCTCTATGATTACAGATTAATAATCAGAAATTACAGTTATTTGTAGTAGTCCTTGATTAAAATATAATTCTGCAGTTCTTTATTTATATTAAGAAGTGCTTGATCTTTCCTTAAAAGGGCATTCAAGTAAAACATCACTTTGCTGTCCTAACCCTGCCAAAACCTGAGAGGATCATTTTCCATAGGACTTGAGTGTATGTGTCCAATTAACTTATGTTCCAAGGAGGCACAACAGGACACTATTACTTTCAGATTTTAAAAGCCATGTTGTAATAGTATATTAAAGAAAATAATATCTCATTTGTGGTGATGTTGGTATAGACATGAAATTCATTTACTGTTTTTCGGAGCATTTTTTGGAGAAATGAATCCAAAAAACACCAGTCATTCTATAATGTTGTTTTTCTTGAGAGACAAATTTCCATTCTGTTCCATTGTAAAATCTTAATTCAAACCACTTGATTACATAAAAATGACATACTGTGCTACATATTGGTAATGACAGACAAGATAATAATAGCATTTACTATAAAATACATGCAAGTAAAAAAAAATATTGAATGTTTCATTAAACAGACATACAGTACTGCATGCATTTCATACATTTTTAGGTAGTGTTAAACATACTCTTTAGTAACCAAGGAGACAGTGAAGACTAGTGCTTGCAGAACAAAAAAGAGCTATACAATATATGTTGGCCACACTATAGTAATATTAATTATTTTTAAAATTACAAAACAAACACTTACTTGTTGTCATTTTTGTACCTCACTTGAAATAAAAACAAAAATGGGTATTTCAGATTACAGTAAGTATGCCATTAGATTTTACACTCACTCAACGGGGTTAAAAGTGTGGAAGGACCTTAATAACTGTGCTTCTTTCCTGTTCACCTCAACCGCCTTAACTGTGCTTTCTAACCGTCTTAACTGTGCTTCTTAACTGACTTAACTGTGCTTGGGTCTCATGTGTTTCCGGCCCCACAATACATGCCTCCCTTCAGACTGAAGCAGTCATTTTTCCCAACTTCTGACGGAAGGGAAATAACATACCTTCAGCGGTGCTCGAGAGGAAAGTTTAGGCTCCTGTCGTGATTAAAGGGAACGGGGCATCTTTAATTGTATTAAATAGAAGCCCGAAGACTGCAGGGCTTTAATAAAGCAGTTTACGGCTCTCACGTCACAAGGTGCTTGGTGCAGATCCAGTGGACGGCCGCGCCGTTACGAAACACGCTTTGTGCTCTTTCGTTAAGCTGCAAATGAGCTCTCATTGTGTGTTCCATGACAACAGCACTCTTCCGCCTCTCTTCCCCCCCCCCCCCCCCCCCCCCCCCCCCCCCCCCGGTGGCCCACGCAGCCGGGCCGTGTCCCACTTCACTGCAGGCGCAGGGGTCAGGGGTCAGCCATCGTTCCCCTCCTGTCTGCATCACCACCGTACACAAAAAACAAACACGCTGAAAACGCTTCGAATATTCACGTTGAATCAGCGTGTCTTTCATACAGATTATCATTGTGCATGGTATCCAAAGGGTTGTGGGACTGATTACCAAGAACTGTTTCAGTACATATCCAGGTGTAGAGACATTAGGTAAGTGACCTGATTATGTATTTGGCCCCTGTAGATAAATAATGTTATGGTTCACAACTAGGACATCATATCAAAAACAATAAAACAGTATGAAATATATGGTAGTTATTATAAAGCAGAGGGTGGTCCATCTAAGGAGAGGGACTGAAATAGATTAATCAAAAAAGCTAAAACTAATATTATTAGAAATACTCATAGATGAGATGTATAGCTTTTATATAGACTTTTTCTCAAAGGCTTTGTCTGTGGATCTACCTCTGCTGAGCAGTACTGGTACTGTTTTACAGCACGTAGGACTTAAGGAATCTTCAAAGTCAGTCAATACAGACAGAGAACATTGACTAGAGGAGTAGGGAAAGAAAAGTATATCATACCCATTACTCACACTGATAGCTCATTAGACTGAAATGAAATATATTTAACTGCTAAATTAGGTAGTGTGTGTGTGTGTGTGTGTGTGTGTGTGTGTGTGTGTGTGTGTGTGTGTGTGTGTGCGTGAGGGAATGGGTATGTGTGGGTCTCATGGGGCAGGGCCCAGGTTTTTCTCAAGTAATGTAATAAAACTCTGTGGCAGGGAATCCCTTTAGTTGATATTCTGAAATGTCCTAGAAACACAATCAGATTAGGAATAAAGTCAAGAATTAGATTGTACATCACAGCCGTACAGTGACTATCTAATTCTATTAAACGGTTTTGCCCCTCTGTTAGATCCATTTCAGGGGTCAGCCTTTACTGTATAATGCAGTTGATGTGGATTCACTTAATATAAATGAGGCATTCAGTGGACAGTTGCCTAGAAAAAGACTTTGTCTGTGACTGCAAGGCAGCAGTTTCTGCTGTCTGATATTTTAAGCAAAGTATGTCACGCAGTAGAGAGGCATACAAATCCACAGCACACTAAACAATGACTCAGAATATCAAAGCCTGAGAAATAACTCACAATTCATGCCATTGTTACGATATGAAAAATAGGACACCAAACTTTCAGTGTAAAACACTCCTCTCCCAGGGGGCTCAACACTGTGTTTTAACATACTTTGAAATTCATTCAAATGCTCTGAATAATACAATTTATGTAAGAATATAATACTGGGTACTAAGAGCGTAAAAAAAAATCTCATGAAAATGTTCCAATACGAATCATCTGAAAGTATTTCAGAATCCTCTGACTGGAACTTGCAAAAATGAAGGAATGGATCTGCTGCCTGATTCTATCTGGAGAGCCATTTATTATTCATAACAGTGGTGGGCACTACAGGTTATGAATATCATCCAATTTCAAGTGAAATATATGAGCCGACTCATATGAGCCGTATACTCATATACTGTAAGTGGCTTGTGATATACAGTAACGAACCCTTAAGAAGTGTAGAGGTAGAGGTGTCAAGTATGACACATTTCGGCTCTTCATGTTGCTCAAATATACACTTCCTAACAATCTGATGCCCAGACAACAGGGCCAATCTACTGCATGTTGGGTGGGTTTACTGTGTCTGTAAAACTGTTCGCAAAATTTTAACAAAGGCATTAAATAACTGAACTATGTATTAATTCAAAATGTGCTGAGGTGAACATCTGTTTCGATATTACCTTGATATATATTAAATATATAAATATATTATTTCAGTACATCAATCAAATTTCAGATATTTTTGGGAAGTTACCATCACTCTTTTAAAACTTAATGAAAGATACATCAGCTTTAATATATGAAATAAGTTCCTATTAATGAAAACGTGCTCCACTTGTACAAAGACATACTGCAGTAATTTGTTTTTGTTTTGGTTTTGTTTTGTAAAACGCATTTGTTGTTGCATCTAAGCATCCCGCATGGGGAACGAACACAAGTACTGTCTGTAAATCCCTATCACAGGTAGACCACAGTTAGCAAATTCTAAAAACACTGAAACAGGAGAGTATCTCCCTAAAACACAAAACAGCATCCCTGCTTGTGTCAGGGGCCATGTGAAAGTCAGATGTGCGGTGCAGTAGGGGACCTTTCCCACAAACACAGCTGGTTTCACATGTACCTTTCCAGAGGTGCAATAAAATGCAGGGGCTAAGGACTTATGCAATTGCCCAGCAATAATGTACTGCAAGAACACTACATCCTTCCTAATCCCTCATTATAAACATTCAATAAAAACAGAGGAGAGCCGGCGATTATGTGCCAGCACGCATACAGTGAGGGTCCCTGCGGTGCCCTCTTTTCTTTGTCTGCCCTCCCGGGCAAACCAAAGCATCACTGAAAGGCGAGCTGACACGCCCTAGAGTGCACTGCGTAAGATCAGCTAAATCTCAGAGACTTCGCTTTGTCTGGCCCCCCTTCTGGAGCCTCAGCGCGGCACACGGCCCTCTGTTCCCATCATCCAGCCTAATCCCTGCAAGGGTAACTTCAGGCAGCCACGGGCACATGCCTCTGTGCACATGCGGTACACGCACACGCATGAGCACACACACACATGCATGCATGCACATGCACACGTGCACACATGCACACGTTCGGCTGTGATCCACCACCCTCACTGTCTATGTACCGTCCATGCCATCATGCGTGGCGTGGCAACAGAGATGCCATCATGACAATCAGACTAAAACCACTGCAGAATGTAAGAGTTTGCGTATGTGTTTCTCAGACCAGTGGCTGTGTGCACCAAATGGCCTAGATCACATTTTTCAAGTGTTCAAGAGGGTGTGTTTGGCAGTGGAGAGCTTGGGGATGGAGGGGGGATGACACAGAAGAACATTGAGAGGGATGCCTCCAAACCGCAGGCCCTGGAGATGGACAGCGGCTTGGAAGTGAACGCGCTCGCTGTTCCCTTGCGAGGGCCCAGGCTCTGAAGAGTTCTGCTGGCTTTCCCACAGCTGACCTCACTCCTTCTCCTCCGCAAGAGCTCCCGGAGCTGCCCATCTCTGGCAGCGGGCTAGTGCAGCCGCTCCCCAGCGGACCTGACCCGCGCAAGACTCGCTCTGTGGGGAGCGAAAAACTCATCACACCTGGATTCCAACTGAACGCAAGTATGAAATGTGTGTGTGTGTGTGTGTGTGTGTGTGTGTGTGTGTGTGTGGGTGGGGGCATGCAGTCTCCAGAGGAGAATAAGAGGCAGTGAAATGTGGCTCCCAGTGGTGGTGCTGCAGGCATGGATGAGATGTCATTACATGAGGGCTGCTGCATCAAAGAGAGGTACCCTGTCGTGCAGTGATTATAGGGCTCCGGCTGCCAGTAAAGAGACACAGTTTGACAGGAGCGGTGAGGGAGAGTTTATTAGAAATGTGAGAAGAAGTCCTATTAGTCCTATTAGTCCTATTTTTACAGATTCTCCTCTTTACAGTGTCTGATTTCTTTTCTTCACATGACTTGACCTTGACCTTGACCTCTATGCCAGATAAAGCCCATGATATAACACTATTACCTTCCATGCAGTTGAGACAGATCGTAACCCAGTGGCCAAGATTCCCTGATGGATTGTGCCGCCAGAACTTGACAGACATATAAAACCCATCCCTGTGTGCCAGGGTCTGTAAATCAACATGTATTAAGCATCGAGCTGCGAGCGATGCCAGGCCCTGCCTGTTCCGACCGAGCGCTTTAGGTTTTGTCTGGTTGTGTCTGGTGTCTGTCCTCCGCAGAGGCGCACCGTGGCCCCCCGTGCGTCTCCGTGCCGGGTCTGTGTCCCCGCCTTGTGGGCCTGCCGGTGACTTCAGAGGTAATGTCAGAGCGGATGTTTTCTGACGGCTCGCCAGTGCAGTGCTCTGCCGTCTGCCAGAGATGACCTTTCACTTCCATGCCGCTGCTAATGGCAGCCCTCCCCCCAAAAAAATTTCCCCCGCTTCCTCACCGTTTCCACTGGGAGAGGACTCCGCACGCTCTGCGCCCAACTGAGGTAATAACTCAAAGTTGGAGAAGCTCACGCGTGCAATAAATAGCTACATGCACTGTGGTGAGCTCAGACCCTGTGGGTGTGTAATATTAAATCAGGCTTCCAGGGAAAAGCAGAGAACTGCATTGGCATTCACATGTAGGCCTTGGGATCTGCATGTATCATGCACAGACTTTGTTCAAAACGTGTCTGTTCAGTATACATGAGGATTTCCCCCTCTCCCAATGCTTTTCCTGTGGTCTAATCAGCACATAGACCCCATGGCAACTAATGCACGTTCCTCACAGTATCAGTACACCTCAGCATGACAGAATTCAGATGAGAAGGGTAGGCATGAGATGAACACCTGAGATGAGACAAGGCTCTCGAAAAGGGAGGCTGCTGGTGACCGTGCCCATGCGCTATCCCTCTAATCTTCTCCCTCCCACTGAGAGGAGACATGAGACGTTGCTGGGATTTGGGTGACACATTCAGAGAGCCACATCACCCTTCCCTGAGAGTGTGACAGAGCTCTCAGCTCCTCCTGGATTAATGACCCACCCACCCCACCCCCCTGCTGGAAGAATCAGGTGAGCATGAGATGATGTTCCTGCCAGCTGCCCCTAGTCGCCGCTGTGACAAGACTCAAGCAGGAAAGGCCTTCCCTTCAGCCTAAAGATCCTTCCCATTCATCCCAATGGCTTTTACACATTTCCATCAGAGCCTTCCCTACCCTCAAACACTACTCCTTTCCCACAAAATGCTGAAGGTGCAAACACAATAATGGTTTCAGACTGCATGGTGGTTCCATAGGGTGACTGTAAGGCCCCTGGGCAGCATTAGGATCGTGGTGCAGGTTCTCACAGAGGACGTGCTGTGGCACAGAAAGGGCTGGGTGGACCCAGGTGCCAGAGGACTGCTGGCGAGGCAGAGCAGCTCCCTCCAGCGCAGCTCAATAGCTGGAGCTGCTGTCAGCTCTTTGTCTGACTGGCGCAAGCAGACCACCTGAGCGCAGACAACGTCCTGAGCCCGCAGATGTAACCCTCAAACAGAAGCTGCGAAAAAAAGCTTTTCTAATGACAAAAAAGCTTGCTCGAATAATGGAGTTTCTTCTCCCTTACACACCGGGCGCTTTCACAGAACCAAGCTGCATCCCTACAGCCCACATTTCTTCCCCCAACTACTATATTCCAACAGCGGGAAATAATTTCTTTCTTATCGCAGAGGTAAACTCTTAACTTCGAAGTGATTTCCTCACCGGGTGGGTGCCAGCATGTTTGCCGAACGTGACATTCTGGGTTCCGTGGGACTTCGATTTGCCTGATTAATCACCTCAGACTGTCTCTTCACCCCATGCCCTGTGGGGTTTGCGGGGGAGCCTCTAAGTTCTTGATGTTTTACCGTAGCTGTTATGGAAAGCTAATATGTTAATATGGAATCCCGGCGGGGGGGGGGGGGGGGGGGGGGGGGTTGGTACGAACACAGACTTTATCAGATTCTGGGGTCTTTATCACACTCTCACTGGTAGGTTGTATCACTGCTACTCAAATCTTCTTGTTGGGCACCTTAAGATGGCTGAAATTCAGTGTGCCAGAGTCTGACCCCCTAATCCTGCCATCCTGGGTGGTGGAGGAAAAGTGTGTTTTACCCTTAACCTTTTTCAGCGTTCCAGAATAAAGACAGAGAGGGGCGATAGAAAGGAACACTGGAAATATGCAAAAATGAGATGTTTGGTCTTTTTCGACCACTTGCTGGAAGTTTGTTTACTCTTCCGTGAATGCCCTACACAGACCAGAACACAAAAGGCTTGTGCTGTCGTAAAAAAAATCTGAGAACAGCCATTTTTGAAAGATGTGTCATCTTCATATATTTTTAAAAATGTCTATACAATACAAAATACATACAATGCATTCACCTGGCTACACCACAGTGTGCAACTGGCATATGCCTAACAACATACTTGTACATTAAATCAATAGGACACATCCTCTGAGTCCTATTTTTCAAAGCTACTAGAATGCGTTGGTGAATCATTAATAATTAACAAGGCACCAACTCATGATAAGTGTTGTTGTGAATAAATTAAATTTATTAATAATAAAAACAGCTCCTGCACAAAGGATGGGGCTATTGCATTAACGGCCGGTGCTAAAGCTATTGTGTTCACAATCCACAGTTGACTGTTGCAACGCTACAGTCACTGACAATAGAGCAAAACCAATAAAATACTGTACATTTTACTCTCCGACAGTCAGAACAGTCTTTTTCCCCTCTCTGTTCAGTCAAAAACGGCCCTCAGACAGGTCTATTAAATATAGCAAGGATTACTGAAGATCAGCCCTTCTGGACCTTCAAAGCCCTCTCCCCACGCCGGGAACCTTTTCAAGTCTGTTTGAACTGCACTCTTCAAGGGAGAGGGGAAGGGAGAGAGAGAGAGTGCGAGAGAGAGAGAGAGAGAGAGAGAGATTGGAGGGAGGGGGGTGTGTGTGAAACAGAGCGAGAGGAAAGAAGAGTCTTGTTCATGCACCTCATTGCTTCATCAGAAAGGAGGGGGGATATGGGGGCATTTGGGCAGGGTGCATGGTGTCCTGCTTCTTCCTCCGTGGAGCAGGTCCTTTGGATGCCCGCAGTAAGCTCTGCCCTGACGCCCCTGAGTACTCCCCAAGGTGAAACGTGTGGAGAACACACAGAGACAGATCACCCAGCCGTGCCAATGGATGAAAGCACAACTCACCACAACTTTAATTCGATGAATTCCACATCAAGAGGCATAATGCACCAATTATTTTTTTTTTCTTTCCAAACTGAATTACGGTACCAATAACTGCCCAAACTTGACACTGATTTTACAACAATGCTCTTTGTGAACAATAAATGGAAGGCCTTGTTAAGGCAGTTTGTACTGGGGACAGTTCGAACTACAGGGTCTGATTTGAATGAGCTTCATGCACTAAGATCATACAACTAGTATGGTAGCCAACAGTGCTTTTGTTAAACGCAGAAAAGATCACATTTTTAAATTAAGGCAGGGAGCTCTCAATCGCAGTTTAGACTGGTCAGCCTACATTAATTTACTTTATCAAAAATCTAGGGCAGCCTAAATGGTTTCAGAGTAAAACAATGCTTGTTGGTTTCCCTGGATCCAACGCAGCAGTTTTCCCAAAACACCTAAAATTACTGTTTAACCTGTGCACTTACAGTATCTTACTTAATCCCATAAGAATACACCATTGTAAAATGTAGGCAGTAATAAGGGCTATAATACCATATTACAATGCTACTCAAAGCATTGCAATGGGCTACAGAATGACAAACAAAAGCCAAAGAAATTCACTGACAAAAACCATGCACAATATTATAATGCACACAAAGTACTGCTTCAGTATTCTGAAAACTGTGTTTCTTGTTGCTTTAGGGCATGGCCTTTGTCCATAAAATTGGTACAGTGTCGTGGCACCAGCAGAAACGGTTATTGTCAGTCAGTGTGTGCGTGTGTGTGTGTGTGTGTGTGTGTCAGTGTGCAAGCACTGTATACATGCATGTGTGTGCACGTGCATTGTATTTCAACAGGCTGTTCTAATTTGTACAATCTAGATTTGTCCTGTAGCCTCCATAGTTCGGAGCTCTTTTCTAAAACCACTGCTTCACTCAACCATTAAAGCTGATCCGGGATTATATAATGGCTTCTCTTTGTGTGACGGCCACTCACTCCCTCTTAATTTCCTGCTTATCAGCAGCAGTAGTGTAATGAGAGCTGCCTGGACTAGTTCCCATCTGCTCCAGACCAACCGTTTGATTCAAATATTTGTCTAAGATTAGGCAGTGGTGGGCCACAGCCAAGTTCCACCAAGGGGCAGAACACAAGGAGATCCACTCCACAGAAGTGTGCTCTGGAAATACCCATTGGAACAAAAATGGTGCCTTCTTCCCTCCAAGCAGATACATGGGTTACTTTATGTCAGGTTTTAATTTAAACTGGTGAAAAGTCTATTAAAATGTCAAATTAAATTAAATCAATTTTTTTGTCGGTGTCAAAATTGCTATTATTTGCGGTATTTGAAAGGGTGCAGACACTGAACAGTTCCAAGAGATTCTTACAGTGTAGATAATTTTTGTTTGTTTAATATTTAAAGCCCACATGAACAGGGTATTCTCTAGTCTAAAATGTCTAAAATGAGATACTTTCCTTATTCTAATCCACACGTAATCTTCCAGCAGACGGGCAATATATTTCACCACCTGAGCGCACAAGAGTTCTACCCTCAAACCCCACACTCTGGCATCCACATGTTAACTTAGCTTGCCAAGTCCACCTCGGATAGTCTTAACAGATTCACTGACCCCTCTAAACTACTTAAGATTATGGACGTCACATTAATTAGGGATTAATTTGCAATTTGGTGAAGGAAGACGGGCTCCCCTTTTATAACTGATTAAAAAGATTAACATCTGTTTACGACTGCGTTGACCGATCTTGTTAAATTTCCCACCGTGTGGTGCACAGTGGTGCTCGGAGATGTCCACAGTGTCTGGAGCCGCTACAGCATAAACACAGGCCGGGCCAGCGTTCTCTGGGAGATGAAGCATGCAGCCACGCCCTCTCCCTGGCCCACACAATGTTTGCATTATGTAAGGGTGTCTGCATCTATTTCTTTGTCTGGAACCTCAAAGGTGGGTTGAATGCCAAACGAACTGCATGGTAAAAGCCGAACGGTATGCCTCCTCCTTGCAAACACAATCTGGATGGGCATTCTAAAAACATAAAAGCAGTAAGTAAATCTCATGAACCCTTCAACTGTTAGCTGGGGATTACATTCTGCTCTTATTGAATAAATCACAGAAATCAACATGGAATTTTATCTCCCAGATGGAATTTTAAAAATGTAAATTCAATTGGATTACATTACTGATAACTACTTTAAGGACTCTTTACATAAAAGGAGTGATGTATGAGGTTTATTTGCTAAGTGAACACACACTAATATATCTCTACCAGTCTGGAATGTCTGAGAATACATGATAGAAAATACCGATGGCAAGGCAAACCATTTAAAAACTCCATGTTTTGAGATCTCTGAGCACTTTCTTGGAAGGAGGAATGTTTTGCAAATTAAGTGCCAATTATTACGACGACTTAGATCTGGACATGATACAACTGCTACTTTTAGCAGGTTGTGGAAAATGTGCCCCAACCCTCCACCATCAACATCAACGCAACCCCACAACCCCCACGGCCCTCTGCCCTCTATTCCTACACGCATCTGTATGACCCCCCCCACTGGTCTATCCGGCCCACCCCCACACCTGCCACCCCCAGACTCCTACCCCGCTCCCACACTTCATCAACGAACTGCAAGCGCAGCACCGTACCTCTCACCATGTCAAAACCCCCGTACTGCGACACCTAGCTACCTCACACGACGGCAGCAGGCTATACAGCGCAGCGGGTCATTTTGGGAGACGAGAGCCCCTTCCCCCGAGGGCCTGTCTGAGCAGCGGAGCGGAGTGCTGAGTGATGACAACGACGTGAATAGCCAGAGCTCCCACAAACACCCCGCTCTGTACGCCTGGACCATGTCTCCAGCAGTCTGTCTCTCTCAGCTCTTATCTGTAGCTCAGCCTGTGGACTCCGGCTCCAGCTGGGGCCCCATTCATGACCCCCGCTGAGGCTAGCTGAGGCAGGAGGTCATGTTGGCCAACGGCCTATTATACGTCCAACTTTAACTCACCACAATATGACTGAATGAAAAATAGAAAGGCCCTATAGCTGCTATGGGTGGACAAGTAATTAACTCGTTGGGCAGGATTATTAAAGATGGTCTTAACTTGGATTGTGTCTATGTTTATTTGACAGGTGGTGTGCAAAACTCTGACAGGAGCATTTAGGGTCTTGGAGAGATACTGCCTTTTTTCCAAGTGGATAGAAAAAAAACGCAGTAGACTGACAGATATACTGGAGGGGCTCAGTAACATGGCACCCACTTCGCAGTGCGTCAGGATGTCCTTAGCCGATCCAGATAATACCAGCGTCACTGGCCTGCTAGTGCTGCCCTCTGACCCTCACACTCTAATCTGCTTCTAAGCAATTAGTTTTGTTTATCTTTTTATGAATTTATCTTTAATTTTTTGGGACATGCCACAGGAAAACAAACTCCATCTTAATCTTCTAGAGTGTTGTGCTAGCAAAACATCCTAACAACACATTGGAAATATCTGGGGTATGTACTGATATAAACGTGTTTATGTTTTCCAAAAGCAACAAAGACATCAGAATTTTTGCACTAGAACCAGGAAAAAAGATAACGCTGACATTGTGTGTTGACATGGTTTAATGTGACATTGCACATTAAACCATATGGCTGTCTGTGGCTGAGACAACCACAGCAAACCATGGCAGATCCTAAGAGCTGTGGAACAGATGGGACATGGGGTGGCCCTAGATCAGTCTTGAGAGGCAGGCCCAGGGTCTGCATATACTCTTCCTCACCCTATACACTGCGTCCAGCCCTGCCACTCTGATCTCAGACAGGTCGGACTGTATCTACTCATATCCACACCACTGGCAACACAAAAAATTCAACCCCCAAAAACAAGAGACTATAAACCATCACGGCATCCGATTGTCTGTATAAACACAAACACAGCTTCACTTCATGATGCATTTCGTGAACAACACAGAGTGTCTGAGAAATCATATGGAGCCATAATTGGTGACCATCCCCCTATCTATCGTGTTGAGCCACAAGCTACAGCAGGAGCTGTAGCAGGTGTGGCATAGTAGGCCGGTGACAGGGGACTAGTGCTGACTCACCTTGAGGAAGAGGGGCAGACTGCTTTAAATAGAAATATGGCAACGTCTGAAGAACAGAAAATGCGCATAATCACACAGGCAAATCATTTTATTTCCTCCCTCATTTTCAAAGCAGACTAATTAATGAACAAACTTTCTTGTCATTGGTGGGGTGAGAGGTGAGTTCAAAGAGAGAACCTTATCAGAGGGCTCCTCACTTCAGCTGGAAAGCATTGACCGTAAAGACACCATAAAGCAATAAAGATGTCTACGAACAGAGCCAGGAGAGAAAGGTGATATCATCATAGATGCATGGGATGACTCTAATGTTGGAGAGCCTTCTTTCTCCTCTGGTTTTTTTCTGTATATTTTATTTTCAGGGCAAATGCTCGCAGCCACAATGAATCCATCAGCCACTGACAGGAGCAGTCATCCAAGAAGAAGGAAGTAAAACCCAACCCCAGAAGATCTGCCTTTAAACGCAATGTTTTTACCGGCAAACTTTCCCAGACTGGTCCACATTAAATGTGGATTAAACAGCCTGAGGTATGGGGATAAATATGCTGGGCTGTGGGCAAGGTTTGAATGTCTCAGGGAGGGGGGGCACCCATGACCACATGGGTGCTTGTTACTTTTTTTGTACATTACATTAGATTTTGTTAAACTAATGGTTGACAGAACAGCTTTGTGAAAGGTTTTCAGCTCAGACCAGACACCCTTGAGCCAGGGTTCATCTAATGTACAGACACTTCAGGTATTCTAGTATGTGGGGATTTTCCTGGGCTGCTTCTAAGGGTTCCACAAAAAGTACAGCCGAAAATGTATGCATGACCAGGCAGGACCCGTGAAGCTTGTGGGGTTAGAGTTCATCCAATAATTAGGGGTGAAGATATGACATAGCAGGGGATAAAAAAAGCACTAGTCTCCCTCAGCTCTAAAGTAGTGTTTTTGCCCAAAACATGGAAAGCACAGTGTAAGAAGCATTAAGCTGTTTTTGCATGCTTTGAAGAAATTCCCCTACATGATCAGCAACTTGGCCTCTATAGTAATGTCTTCTTTTAGATCCTCTTTTTCAGGTAGTAATTTTTATTATAACTCCATTTCACTCCTCAAATAGTAAAGCGTTCCAGTGCTGAACCAATTTTTCACACAGAATAAAGAAAGCATGAAATAAGACTCTGTCATCGCCTCAACCACTGCGTGCACACATTCACTGCATAGTTACATCATTAGTGGAATGAGACAGCACTCCTTGAACTCACACAGAAAATGCACGTGAGTCAGCTTTGAGCTCCACTCTCTCCAAGGCCCTCTGCCACTGCTCCCAGCTCTATACTCCTCCCCCCCCCCCCCCCCCCCCCCCCCCCCCCCCCCCCCCCCCCCTTTCTGTGACCTCTTAGGGACAAAAGCAGCCCCACAAATCTGTCTATCCACTGCATGCTCTGGCCATTGATTGCTCTTAAGTTATGGGGTGTTGTCTTGACCTGGCCAGTCGCTGTGTTAATATATGGCTCCAGCATTCATTACCACTGTCATAACATTTGATTAAAGCGACTGGTCCTGCGCTGGCCGACCCTTGGCGGGTAGTCTCCCCCCCCCCCCCAACAGAAGTTAGAGACCCAGTGTCTCATAGACTCCTCTTCCAACTAGGCTCAAATAGCCTTCATGTTAGACAACCTCCTGTTTATTCTGATGCATCAGCTGTTCAGCTAAATAAGATGGATATAAACAAAGCATTCTTTTCCAAGCTTTGACTGCGCAGTACATAATGTCTGAAGTCTTACCACTACATTGCTCCCATCACTACAAATGCAAAAAGCGAAACAAAATCGTCACCTTTGGTATTATAGCACGTTGGCATATAATTTGCTATAGGAGCCTGCAAAATTCCATGAACTATTTTTTTTTCACTCAAATTTGCGGTAGTAAAGATTATTTTGCAAGACGGCCAGTAATTTTCCCACTGAGAGAAATATCTAAGTTAAACAAACTACAGAGCATGGCTTTGGGCTTCATTCCAATTCTATTCATTAAACCACAAAATAGACCTATAACAAACCCTTGCTGCCAATAACTCTTACAGGAAAGCAAGAATTCATTATCTCAGATGTCTGCCAAAGCCCTGTGGAGTCTTATAAATGAAGGCTGTCCTTGGCAGGGAAGATTTCCCACTCTTTTCTTCGGCAGCCTCGGGTTAACCTGGTTTTCTTACACCACAAAAGGCAGGCTGACTGTCTGTAGGCCTATTCTGATCAGCAGGCAGACAGACAGGGGAAAAAAACAACCTGGACTTTCCTGGCCTGTCCACAGGGTCCGAACCAGAGATGAGAGATGAGACACATCATCTGGGAACAGCTGCTCTATATTTAGTGGCGTTGACTTCACCTCTCCACACCCCAGCGGGCCTTCACACACACATACACTATTACCTTGTCTGCTGCTCATTTTACTAATAGCCACCAGTCACTGGAAACGCACGACACACTGCAACTTTATAAAAAGCTGAAATTTCTATTTACAAGTCCAAAGTGATTTAATTAGTGTGGGATATCTCAAAGCATAGAGAATGCAATCAGCCAACATGTTATATAGGAGTCCCAAAAATAAAAACAAAACAAAAAAAAAACATGATAGTGTGAGATGTGGAACAGATGGCAAGAAATTAAAACCTCAACTGAACTTGTAAGAAGAAAACAACAGTTCAAAGCATATTTTTTTTCCTCTAATAAGTGGACTTTCTAACAATATTCATCAGCTGTAACAGCAGCCTCATCCAGCAAACTGAAAACGCCAGACAGAATGTGAACATAACCGTGGTAAGAAGCTGAAACCCTGAGAGAAGGATGCAGGAGTCCTACCTGGTGCGGCCTGCATCTCCACCAGGCCCCCTGCCACGATCAGGGCCTCAATGATCTTGACATGGTGCTCAGGGTTCACATCCGCACTGCCAAGACATGAGAAGATACAAGACTGTCCATTACACTAAGGTCCAAACTCTTACAAAACTGTGAGATGCACACAAGCATCATCAAGAACTAGAAGGATCTATATATAATCTGTGGGGATTGTCAAGGATCCACAAGTATGATGTATTGGTGTTAGGCAGTTGATATGAATACATGTTTCTTATTTCACCTATGTTTGTACAGTAACTTCTATTTAACCATTTTAATTGGAAAAATACAATAACGTAGTATAGAAGTATTGAATTCCAGGTTACTGAATGTGAATTCAGTGTTCCAGGTGACTGAGTGTAATGTTACATCTTTCTCAGAAAGTTCCAGATCATCCTGTGGATCACATGGTTTGGAAATGCTAGCCCCTGCCAAAGCATGTCCACACAATTACCTTCAATTTCACTGCATTTTCTGTTAGCAACTGACAAGATAAGTACAGATTAAGATAAGTTCTACTGCTGGAGCGCAAACAAGTATCTGTTGAACAGAAGAAGTGAAACTGGCTGGCAGTTTTCCATTTACATCTCTATTTAATTTTGCTTTGGCAAAAGTGCTTATTTACTAATTCATTTTCTGCAATTCTTGTCCTGTGATGATTGTGTGACTCAAGTGAATCTGCTGACTAAACAAATGCTTGTGTGAGGCACAAAGCATTCGCTTGGACTCTGCTTATTTCATCAGTAAGTTCACCCTACACTGAAGGACAGCGTGCAATTCCCAAAGCTCAGGAAAACCCCGTGCTGTCACGGTATTAAGGTCTGGTCCCTGAAAGATTATCAGAGGCTTACCTTGCAATTATCATTTACTATTCAATTCAACATTTCCTTGGAAAGAAAAGAAGCAGTATTTGAAATCAAAGCCAAGTTAAGGTATTTAGTCTGAATGCCAAGCACCCTCTAACCCAATGAGGCGTAAAAAAGACTTGTAAATGCTTATGCCCCCAAACACCTACCCTGGGTTCCATTTTTTGTTCACAGAAACACCGTAAGTGCCTTTTAATGTGGCAGAAGGAAGGAGTTATCGTTTGCCAACAAAAACAGCAGTGGAAAGAAGAAGGAAACACACAGTATGTGCGTGACCTGTCAATATGTTGCCTTTTCAGAGAAAAGACTGCCTTGTGCTACACCCTGCCATACAGCCCTCCCAAAATACGACGGTTTATTCCATGCACTGCATCTCACCAGCAGTGTTTTTTTTTTTCTTCTTTAGAATTTCTGTTTCCTGTCTCACATTGAGGTGGTGGTTGGGAGCCTTGTTGGTCTAGTCCTAATGTTTTTCTTCAACGTTCAAGTGCTCTATTCATGGCGGTTTACAGAAAGGAGGTCAGATAAACATGCATTTATACATCTGTTTTAATGGCTGTTGGCATGAAGACAAAAACCAAAGGGTCATATTTACAGAGCCCATGGTGCGTTGTAGAGTATATGCTGGTGTATAATAGCATGTTCATTTTTCAGAACTTCAAAACAACAATTCAGGGCTATGTCAGAGTCCATTGGTAAATATTATCAGTTCAGGATCACTGCCGTGAATTTTCAAACTTCTGAGCAAATAGAACAGGAAAGCAGGTTTTTTAGCAAACTGTGCCTCTTTTTCAGAGTTAAATTGCTGTCTTTAAATGTGAAGCTATTTTTTTCCAGTGTAATAGAAAAAAGTGCTCTACAGGATTATTGCTCTATTTTCCATTTTAGCAAAATATTGAGGTATTTACTCACATGAGTTTCATGAGTAGCTAATCCCTATCTCTGGATCTCTACTGGCATAATTCTGGGTGAACAGCAATTGCACACTGGTTACGCTCTATCTCAGTAGGTTTCATAGCTAGGACTACTACAGATCAAACTGATGTGGCAACTGGGATATACTCTAGCAATCATATGATCATCCAAAACACATCTTTTTGGCATAAGGTATCAAAGGCAAAAATTTATTTCCTGTTCATATTTTGAATAGTCACAGCATTGTTATTAATTCATACACAAAAGATAACATCTCCGAGAATGTTTTCAAGTCTTTGATATTTGTGAGCTCAAAAAAAAAACAGAACGTTGTCATGCCAGGCGATTCCCACTCTTTTACTGTTTTAAAGAAGAACAGCTGCCTTGTACCTGGAGAGGGAGTGTTTAAAGAACGCTTCACTGAAGGCCTGGCCTAGCTGCCTGGGGCTCGCCTGGCTCTGTGTCCCAGCCTGAGCCACTCTGCACAGGTATCTGGTCAGGTGCAGCAGAAGCTGGTGGTTAGGCTGGGGGATGCTGGGGGACTCCAGAATTCTCTTCAGCTGTTGCCCACACTCCTCGATGCTTTGTGTCTCTGAAATGAAAAAAAAAAAATTGCAGCCCTTTTTTTTTTTAAAAAAAGAGATGACTGTGGTGACTGAGAAGTCACAATGAGGAACACTGAATGACTGAATGTCTGTGATTTTCCAAAGTACTTTCCAGTCCCCTCCTATTAATGAGCAGCTGGGGAGCTCCTACCTCGTGTCCTGGTGATGCGTCATAAACACACAGAAGAATTATATTTACCAGAACACTTTTGCACGTGTCTTTTTTTTTCACTTTCTTAAGCCAGTGTTGGAGCATGAGGGGTACTAATGGTCTTCCTGGTGGTTTATTTTGGCTCTTCCACCCATTCTCTCCCTCTCTGAGCAGGCTGATGGAGAGGCATGTCCAATGTGGAACACCTCAGAAAAAGACCATGCCCCCTAGGGGCCAAAAGGGGGTCATGAGCACCCAGGACGCCATGTCACTGTAATGCAGAGCCACCTCTACATCGTATGGCTTATCCCTAGGATCAAACCCAGACAAAGCAGCATTCAAGAAGTCTATTTTTTCTGCTTTTCAGGCCATGATATATTATGCTTCATTCTGCGTGTATGGACGTGCATGCTTTTTCAAATATTCGAATGTCATTCTGAAATTGATAATCACTTTATTTTTTTTTCCCTTCAGTTGTGGTTTAAATAAATGCTGCTCTTTCAGTGTGTCAAATAACTCATGACCCTAATTAATGCTTCCTCATTCAAAGCGATCTGATCATAAATGTCTCAGAGCACACTGCAGTAACAGAGCCTCATGGAATGCCTTTTCCCTGTCAAACAGTGTCATAAAATCAAAGGCTCACATCTGAACTCAAAGAAAATGTTCCCATTGCTGCTTTTGGAGTGTTCATTATGTCTCATCAATTTCCCAGGGCTGGCCTGGTGGCTGCTCCACTATACTGCCTGCTGTAATGGAGGACCATAATTTCGCCTCCACTTAGGAAAGCAGCACAGCAGGGACCAGCCTGCGACTGCTTTCAAACCCATTGTCTCCCTGCACAGTGGAGATAATGCCTTATTTCTATAGGCACCAACATATGGTTGGTACTGAGCTCTTTCAGCTGGGCCTTCCCACAACGGTAATTCCTTTAAAAAAAAAAAAAAAGAAAAAACTAAAGCATCCGTGCTCACGGCTTCTCTTAAAGGAGAAGCACCAGATTAAATATATAAAGTGCATTGTACATTCTGTACCAGATACATTTACTCATGATTGACAGCTGGCTCTGATGTGCTGTAAGCTTCAGTGCCACACCCCCTATTAGAGGCGGGTATTCAACTTGCAACAGAACAAGGAAGTCATCTCATGGAAATACTGTGCTGCACTTTTACATCACTTTATGGTATGCTGGCACACACAAACAACATACAAAAAAAACGCTTCTTCGCTCTAGCAATGTCCTTTTCTGAACGCCTGACTTCATCTTTATCAAACATGAATTTTAGTTACTACAAATGTGACTACTTTATAAATAAACTAAATATTTACAACTGAAAAAAAAAGTTCTAAAAAACAAACCAGGTCTATTGCATATTATTAAGTAGCCAGAGCAACCAGATCCATGACAGGATTTTTAAAAAATCTGAAGCTAGTGAAAAAAGTGTGGCTAATGAAGGTAGTTTACATTAGGAAAGAGTTCAGGAAGCAACTGCATCAGGAATTGCACACAAAAATACACCATCAAGTATACCATCAGACCAAACAAATAACTCATCTGAAAGATACAGCAACTGCTTGATCATGGGACACATTATTATGACACCGTAGTGCTACGGAGCAGGACTTGCAAAAGCAAGGGTCCTGGGTCTATTCCCTGGTGCGCCACTGCTGTTATGCCCTATGGCAAGGTACATTACCCAAACCCAAATAAATATCCAGCTATATAAAAGTAAAACATGTAAAAATTGTGAGCTATGTATGTCAGCATGTAAAAGAGCATCTGCTAAGCTAATGTAATATTGTGTCGATTTCTCTTTAGCTTCATGACTGCTTCACACCTTTTTGACATACTGTCAGGCAAGGTCTGGATCCATGCCTACAGAAACACCTCCCATATGGTGTTTACAGAAATCCAGAGCTCCCAGCAACACCTCAGGGTTCCACTAAGGTGCCTTGATTGAAACAGTGCCCAGAAGATTTGTGGGAATGATTCTGTGCGACTATGACCAACTGGTAACTTCAATCTCTTCTTTTTAAAACTATATCATCACACTGTCAGTACAGTGAAAAGTGGCACTGCCCTACTATTCTATGTCTCCAGGATTTTATGCCAACGCCAGCAGTAAGAAATGCCTGAAAATAAGTGTGTACGTCAGGTCAAAAAGTATTGCTCTGTTTGTGTATGTATTTCGATATGCAGTGTGTAATTCTTCATGACTACCAGTGCACTTGTGCATCTCACCAAAAATTCAGTGGGTATCAGGAAATAGCTATCTAACCTCACATTGATGGGTGGCAATTATAATGCAAAAAATAAGGATGCTACAATCAGACTGGGAATGCCAGAGCTGTGCAGTGCACTGTTTCACTTGGTATGCTTCTGTCACTTCCACATAAAATAGCATGGACACAAAAATCCAAGACACTTAGACTTGAAGGGTTTAGAAAACAGAGGTGATTCAGTAGGTCTGGCCAGTTTCAGTGTTTACAAATGATGTTTTCCACAGCGTGGTCTATTCCAAATGATTAAGGGTTAGGGCGAGCAAATTAGGTTGAGTCCAGGGGATCATGCACTGGGTGTACTGGTCTCTCCAGATGGAGAAGAGGGTCACAAGCAGGGTTTTTTTTTTTAATCATTCCTGTGTTTATGGTCAATTTGCATATTGACTGAAATGGTCATTTATAAACAGTGTTCAACCCCCAGAAGGTCAAACATAAACTTGTACTTATTTTTTTAGTGACATAAAGTTGAAATATCAGAGATATGATACTTTCCTAGGTAGTGAATTTAATAACATAGAATATGGACTATAAAAAATATATATAAAAATATATATAAATACATAAATATAAAAAAAATATCCATGCTTTGTGTTTGTTTGTGATCAGAAACCTTGCCATGGGCAAACAACAAACTGTTGGAGCAAAATGTGCACATTTTTCACCAAGTAGGTACTCAGCAACAGGAAGGGGAACTCTGGAGTCTGAACCACATCCAAATCAGTTCTTCCTATCATGAATACTTGCATCTGACACATAATGCAACACATATTGTAGATCTTGTCCAGATATCTCCTTTAAGATGGCTGATTTTAAAATATCATGATCTATGTTGCAGCAGAGAGTAATTTAGCATGTAAGGGGTGACAGTGAGATAAAACAGGCAATCTAATCAACACCCACAGCTTCCCTCTAAATCTTGCTGTGACAACACTTTTAGCGTATATATGGCAGCACCCAGGGACTGTAGATGCTGGGGTCTCACATGTGCCCCCGTCGTTTGTACTTCCTTAATGAATTACAACCATGACTCAAGCCATTAAGGCAAGGCAGTATTTTATTGGGATGCTTATATAAGATAAGTGTCCTGGGGTCGGGGGTCACGAGCAGCCTGGGACAGGTCTGCCGATTGATGGATGGTTGACAATCTGCTGGTCTGATGGGGGTCAGCACATTGACCTTCGTCTTGCTCCCACTGACCAGGGCCGCAAAGGCTGCCCCCACCCCCAGTCTGGGCTCACGGCGGCCAATATTGATAAATCCTGACCCCTGTTCAATAGGGCAGGGCTGGGAACTTGGCCAACGCAGCTGTCCCCTCAGGAGCTGACGCGGGTTGGCCTGTGGACCCAGAGCCTTCCTGGAAAGCCCTGCACGTCAGCGGCTACCAGCCATATGGACACCTTAACTCAGCCCTTTCCAGAGATCACACGGGATAACACCATTTGGCAGATTTAGATTCAACAGAGGACTGGATATATGCAAACTACCTTTCCTAAGACGCGTCTTAATGGGACTTGACGTATACAGTGCAGTGATTTTTCAGAGGCAGGCATCTATATAAATGGGTTTAGCAAGACCAGCAGGTGTGACAGCCTCAACAATAATAGGATAGGAGAGGATCCTGGATTATATTGTACGGCTCAAGCAAATGAAGAAATTAGATGATTTCTTCTTTGAAGTAAGGAGCTACAGAAAATCAGAAGGAATACAGAAATCAGATTTAAGGCTTCACGGAATCAGGGGAAGGCCACTCAGCAAATGACAAAGGCTGCTTAGTAAAAACTAAAACCCATCAAGAGTAAATGACTTAGTGCCCTTTTGAACACACACACACACACACACACACACACACACACGCACACACACACACACACACACACACACACATTTAAGTGTTCAGCACTCAGGACTTACTGCACTTCCAACACTGTCTATGCAGATCACGGTTAGGAAAAGCTCATTGGCCTTTACCAGCAGGATAAAACTCAAAGGATTATGCATATCAGTCCCAGACTCAACCCGTGTGCCATGGCCTCCATGTTTGTCTGGCCAGCTCCACAAACATAGCGCTGCTCATAAACCAGCTGAAATAGGGAGCACTGTTATCGGAAAAAAAAACCACATAGCCAGTTTTCATAAAGTGTCAGATGGCATATACATCTAGCATACAGACAGGAATATAGCATGTAAGTATAAAGAGATCGGGTAGAGATTGGTTCAGTCAATGGTTCTGAGGAGGTTTGGGACAAGGGTCAGTGGGGGGCAGAGTTGGTGTGAACTTGCCCAGAGGTGTGTCATCACCCCTCTCCCAACTTCACGCTCCGGAGATTGCTGACAACTTAGTGGGCGCCACATGTTCCTGTGGTTATGAAAAATATATCAACTGCTCTTAAAAAGGACAGAGATGTCACACCAGAGACATCAGCGAGCTGAGATTTGAGGCACTGCATTAAATTGGACGCAGCCAAGGAACCTGAGGCAAAGTACTGCTTTATTGCTGCGAAATATAAAAGGGTTATAAAAACCTTGACGCTAAGGTGAAGCAAAAGAAAGTCAAGCTGGAGTTGTGGGAAGCAGCCAACGGTGCGGTTTAAAGAAAACTCGGGAGTTTTACTACAAAACTGCAATGGTTTTCTATTGGTATGTGTATATTACTGGGGCAACAATCAAAGACACTCATTACAGAACAAATAGAATGCAATAGCTGTTAGATCAATGCCAAAGGCGTTGTTAAAGAAAATCACTTGAAGTTTTCTCAGTAATACATCTGGCAGCAGCATCTTTATGTATAAACATATTCAGTAGAAGGCAGAAGATTAATGAGTTTCCTTTAGTAGTATTATCTATAGTTCTCCCTGCTGTTAGTCACCCTAAAAGAAAGTAAAACAAAAAGGAAGCTCACAAAATTAACACAGATGTTATACAAAAATACATCTCTGTGGCAAACTAAATGTGCTTTGATTGAGTCATAGAATACATTCTTCATCATCGCCAAAACAAAATGAATTATAGACAGTACCAATACAATATGTGCCTAAATAGTGATTAATGCTGGAAATGTTTGTTCATTAAAAGACAACCAGTCTGTACCACCTGCACTCATGACCTCATCATAAGAACTCCACTGCTCCAATGGTTACCATGGTGGAGTCACTAAATTGAGCCAACTGCAGCCTTTCACCCCAATTCTTCTTTTCTCTTTTCCAGGGGCCTACCTTGGGCTGTGTAGACCAGCTCACTATAGATGGCTGCTGGGATGATGGGAGAGGGTAGGTCCTGCAGGTAGCCTCTCAGGGTGTCCGCCAACACGGCCACCTCGTACTGGTCCAGGTCCACTGAGGATGGGTCTGCCAAAGAACACAGCCAGTTAAATCAGCACTGGCATCCAGCAAAGCACAGCCCGTTCCCTTAGCTGCCTAGCAGACGAGTTCTCATACTCTTCAATATACTATACTCTAGCAGTCTCTCAATACACAATTTCTCTCCAGTCCAGAACACACAATAAAATAGAGGTAAACACACATGTAAGATAAAAGAAGAGATGAATTCTACATAAGATCTGGTTTCAAGTCAGTTTGGTATCATTTTTAAATACTCAAAATCATAGTAGAAAATAATCAGACATGACTTTAACCATACAAAATGAATAGAATCATCTGTAATAAATAAAGGTGATAAAATGTTGGTCTCAGCTTTACACACAGTAACACTGCTTTATTATGGGGAAAAAAAAATTCTCAAGAGCCAAGTATTTGATTACATTTAGTACATTTCATTTTACTGTTAAAATGAATAGAAGCCATTCAAAATTCAGGGTCAGCCAGCTCAAGGGAAAAGACAAATTATCTTTAGTCGGTTGATAAAGGTTGATAAAGGACTTCCCACATGTGCTATACAGCAAGCTTGTGCCCAAAGCTTTAATTTATAGACACAACAGACAGGGCCATGGCTGGCAGCTGACAGATAGGGAGTGGAGCAATCAGAGTTACAGTTCTGTTCTGCCACATGAGAGGAGAGAGGACGACACCGTGACCCGCATGAGTAATGTCTGATGTACTCCTTCCTTCCCCTGCTCCCACTATTCTTCTTCCTCCTCCTCATCCTCCTCCTCCTCTTTCTCTTTCTGCAACCGTCAGACCTCTGTGAAATGTTGTTAATAGCATTGATTCACCCCTGATTACTTGTCTAATAAACTTTCCAGTCATCAAGTGCCTCTGAAATCAAAAGCTCATTAAGTTCCCGTGACGACCTTCTCCCTTTCCAATACAATTACTCTCCAGCCAGGGTGACTGCCTCTGCCACTGCTATAAAATGGGTGGTCAAATGGGCTTTCTCCCACAGATTAGGTGGGCCAAAACCATAACGGACCAGGCTGGAACTGCCCACACAGAGACAGCAGAGGAGCCAGAAACCCAGCTGTGGGTCTGAGTGGCACCTGTAGTAATAATACGGCATGCTGTCCTGAAGGAGGGCAAATTACATATGGTGTGTGTGTGTGTGTATACATATATATATATATGTATATATATACATATATATATATATATATATATATTTATATGTACGTGTGTGTGTGTGTGTGTATGTACATACATATATGAATGTTTTCTTCATCATGACAGTATGTATAGATCTTACGAAACCAACGATTTTTCCTTGAGGTTTTTTTTTTTTTTAATCTAAAAATCATCAAATAAATTCAGTTTATTTAATTTATTTTATTTAATTTAAATTTCAGTTTTCGGTTTTGGTTTTGCCTGGCCACTTAGCTGTGCCGTAATGGATATTTGGATGGGTACATACATGTGACGTTGTGTGGCATTTACTTGTTGCAGTGCGCACACCATTTCTGATTGGCGATCTCAGTAAACACTAAGGGCAGCATTTGCACTGTGTTGTTTAAGAAGCATAATGAATGGGCTCAGAGGGACAGAGCAGAGACCATAGGGTGCGAACCTCAGTCAAAGTCATTATAGGATTCTTGTGGAGATTGTGAAAAATAAATGAATTCTCAGATCAATTCTCATTCGGAGTCAGAGCCTCTGTAGTCCATTGGTGGGACCTTGTGTCAAATTTTATTGAAAATGGCATCCCAAATGACCAACAGCTGTTTAATCTCCCCTAAGGAGTAGTGGGAGCCTGGCTAGCTCAAGGGCCCTGACGTCAGAGCAGCCAATCAGAGAACAATCAGATCTTCATTGACCATCTCCAGGGGTCAAGTGTGATTGTTGGACAGTGACTGTGGCCGGACCCATCTGACCATGCATAAGAGAAACACAGGGACACTTGGGCGTATCAGGGACACTGTCATTATACTACAGCTAGCTTTCAGATCAGGGCTCTATCATCTATGGCTGCCTCTCTGTGGATCAGCAACAACAATAGCTGCTACTCCCTACCTCACGCTCTCATTCACCTTATTGTACTAATGGCTCCTTTGTCCCTCTGTTCATACCTACCTACCTCTTTGCATGCATTAGTGATTTTGATGCATACGGCTCTCTCTTCACACCTGCATGGTCATGCAAGAAACAACCCGCAGTATTGATCAGCTGTTTCAATGCATCCAATTTCTTGGTCCAGCTGTCCATCCGATCTATCTATATATTTTTATTTTTCTGGCTGGCCTTCAAACGGATGCCCAGCTGCTACCTTTTATTTCTTGCTATTCAGTAATCAATCTCCCTCCCTTGCCTGCTCAATCCATACCTCACCAGAGTTTCTCTAGGGCTGTTTATCGATGCTTGTCTTTCAGAGTCTCTCCTCTTTTCTCACAGTCTTCCAGCTCATCAATCAAGCCAGACTGGCCCCTCCCAGGGCTTTCAATTCATCCATTTACAAAGCTGTCAGTGTAAATCCCTGTCAAATTCTGTGGCAATCTGTCTGCCCACACTATTGATCCTTCCTTAGTTTATCTATTTATCTACATGGTAATCCAGCCATTTAAAACACAGCTGAGATTAGCTGGACACATCTCTCATGGATTCACCTTTTGTCAGGGTCCAGAGGATGTGTTTTAAGAGTGCTGCCCAATGGTTTTTCTCATGCAGCATAAGGTTTGCGCGTCATGTGTAGAGAACGCCAGAGCTGATAAGGAGGTATTTGTGTCATTCCAAATACTTAATCAATTTTAAAGCTAAGGCTAGATTCCATGAGAGCTCACTATAAAAGGAGCACCTACCTCAATTAACTAACCAGCAAAGATTACTGGAATTTGCTATTTGATGTTGCTTGAGGCTACCATTGATGACCGCAGTATATCTCCCACACAACGCCACAGCCTACAAATTCCAGCTCCAGATTCAATCTCAATCAATCTCAGAAGTGTCTGTAGTGAGGAAAACTCTACCCTTGCATATCCTTATAACACGCTGTCTGTTAAAGGAGACTTTTTCCGCTGCGCGAGTGTCTTGTCCGTGTTTTCCGGAATGGTAATCCCGGCAGATTGCTGGAATGTTAAGTGAAAGGATGCAGCTGCGTGAACGGGGTCGGTGCTGCGGTGACAGTGGGAATGCGTTAGATCTCAGCTGCCCCCTTGCAGAGTGCTGTTCCGGACTGCCATGTCTAGTTGGGCTCTCCATGGAGCCCCTGCTCCTCAGTCAGGCCTGGCAGGCTTTGCAGCTTTAGGCTCAAGTGCCAACTGCAGCCCTAATGGCAGAGGTCCCAGCTAAAGACAGACGATAAAGACACAGAGATAAATCAGGCCGCACCGAAAATGAGTAATCGTCTAGCGTGAGAGCCTAAAACCGAACCCTGGCCTTTCTCACTGGTCTAATGGTAGTCTACCATCTGCGTTCACACTCCACTCAGAGATCATTAATCTTGCTTTGTTTACACAAGGGGGAATCAGACTCCCATAACACACCTCCTAGATTTTACATTTTGTTTTTTTTTTTCCTTTCCAGGCTTAAAGCGAACATTTTCCGGCATCACTTCTGAGAATGTGCTTTGTTAAGAGTAGAACGTCCAGGCAGAACAATGGAGGACAACAGGGAGACATCACAGTTAGAAGGGTGTTGAAAAAGAGATGTATCTTAAAAAAAAAAAAAAAAAAAACTAATGCCTACAAGAAATCCATATTGAATCATGCCTTCCGGTCTACAACAGAACAAACAACAAGAAAGGAAAAAAATCCTTGCAGAATGCAGTAATGATATTTTTGAAACAGAAGATGTGTCCCAAAGAACAAATTTAAAAATAATACATGTCACTGTAAATGTGAATTTAATAAATGCAAATACAAATTTCACAGAACACGACTGACATCATTGACTGAATAAGCGTTTCAAACGGCAAAATCCCCTGCTTACGACAATGACATTTAAGGCACATATTTAGCATATACATATTTAATCTATTATCTTAGTCAATATATGTGCACAGCCAAACTTCTGTCTACATTGGGTTTTGCCTGTGTAAATTTGAGCACTTTGTGCCATTGTGTCCCTCTCAGCAGTGTATCAGCCAAAGCCAATCCCGGTTTCAGTACAGTGCTCTACCACTAACCAGCATTCCTGCCCTTTGATTTTTGTGGTCTCATTTCTGCTCTTTTGGAACTGAAGCCACCGCACAATCCAGAAACAGAACTGGAGAATTGGAAATGGACTTGTGAAATATGTGGTAAATTCTTCCATTTCAACACAATCACGTCTTTTTTTATTCCTCGGTGGAAGCTACACATTCTCACAACATCAATCAAATATTATGTTAGAACTTAAAACTAAACTATGTACCTCTACGCTATGTTAAGTAATGTTAAGTCATCAAATAACCCAGGGGAAAGCAACATGTACTTACCAATTTCTAGCAATAAGCTGTGAAACATAAGCAAACAGCTATGTGGTAATATATATTACAGAAAAACAAATTCCAGTAATCCCAATACATTTTAAATTGAAATAGACAAACACCCATATGAGCCATAGCTTGAGGTGTTGTAGAAGTACAAATTCAAGTACAGAACATTATAAATCTAATACCTAGAGCCTGGAGACCATAACATTCATTCTATGGTGTTGCGCAATGCATGGGTCACATAGGGACCTGCCAATAAGGATTTTATTACTCTATAACAGTCATGAGATCATCTGATTTTCAGTTTTTTTATCATAGCTTTAGTAACTTAAGTCTTTAATTCACTGGGGAATAGAAGACATAGTTTTGATGAAAACAAAATACTCTATGTAATCAAATGGATTCTGAGAAAAGTATTTAATTTAATCCATTCGTAATGAAGAAATGGCTTGGTTTCAACAAAACAGCCCAGGGAAAGTGGCCATAAGAAGACAGTGGAACACTTTCGTACTGATCTGTGTAATGATGTTACTTTAATTGAATCAAGACACAATTCCCCATTCTTCATGCTATTGAATGGATTCACTTTTGATAAACCCTTCTCTTCTTTACACATCACTTCATGGATGAATCACTTACCACACTTACATGTCACCAGTGTGTTTCTACTTTGTTTTATCACATGCTGCCAGAGCTACATGATCGTGAATTAACAGAACTGTTGTTTGTTTTTTTAATGAAAAACAACTCACATCATTTTTCTTCTACAGACAACACAGGATATGCAGTAAAGGGGATAACTACAACATTATGGCTGTGGTCACAACATATAACTTCCATTAGACCCTCCATTGGACAAACTACATCATGTGTGAGAGCAGCAACAGCTGTGTGCTTTGAAGAGAGCTTGAACACAAGCTCTGCATTTTTTTGCACTGTAGGGAGGAATAAACTATCATACGTGGCCACTGGCTGCAATGATGTTCAACTTCGTGTTTTGTGCAAAGAAAGCAGAAATCACACCACTTTAAAACTGTGAGACTCTGAGGCAGCACCACAGACAACTTTGAACAGCGCATGTAAGCGAGGCCTTATGTTCTGTGGCCGATTCAGACTGTCGTGCCCTTTCCTGCCAACCAACAGTAAAACATACATGTACAGTAACATCTCATCTATTGGCCACTGTGGGACTGTGTTCACATTAACATCGTTTCTTGCAACACTTCCTGTTGTGCACGTTACACTGTGGCCTACGAAGATCAAAAGGCCTCAAAGTGTCAACCTAGGACTCCATATGGGATTCCACTGACTTTCTCTCCTGCTTGTAGAGAAAGTTTTTGGGATGGTTTTCTCTCATTTCACTGTGAGGGAGACCTAGCTAAATAGCAATGTAACTCACGACTACAGTTGCTTTAATGTTTTTCATCAATGGTGGAAGTGAAGAATGGAGTTAGGCCCCAGTTGTCAAGGAGAGGACAATAAGACAGTGGTCAAAGGCATCACAACACAGCTGCTATGACTGACTCATCTTCAACCAGAAATCTGCAGCAATTTTATTCCGAACAGCACCACCTTCCAAAATGACTTTGAGGGTGGTCTAGCTGTGTACTGTGTATGTACAGTTTTTGTCTGTTTGGAGAATGGTGATACACTGATTGTATATGGCTGCTGATCATGGGGATTTGACAGATTTTACTCTTCACCAGGGCTCCACATGGATTGCCTTTGAGCACTGACAGCAGCATACTATGACAGGCAGGCTCCAGGAGAGCTCAGTGCATTTACTCTGTGCTTACCATATCACTGGAGTCTAGATGAACACCCATTCTTAGGATTTTTCCCTGCTCAACCTCCCCCAGCCCACAAGCCTTAGCCCCAGCCCTGCATCCCACTGGAACCCCAGCTTCAGCAGTCCCTGTGCAGCCTGCCATTACAAAGGTCTTCATAAGTCAAGCACAAGCTATCACACAGGAGAGCAAGTCTTCCGCTGTTCTTCATTCAAAAGCACCTTCCAGCAGACTGTCAATAGCGGTGAGCTCTGGGACTCAGGGACAGTTAGGTAAGGGCAAAAGGCAGATGCTTGTTAGACCGTTCCAGGTTCAGAGCTACATGGACTCAGCAGCAGCAGTGTTTATAGGTGGCATTGCCGTGTGGCTCAGAGGCCCCGAGCAGCAGTTAACCACACGTCCTTCTTATTTCTCGCGGCCATTAAGATCAGGTAGCCGTGAATGTGGTTACATGCTCTCAGAGAGCTGGGAGCGTATCTGTCAGTGCTGGATCTCAATGTTCCTGAGTTCCAGTAAAACACTGCCCTTTCAGACAAGGGAGAAAATAGCCATCGCGTTGACAGCCTTCATTCTTGGGTGACCGCGGGGCCCCTCCCTCTGCGGGTAATATGGGCCGTTGGCTCCACCCAGGTGAACTCCCTAACCCCTGCGGCAGGATCCTGCGCAGCTGACTTCATTCGCTTCTGCCAAGACAACAGATTACTGTACACAGAGGATAAAGGAAAAAAATAAAATAAAATAAGGCGAAAAAAAGATCAGGGTCCGCCCGCTCTTGGGAATCTTGTGACATTTTTGTGCGGTTTGCAGAAATAGTAACCGCCAGTACTATGGGTGGGTTTTCATACACTTGGGCACTCGGGTGTTTGCTCAGAGCAGGGGGAGGGTGTGACTTGACAGGGGTAAGGGTGATGACTGTGAGGAGCGAAGTGTTGAGGTGCTGAGTAAACCCTTCTGCTGAGGGTGGAGCCGGGGGAGGGTTGGGGGGTCAGGGGAGGGGGCTGCAGTGGGGCAGGCAGGTCCAGCTCGGTGCCAGGGTGTTCACTGTCCATGTGCTATAGCACTCAACATTACAGCCGTGGGGAAGTGGAGGGGAGAGAGAGAGCCCGCTTCACACCACTTTCACCACCACACCACACACATCCCATCTGGATCTCTGCCAGCGTCCCACTCAGCTCCTGCCTGGGCAGGGGGGGGCATACAGGGGGGGACATTACTACAGCATTACAGGGATGATTGGAGTTCAGAATTAAAGGCCTGCGGGACTCTCAGGAGGAATCCTGCAAAACAGCCCCACTAAACAAACAAGGGGCTTCCTGATATTAGGTGGCTCTGCATATAGATCACTTTTAGAACAGTTCTCCCACCTTCCAGAGAAGAGATCAGGAGAAACAGAACGACTGACACACTGCCCTCCTCTGTGCCTCTGCCGGGGGATGACATCAGCACAGGGGCGGGGGCTTCCCAACGCCACAGCAGCAGAGAGGAAGTCAAGGATGTAATGGAAGGTTTGGGCTGGAAGTAAAGGAACAAGTGCGGCATACGGAAAGAGTGTGTATTTTCGGAGGTTCAGGTGTTCAAGCATATTATAAGATGACAGCAGCCTGCAACATGCTACTGACAGGGGAGGGACCGGGCATGGTGCTGCAGCACTTCAGTGAACCAGTGGCTAAAGGGCTGGGGAGCTCACACATATAACTAGGACTAGTCCACATGTATTAAACTATGTATTATACTGTGGCTCTTTCATTACACAACCTGTACTGCTGCATTCCTGGGTACTAAACACAGGGGAGAGACATTTCACAGCACAGACCGCTGCATGCCACTGTGTATGTGTGTGGATACAGACAGCCAATATAATGGACACATTAAATAGATATGCAGGCAAAAAACACTTCAAGCTGAACAACTGGTAATACTACTGTACAGAGCAAATACCATAGGCAAACAAAGACTTTGCACTTCCAGGCACTCCACATTCCTCTTGTGAATTTACAGCAAGACTCAGAAAGCAAACTGACTCCATGACAAACGTCCTGTGTCTGTTAATCACACGGCATGCTGAATTACTGTAATAAAATGGAAAAAAACAATATAAAAAGCTTTGGCAGCAAATGTGCCTTTTCCCCAAGCTGACTATAAAACGTATAGCCCTAATAGGTTATTGACTGGTGCATGCATGATGACATCACCTGTAGCCAATCAACAGCAATCTTTCACCGAGGATGAGAGCAGCATTTTTTTATTTGTGTTTTTCTTTTTTGCTAACGCAGCACTGTTGTCAGAGAGAAAAAGGAAAAAAAAAAAAGGAGCGCGGACGGACAGAGAGAGGGACGGAGCCACGGGATGACGGTGAGACGGTGTGGCCTCGCTGTGACTGAGCTCTCTGACCACTGCGCACAGCGCACAGCTGCCCCCCTCACCGTCCCTCTGACTCAGCGCCTGAGTCATCCCTGCGCAGCGTGCGAGCGCGGCGCCATTACGCGGGCCAAATCGGTTGCGCCGCGTGAAGTGCCGACGCGGCGAGCGCGGGAACGCAGCCTCGATGCCCGGCGAAGCAGACGCAGGCACGTCGCTTTCCCCTCTCCCAGAGCCCTTCCCTGCCAGAGACATGTTCCTCGGTTATTACACGCATACTGCTACATACTTGCACGGTCGCATCAAAGAACGAGAAATGGGGAAAAAAAAAGAATCGCTAATTGCACGCCCCAAATGTTCAACTGTTTCTATAGCAACGCACGTCATCCGCAAATAGGCTGTCTGCACGGCTGAGGCCGGATCGCTCGGTGACGTCACGCTTTCACTGGGTCTGCACGGCAATGTAACTTGGTGTGTCTTTGCATGCAGTCTTAACATGTGGCTGGCGTGTCACCATACATCTGAGGCAGCCAGCTATGCCCGATGCATATCTGTATGAGTGTTTCCCCCGCATTTGCACAGCTGAGTTATATAACCAGAGGAACCACAGACCTGACGCAAAAAGCGGAAAAATAAAAGAGCATGACTCAGGTTCAGCTCCGGCCTATGGTTTCTGCCCAGCTTTACTAAAACCTCTGTGAAACAAAGTGCATTCCACTCTGACCACTGCGAGCAGTTTAAAAACACACAGCACGGACCTCTCTCCTCTCTCGCAGACTGACACCGACACGTCTGAAAGGCTGCAGGTTTGCAGGCTTATTTATGTGAGTACACACATACATGCCTGCGCACAATCAGGCCCAGCGAGAGCCATGGAGCACAGTCACGGCTCTCTGACTATCTGCCCCACTGCCTCTCCTAATGGGACTGTCATTCACTTGTTTAAGAGTCTCTGTGGCCGGCTTGTCAGGTCTTGGTGGAATGGAACCGTTACATTACTGTCAACAGGCCTCTAGAACAGCTCCTGCCTAAATCTAGGTTCGGAAAAGGGAGGGTGAGTTGAGGATGCATCGGCAGATTTGGCTGCAAAAACAGGAGCGGTATCTGTGATCCAGACGACGCATGTGACTCAGAGCAGCTCAACCACAGTACTATAAAAAAATACTGGTTTTACTTTCAGTGTCAACAAACCTAAGAACAAGCTGAGCAGTTTAAGACACGCTACAATACTTAAGAGAGCCGTGAGTGATATATAGACCAGTGCATCCAAACTCTCTTCACCTCCAAATACTGTCTCATTAAAGTGCTGAACCAGAGCACTCCCTTGTGGTGCATACATGAACTTCATTAAGAACTTAAGGGCCTTCTCATTACTCATTAACACCTTTTTTTACTGTATTTCGAGTCATTTCAACATTATATCTTACATATATAAAACTAGGCTTTGTAAATGTGTTTTAGAACTTTTTCTGTAAAAAAATCCTGAGTGGACACACTCGTTACAACAGCAACAGCATTTAGAGGGTATGTAAATGAAAGAGAAGGCAGATGTCAACAGGTGTCTCTGAGAAAGACGTACAGGCGCAATGAGGGGTGAATCTGTGTACTGGGGGGCCAGCGTGGGAGGTTGTGTCACTCACCTGTGTCCAGGGCCTGTCGAAGCTCCGGTGGTCCTGAGAGGCCAGAGGACACCCTGTAGAGGGAGTCGCTCTCCAAACCTGAGAAGCAGAGAGAACAAAAAGGCCACAAGGGTCACAAAGCAAGGTCCTTTCATTCATATCCTGGCTATGCGGTCTCCTGCAGCCAGGGTATAAAAAAATGTGACACCACTGAAATGGAATATCACCATTTGATTCCAGGAGGGCTTTTGTTTAAAGCATATTTTTGAATGTCCCGTAACCCATGTCTGATCCACTTTGTTACACATGCACTCTTTATATTGCCATCACTGCATTCAAGCACAATTCAGTACACCAGAGCTCGAGAGGATGGAGGAACTATGCCTCACCTTGTCTCTCCAGTGCCTCGGTGAGCCTCTGAACCACCAAAGGGGCTGTGTCCGGAAGTCCCAGCGCATCAGGGAGATCCACCTGCCCAGAGGAGCCTGTCAAAGGAAAAAACACCCATTTTAGGGATCCCACAACTGACACCAACCCAACGTCCCTGATTCACTGCCTGCACTCACACACATATGCGAACACACACACACACACGCACACACACACACGCACCAACATGCAAACACACACAGCAGATTGCAGCCCTGGTGTGTGGTGAAAATCCAAATCTGCATCACAGCATGTGAAGGAGCCATGACTCTCCACGCCACTCTTTTTGTCTGGGGGGACTCTGAAAGAATCTGTGCTCACTGACCTTACATAATTCTGTTATTGATTCTTTTATTAATAACTGCAAGCATATGGTACTCAGGAACCATTCTGTGGACAACATACAAAGCCACAGGGGCATTTGCACCAGGGGTGTATGCCATATTTGTATATGCTATATTTATATCTGCCATATTTGCCATATTAATGGACATGTGCTCAGGATTAACACACGACAACATTTATATAAAAAACATAAAAAGCATTATGCAACAACAGCAACTCGAGAAGAGAGGCTCACACTGATGGAGACAAGCAGACATGTCTAGGATCAGTGGTGAAAATTCTTTCTCCCATGATTCCCCAGCTGAATTTATTGCAATACAGCTTAACTGGGTACCAGCACCCTTGCTCTGGTCTGGTGCTGTGGGTGATGCGGCAAAGCGTGCTTCTCTAATGGAGGGAGAGGGGGGCATTCACCCACACGCTCCCAGGAAACTGCAGAACCAGACACTAAGTCTTTCCCCAAAGGCCTTTTCCCACCCTCAGCTGTATCTTTGTTGCATCCCACACTTTTCTGCTCATTTTTTAAAGCAGCGTTTCCATTACACTCTCAAACGCTCTGGCCCAACCTTGACACGGGGCCAAAAGTTCATGGAATACATCTTATAGAGTACAGTAGCAGGAGAAATGAGGACAAAGACCTTGCAAATGTCAGATGAGAGTTCACCGCTTGGTCATGCTAGACACTTCTTGTGCCTTCCAAGATAGCAATTCAAGCAGAAACCATCACTCACGGCATGCAGTGGTTTGTCTATTTTTCCTTCACAAACTGTGTTAGTTATTTGGTCATAAATTGTGGTGGAAAAGGTTAAATTTGAGGGGAAATAAAACTACAAATATATCAACATTCGTACAATGGGCAAAGAACTGCTCATTGAATCCCATTTGCATAGCTAATCCTTCCATTTGCATGAAATTACCATTGAATAATTGCTGGTTCTCCTGGGAGGAAATTCAGAGCACAATTGTCATGTTTCCACACATGCATAACAGACATGAATCCAGCATGTCCCTTGTTCCTGTGTGCACTCTAGCAAGTCCATTTCAGTGACAGGACTAATGAGAATCATGGTTTGCCATAGGCAACTGGACCGTCCAGACTGTGTAGCTAACAATAACTGATTGCATATTTTTATATATCCCATATTTCATACATTTCAGAGTTAATAATGCTTATTTGAGTGCAGAATGTGTTTTTGAGTAGAGCTCAAATGTATTTACACAGACATATCAGTGCAAATGGAAATGCTGCACTATTAACAGTGGCATTTGTGTGCATGTCCTTTCCAATAAGTGTGCAAGTCAGAATTCATTCATCTGCTTCACTGGGATACAGAGACAGTGGATTGGGTTGACTTCAAAAAACAATGGGTCATACAACCCTACATTGTATTTATAATGAGGGCTAGTAGCATTTGGGAAGCAATCATAACATTTTTAAAACTGGATGACAATTCCTTGTTTCAGTGACAGATGTATGCACAGACACGGTGTGACAGACATTTAAAAAAAAACATTAAAAAACCTGATGTTGTGAACCAGCGTGCAGCTACACCTATACTGTAAATGGCAGCTGTTCTTTGATGCAGGTAACACAAAGACTCAGAGACCCGAGTCTGCATGTACACTGGAAGCACATTGGTATTCAAACTGCACGCCGCATCATTTAATTGCTCCACATCCTGTCTGCTCCTCCGCACCGCCCCGGATGGCTTATGAATGTGCAAACAGCTGAGAAAAGGGAGGCCGAATTTTAATTTGTCGGCTCCCTTTGTTGTCCCCCTGATGGTGTGTGCTGCCTTCCCATGGCCGCATGACATTAACACCCTGGCACCACCGACCGGCATTAACCGCCTAGACTCCCACGGCCCCGAGATGAGCAGCCGTCAGTCCGTGTCAGAATGCCCCTCTGAGGAGGAGGGCGTGTGGCGTGACAGGGTGAACCGTTGCATGTTGGGACATGGGTGCCTTGTATGGGGGGGGGGGGGGGGTGGTGGAGGCATTTCCTGTGTCAATTGGAAAAGATACTGCTCGTTTTATGTACAGTGCTCCAATTAGCGTCACTGTCACAAGCCATCACAGAAGCAATTTCTCACGTTGTGGGGCGCTTGATCAGCCAGGGTTAAGGGAAAGGGAGAACAAAGCCGGGGATGCTGCTGGGGGAGAGAAGGAAGGCAGTGGGAGGGTCACATGACCGGCTCCTGAGCCTCAACACAATGAAGTCTGCTAAATCTCTCACCCACATCTGAGGGATATCTATGAAGTTGGCGCATCATTACCCTCACTCAAGATGCACAATGCACAGCCATAAATTATAAACATAAGGCCTTCACTTCAGATTTTTTTTTTTGCATTAAAAAAATCTTCATTTTCAGTTTCAGTTTCCGTTTTTTCATGTTTCAGAAACATGAAAAAACCATTATATATTTTTATGATACTACATAATACTATATGTAGACAGATAATTACAGCAATATACACAAATGCACCCCTTATGGCTAACCTCAACACACTAAAATAAACAGTAACTGGAGAAGACATGGGGGGGCGGTGTTCCAGCTTTGGAGTGCCACAGTCCCACTGCAATCCACTGGGTGCTCCAATACCCGGTCGCTTACGGCAAATAAAACACCCCATTCAAATACCGCGCTCGCATTGTTAGCGTATGCAGCGGTGCGCGCTGTCTGCTTCAGTGCCCCCTCTGCTTGAAGGGAATGCTCCAGCCGCTGAGATTTTATCCCTTTTCTATTAAGAAGACAGAAACCAATTTCTCGGGCTTTCACGCGGGCCTCCCCGGGTCCTCGCAGCGGTGTGGGCTATAACGAGGGAATGCCCTCCTGCCCGGAATGACAGGGTATTATTGAGAGGATCAGCATTTTACCAGAAAGGCATTTAGTTACTGGGGGGGGGGGCGAATCGGTCCATCAAGAGGAAACTTGAAGGGTTTGCATTACAAACACTTGCACACATTCAAAGCCGTATTTTTAAGACCACCTCTTTGGAAATGATTTATTGATCAAGGCCTCTAGAGGGCCTTGACTTTATGAGGTGTGCCCTGAACCCTTTTAATTTCCACCGGATTTGGTCCATTGTGCAAGTGCGAGTTTTCGTCTGTGACTATAGTATGTGTGTGTGAGTGTGCGCATGTGGATATTTGATATACAATGTCTGTTATTTACAACAACATAATACAGGTAAATGCGGACAAACTAAAATGTGAAAAAATTTAATGTATTTAGTTGCCCTTATAATACAACTGTTTTAATGTTAGCAACAACATCTCTACATAGTTACTATGAAAATGTTATAAAATATTATTTTGGATTATCTTTTTATTGTTAAACTGTTGAACAGCAATCTATATCCACATTACCAAAACATAAAGCAGTTCAAGAGTGATGCTTTACTCTAGAATCTCACTAGGGGGAGCCCTCAGTCTGAGCGCACAATGCAGGTTTGCCATACACTTCCCCTGCTGAAAAGAAGAGCTGAAATTTTCATTGTTTGAAACTGTAGCATAGAAAAGCGATAGGAACACATCTTTAATTTTGGAAAATCCAAAATTATGCTGACGTTTGCCAATGCAATGCCTGAACCATTCCCTAATAATTTTCTCCAAAAATCTCACTACCTGTGTTCTCAAGCACTCTGTCACTTTCAAACGCTCGCTGGTGTTTTGACAAGGCAACCTCTAGGCAGGATCGGATTGTCCAGGTCTGAGGGCTTGGGAGTCCAGATGAAACCGCGCCAGATGGAACGGGATGCCCTGGCTTCCGGCATTGACAGCGTAATCGGCGGCACGGGCGGAGCGAGGACGAAAGCAAGCCTCTCGCCCGCGCTCCGAGCGGACAAAGACAGAAGGCGGGCTCGGGAGGCCGTCAGCATGTGCTAATTCAGAGTGATGGATGCCGTGGCGCTCCGGGCCTCCTCGAAGCGCCCGTGTCTAAAGGCAGGTAAAGAGATGCGCCGGCTACGCTTGGGCGCCTCCGACACGACGGGGGCGCACTTTGCGGGGGTCACAGGTCACGGATCACACCGCTGCCCCAGCCCCCATCCTCTTTCATACCCTCCCCGTGATTCAGAAACCTCCCTGGATCAGAATTCCCACAAGATTTCCTGTAGGGGGAGAGAGTGACACGGGAAGCATCAAACAGAGCCGTGCCTCTGGGGCTACCTCCTCCATGGGCGAATGCCTCGGGACAGCAATGTCCCTCACATCAGCACCAATCCAGCACAGCGGGACAGCAGCTCCTCAGCTCCTCCGGACGGCCTCCAACAGCTCCATCCTACACATGACGCTCATCAGGGAATACTGGCTCCCTACAGAGAGCACCGGGTCAACTATCAAGTCAATGGACTGACAACGGAAACCGCCCTGCCTACGCCAGGGCAGGGGGGTCTGCCGCAGACGCACACATAAACGCATGCAGCTTGAAGCAAATATGACCCAGTATGTCTTTTACTGACTAGAAACGTCAGGTTTGGATGGGATGGATTGTTGGCGGGTGGTCAAACGCTGCACCCCCCCATTCACTGGGAATGTGACATCCAGAGGCTCACAGTCCACCCTGCTCCACACCAACACTACCGCTGAACGCTGCTCAACACAGCCACTGAACCGGCCTGCGCTGAACACGAGTCTGCACTGGACCTGCAACCTGCGCCGGAGACACATTCAGCCAGTTCCATTTCCCATGCTGCATCCCCACTCGTATTTCTCGTCAGCGGATGCTCTTTAGCCTGTGACCCTGTCCAATGGAGCGCATGAGCATGATGAATGACTGTGCAGGGCCGCACAGCCCACCCCCAGTCTGAAACACTGGGGGCGCCCCTCACAGTGCGGACATTTCACCTGGTGTGAGCCCCTGCCGACACCCCCCCCCCCCCCTTCCCTCCAAAAGTCAATATGTGACTTGAATAATTTATTTACACATTTTTGAGAATATGCCACTGAAACTAATTGAATTCAGTGATTCTTGCCCAACAATTTTAATTCCAAAGCTAATATGCCTGAGGATTTTCATACAGAAAAGTGATTGTCAAGTAAAGGCATAAATATTTAAAAACGGATAGCCACAGTAAGTGCCGTGTTACCAGTTATGCAGAGAAATGAGTATAACAGAAAGCTGATATTTAAATTATGTATTAGAGTAATATAGAGTGGCACATTCTTATAAAGTTCAAAAATCGAAATTACAGCAGAATTAAAAAATGTAAAGACAGCTGCAACATTCCTTATCAAGGGCGATAAGTGACATCCATAAAGAGTGGTAACAAATTAATACAACGTAACACTGGCAAAGGGAGGGTTGCACACTATGCATGCATTTTTAGATGATTAATAGCAACAAACCAAAGCCACAGTATTGCAAAACAACTTTCATTTTTCAATGAGGTAAACCAATCTTGACCTTATGACTAAAATACTAAGAATAACAGGAAGGTGTTTTGGGAGAACAAATAGCACTAGCAAGGATCCTCCCTCTGAGCATGTAGCACAAAGGAATAGTGTGTGCATTGTGCCATGGACATGATTTGGTCTGTGATTGGCCCATGTAGAGCACAGTCTGTGCTGTGGCACTGCATGTGTGTGCCCATCTGTGCATATATGTGTGTGCTTGTGTGCGTGCATGCATGCGCATGTGCCTGTGTGCATGTTCATATGTGTTTGTGTGTGTGTGCCTGCATGGGTGTACTTGTGTGTGTGAGTATGTACACACACGTATGTTTGTATGCGTGTGTGTGTACCTGTGTGTTTGTGTGTCTCCCTGCATGTGCTTGCGTGTACATGTGAGTGTGTGCGCTTGCCTCTGTGCATGCGTGCCTGTGTGCCTGTGTGGCTGTGCTTGTTTGTGTGTGTGTGTGTGCATGCGTGCTAGCCTGTGCATGGAACCTGGAGTGGAGAAAGCTCCTGCACATCCTGGCACTGCACAACTCTCTGGCCGCGCCAGCTGGCCTCCACACTGCAGGTTGTTTTTGGGTGCGTTCTCACAGCGAAGCCTCTGGCTGAACCTCATCGATACGCTCCGGTCAGGGGAGTTTTTTCTTAAAAGCCTGAATTACCTCTGGACGGCACAGCCATTCCGCACGCGGGCCACAGTGGCCAGGCAGGGAGAGGCAGCGCTCTGCCCAGCACCAGGGGAGAGCAGCCCGAGCGGGAGGGAAAAGGAAAGAGCAGGTGCCAATGGCTGCCTGACGAGGAGGTCAACTGCGGGACTTCCCAAAAAGCAGCCACCTGGCAACGCGCGGCCTGCCGCCGCTCGAATGTTCCGCTCCAGCCAATGGCAGGGGCAGATGCAAGGGGTGGAGGAGACGGGCGGCCACAGAGCACATGCCTCTTCAATTAGAGCGGGGGAGCCGTGCCCCTCCCAGAGAGGTCCTCTGCACCGCAGCGGACGCCTGCCTCCATTGTTCCAGGGGAACGGCCTTTTAACTGCGCGCAGACGCCACTTCAGATATATAAACATTTCTTTCTCGCTGGGACCTCCAGAGGCATGTCGGGGGAGGCAGATTTACAGCGGACGCTTGCCTGCACTGAGAGCCCGCAGCTGCCTCGTCCCTGTGCTTTTCCCTGAGCTGCCCCTATACAATCCGAGCTTACTGACAAAAGAAAAAAAAAGGGGTTACTAACGCCTGCGTTTTCCACAGAGTGTCACTGTCTAAGTGCTGCACTGTGTCAAAAAATAAATGCAAACCAGAGTAAACAGATAAACAACCTTGCTCATACAAACGCCAATTCAAAGCACAATAAAAAAAGAATGAAAATGCAACAGCGTCTCCCGCTGGTCATAAAGTGAGAGCAGCGCCAAAGCCTTCCCTGCTGTCAGATGTTATTGTTAGCATGAAGCAACTAACTGGCTAACAGATGCAGCTCTTTTATCACAAAGGAACTAGGCAAATACTTATTGGATAATTTTATTAGCAGCCTAAAAAAATGCAACTAGGACACAGAACAATAATAGGATAATAACAGAACACCCTCCTGCCTGTATTAAGCCTGTTGAGATGCTGTTCTGTGAGACACTGAAATGATTTGCTCACTGCAAATGAAATTTTATGTTTTAAAATACACTCATTCCTTTTAGACAACACGCCTGAAAAAAAAATCAAATCCTTTCCAATAAAGCGGATAAGGATGTATTGTGATAAGTAGATAAGTAACTGATCTTTTCCCTGAAATATAAGGTAAATATTACCCTGCATCTGTCACCTGGGACGTATACTTCCCACATACCTCCTGCTAGATGACTATTTTTGTGCAGCCCCGCTTCCAGCCCCTCCACCGCTCAGAATGTGTGACACATGAAAAATGCAAACGCTTCAAAGAGGAAAAAAAAAAGTATTTGGATTTTGGATGTGCATTTGGAACTTTTATTGCGTAAGTGTTCTCTGCTCTCCCCGCGCCTTGCCCTGTCCCGTCCTCAGTTTCGGTCATTTTTATAGCTCTCTCAGAATGGGAAATCTGAGATATGTCACGACTCGGTGACAGCAGCGTAGCTCCTGGATACCGCAGCGGGGACCGTCCCCTGATGACGGAGCCGGCTCATTTGCTCGGTGTTTTTTCGAACAGCGATGTGGCGTTTGTCCTCATTGCGGAGAGGCGGCTAGATGGCTCCCGGAGAGCCGAGCGCACCCGTTCAGGAGAGCGGCGCAGAGCGCGCGGAGCCGAGGCATGTATAATTAAAAAGAGAGGCAAGATAAAAGCAGTCTGTAGTTATTTTGTGTGAGTGTCTGCTGCAGCATTCAAGCGCTACTAAGGCATCCTAAAAGTAGGCCAGCCACCCTCCTGCTCCCTGCACATTATTCACATATTCTCCCAGCGCGACCCTCCCCTTGTGGGCTAAGGGGGGGCTATCTGTGACACGGGCTTCTGCAAGGGGGACAGAGGGGCTTAAATGATGGCCGGCGAAGAGATACTGCATGCAGGTGGAGGTTATGGCCCGGAGAGCACAAGTTCCCATTTCATCTCTCTTGTCTGATAAAGTGGAGACATTTATAACAACTCCTTTCTGTGTCTTTTTGCCGTAGATGTAATACAGCCCCATATCAAAGGACAGAATATAAATCAGCTACATATATGCTGGTGTACTATACCACTTAATGTATGCTGAATGTTTTTCTTAACTCCGTTTTTTTCCCCATGTAATTCATCTGGAATTGATTTTTCTTTCTGATATCCCCATTATCAGGTTGCACCGCATATGATAAGAGACACATTCGATTTAGAGGAGCTCTCTGAAGCGGAGATGAGTCCTCTCATGGTGACTGCCGCTTTCACAAAGTGAGCCACTATCGCTCAAGATGATCCACTTTGATGTGGGCATCCCAGATCCCTCCAGTCTTCACTTGTATCAATACTTGACTCTCCATTTGTTGACAGAGCATAAACACACCCGCGCGATCCCGGCCTGTGATCTCACTCACTCCAGGCGATTCCACATCCTTTATTCAACAACGAGGCTCATTAGAGCTTGCTTAAATGGCACATGCTTTCTGCGAGAGCAGACAAGCACACACACACACCCTCGCATCATACACACCCAACAAAGGGAATGCGCGATCAATGGACACACTTGTGCAGCACACGAGGACTGTACATGCTCATCAACGTCTTCATCTCCTTCTGACATGTCTCTACCTCCCGCTGTAACCGAGTAAACATGTTAGACAGCCTTGAACTTTTCTGCAACAGTAATGAAGTGGTTAAGAAGAAGCATTAAGATAACCTTTCAAAGAACGGCTTCCACTTCAGGCTTATAGCCGGAAGGGTGTCCACACTTTTGCTGGAGCTGTGGATTGAGTAGGGATCGCAGGTTTATTAGATGCCCCCTTGCTGTGCTTCTGGCAGACCCCAGAACTAGGTGGTGGATTCAGAGTGCCATTGTCATTCAGTTCAGGTGTCAGGCACGCTCGGTGAGGAGTGTTTGGGGGAGGTGTGTGTGTGTCTGTGTGTGTGTATGTGTGTTTGTGTGTGTGTGGGGTTGTTGGCGTCTCCAGCGGCGTGCGCCGGGCTCCCACAGCGAGACAGGGACGGTGACAGATCGCTGCCGACCCCCTTCGCAGCCCACCTGACCCTGTCGCTCTGTGTCTGGGGGGAGGGGCGTGAATGCACACACACCGATGCGGAATCACTCGCTCGCTTGGGGCCCCCGGCCCGTCTCCAGCTGCGCTTTACAGATTGCATCTGCTCAGGGGGGTTTAATCATTAGCCCGCGTGTGCGCTTCACACCTCCCAGGCTCTACACGGCGCAAACGCTATCCCTCCGCAAACATCTCCGCTAGGTAGCACAGGTGCACCTGATTTGTTTTTTTCCAGACAGCCCGTATTGTCTGTGAGTTCCTCTGTCTGAGGTGCTTGGCTACCGCCTTAAATAAACAGAAGGAGTGGTGCTACCCCCCTCAATTTGTGTTAATGATTCACCACCAGAGCCTGCTACCGCCCTCTGTGGAGAGCATATGAAACAGGTCCTTGCAGGCAGTCTATTGAAGCGTGACTGAAGTGGCTTGCACCTTAACACTAGGCCCAGAGGGCCTGCAGCCAAAGCAGTTGCTTCACCACTGACTATATAACATGCACAACTACAGTATATAGGAAGAGCACTGCTCCATTGTCTACAGTATACTACAGTATACCGTTATCCATCCATTATCAATACCATTGTCTATGTAAGACAGGCACTGTGTAATTGTCTGCATGTGAGGAGCAGTGTACCATTGCTGTAGGTATGTTATAGAGAGTTTATAAAGAGTGGTTATGATTGCTCCAACAAATTCCTGAAAGCAATAAGATTCAAGCTGCCTTTCCAGTCTGCCATTGGCCAGATCTATCATCCTGTGCTCCTTAAAGAGAAATCAGCTATCTCAGCAATCTGAACAGGGTCTACTATAGAACATACACCTTGGATGTGCTGTTGAATATTTGATTGATTTTCTAGTTAATAAAGGTAAGGGAGGCACGGTGATGCACTAAGGGCTGATTATGACTGTATCCTTAACCCCTGCCCCACCCCCTTCCTATCTGTACTCTTTGGGATGGACAGAGATAAGACATGACAGATAGCAGTACGAGAGGAGAGATGCAGTTTTTTTGTACCTTCAAGTTCTTCAATGTGGCATGATGCATGCCTCCCACACCAATGGGCAATTTTCACATCAGTTAAAAAAAAGTGAATCACATTTCATTGTAGTCAGTGGTGCCTTCTACACTGCTGCTACTGCTGTTGTCAGCCAGCCTCTTCTGTTCTCTGAAATTTCTGTTTTTCCAGGCTCGCAGACTAACCCCGAAACTGTGTGCGCTGCACATTTCTGGCGAGGATAATGTGACAATCATGGCTACCGTACTCATGTCTCATGTTGCAAGCAAACTGGTTTGGGAGATGTGTAGATGCAGGATTGGAGCTGTCTTTTTCACCTGACGTCTCCAAGATAGAATAAAACAAAAACAACAACAAAAAACAGCAAGCGCATTGACTTATGCACACTCAAAGCTAAAAAAAACTGTAATTATAGGAACAGGCCACTGAGTGCCAGTCTTTCTAACATTTCAATGAGGCTTAAAATGAGGTGTGGGGCTGCGCAGAATTTCAATTTTAACAGCCCTCTATCTCCTAAAAGAAGCTCGCTGCCAAACGACTTTTCAGAAGTTTGCATGGAAAATTTCCCCTGGAAATATGGGTCACGGATGCTGTGGAGGGAGGGAGAGATGCTGGGAGTTTGGGAGGGAGGTGTATGGAGAGTGCTAAGCTATTGATAACGCTGGTAGAGAGAGACAGCCATGAGAGGGGCCTGAGGAGGGGAGCTGTGGAACCCGGATATCTCCCTCCTCACAGTGCACTCGTCAGGATAAGGCTCTTACGCTCACAGCACTGCCTAAACACAACCAAGAAATGCATTCGCAAGGACTCTCACGGCCTGTGCATGTACACAGAAACAAGTGCTGTTTTAGCTCTGCTCCTGCTCAAAACCACCCTCCCGCCAACCCCGGCTCAGCTCCCCGTATCGAATTCTAAAGTGATGCAACCGTTTCAGATGTGTTGCCTCAATTAGCATTTCAGTCACTTTGGTACAGCCACTGCGTCGGGGCCAGATAGAGTACAGTGAAACAATGCTTTATAGCCTTTTAACAGAAGGTGACTACCATGAAGTCGGTGGTGCAGTGCTGGACAGGGGAGAGAGGTGCTTTGGGCGACAGCGCGCAGTGGGGGAGGGTTAAATGCTCTGTGATGGTTCCACTGCCCATTGACTCACTGTCAGTGTGGATCATTACAGGCCATGCCGCAGGCTGGCTACTCCACAGACACACTCAGGGGTGAATGTAGAGGAGGGAGGCTGTTTATTAAGCTGGGCTGTGAACACTGAGCACGCAGAACACACAGCAGAGACCACATACACACATACATACACACACAGATATGTGTGTATGCAGGCAAGTACATTCAAACACACATATACATATACATGTACATATACATATACATATATGCAGTCATGTATGCACATGTATGTTATCCATTCTAACACGAGACAAATTTACCAGGGTGCAAGGAAATCCATTCTCCTTTATCAAACTTGACATGTCAAGGTAAAACAGGTACATAACTGTCCTTGTAGAGAGTGATTTACTGTTCTGGTTCATGTAGCTGAAACAAAGCCAACTCAAAAACAAGGGAGGATCAGATAACATCAGAAACCGGGTGGCACGTTAGGATAGCAGGGCATCGCTCTCAGCAATCCCAGCCGCAGACTGACAGACAGGAGGGCGTGTCTGAGTCTCTGTAAACAGAGTGCTGCCCCGTTCTCGGATCAGGGTCACAGTGACAAACCTCGCACAGCAGACCCAGGTCGCAACGGTCCCAGCGCTGGAGACGCGCGTGATTTAGATGCCTTGTGATATGCGCCGTCCGGCCAAAGCTTCCTGCTGCAGCGCCTCAGATGGGGGAAAACAGTCCAGGGCAGATCAAAGGAGGCAGCCTTCCCACACTCTGAGCATGGCGCAGGCTGTAACAGCAGATTTACGGCCTGGCTGGTCAAAGTCACAGAACGTTCTGCTGCTCAGCCTACTCTCTCTCTCTCTCTCTCTCTTTCTCTCTCTCTCTTTCTCTCTCTTTCTCCAGTCAGGCTCGCAACATTCTCTTCAGGAAAGAAGAGACTGGAAAATGCTTTTCCGTCTTCCTGCGAGAGACAGGTGATGATTTCAACAGCCTAGGCTGCAGTTTGCCAATACACAGGACAGGTAGTGGCAGCAACATGGCCTGCCCTCCTGGGACACCGCTGAAGCTGCACCCACGCCTGGGGAGAGATCTGTCAGGGGGGCAAGGGGTTGCTGTCAAATTCATGGCACCTTGGGAGAAACAGCACTGCACCTCCCCGTACTCATGTGCGCACTCACGGCATCACGGACACCACAGCAAAACCCTCCGGAGAGAATTCCCACACTTCCCTCAGCTCCCTCAGCAGGGGGCTCCTGGGCAGACAGAAAATAACAAAAAAAAAAAAAAAAAAAAAAAACAGAAAAAGAAAAATCGGATCAAGAGCCACACGTCTGTGGTGTCATGCCGAGAGCATGTGACTTCCCTACTGCTGAGTGTGGGATTAATCATTTTTAGAGCTTTTCAGGCAAGGCAATGGTCCGGAAAATTGTGCTAGAATAGACATCACTTTTAAGAGAGCTCATGTGTGCAGGTAGAGTCTCCGAGGGGCCGCAGCCATATGTAACTCCCCATATCATTCATTTTCGCACACACTCCTGCCTGCTGTCCCGCGGCAGAGCGCGGCAGGGGGGCCCTGCGAAACCTGGGCGAGACATGGATCACCAGATTGAAAGGTGCGTCCACACGGCAACATTATTTCTGTGCTTCGCCAAACCCCCCGACACCGTGGTAATAACCACCGCCTTGGTTCCGGCTCCTTTGTCACCGCACTAGCCATTAAATTCCATCATTTCCGCGGCTCCAAATCGAACAAAGCTTCGGATGTTAATTCCGGACAAAAGTACTCCTTCAACCCAACCGGAGGGACAAGCACAGTCTGTACATTCCCAGCTTCTGATTAACTAATGAAAAGGCGCTCTGAGATGTGGGTTTTGGTTGGAATGCGAACAATACACTGGCTTAATGACCCAGTAATTTAAAAGCTATTTGAGGGACCGCTTTTTCGGAACATTTTGAACCGTTCCGCAAAAGAGAGGACCGAACTTGTACTCCTTGTACTTGGCATGGCGGAATTATTTTCTCATGTTAAAGATGTCTTGCCACTTCAAGGAAGCTACGTGCACGACGTTTATAATTCTACCACGAATAAGAGCAGAAAAGTGTGACATCATTTATTTTGAGCGTGCAAACTGTACCGTAATAGCAGACCAGCGGTGAGGTATGAGAGCCGCGCTGTACTGTGCGAAACACTCTGCGGCAGGATCCGGATGAGAAGGATTGAGCCTGAAGTCCTGGAGCGGAGCTCACTGTTCTTGCTACTTCGATCACTGCTCCTCTCTCTTGTCTCCCGTGTCATGGTGGAGCCACGCGCGCTGTGAGGGATGAGCTAAGCTGTGAGGGTGTCAGTGTTTGGTGACATACGGCACATTGTATCACGGGGCTGCCGGCCTCATAAGTCTGATCAAAACCCCAGATTGCAGTCATATCTCAAGTCCCACTCAATGTCCGGTAGAAACCCTCCCACTCTTCCGCTCCACCTCAATCATTTGTCAGGCATTTGGGGGGGGGGGGGGGGGGGGGGCTGGAATGTTCTTATGAATCACACAAGCTGCAAGAGGATGGATGCAACTGAGCAATCTCAAACAGAATAAACGTGTCCCTATTCATCAGCCTGTTCATCGGATCAGGGGTGGGGGCACATACATATGATCATGCAAGCACTCACACATACACACATTAGTGAGCTTATCAACTGACCAAAACAATACGCGCTGTGATGGGCCGTGATGTGGTTGTGATTCCAGCTAGCAGGAGTTCCCGCAATAGCCAGAGATTAATGAAGCCGGACAGGGGAGGGAGAGAGAAATGCAATTACTGGATCCTCTCTCTTTTATTTCTCCACCTGTTTCCCCCAAGACAGCACGTGCGAGCCACCCTTCAACGTTTCGCGGGGAACCTGCTTCAAGAGATTCCCTCTTGAGAATTGCGCTTGATGAAAACGGCGCACAGGTTCTCTTGGATTAACTTGAACATATGGCTCTTACCATATAAGGAAAATTACATAGATGACATTATTTATAATTATGATAAGACTCAATGGTTCCTGCTATTGGTTTCATTAACTTCATCTTTTCATTAAGTTGCTCTCCCTTATCTGTCTATATTAAGCTTGACATTAAATAAAAGACACTTCTTTATATCAGGAGCTAGATGCCTGTGAGCAAACTTTAATCAGATTACAAATGGGAGGAATGTATATGAAAAAATCTTCCAGCTGTGCTGTGCTGATGTAATGATCTAATCAAAGCTAATAAGAAGGAGAAAATAACTCCTCTGTCTCACAATAACAACAGATTGACGAAATTCCTAAAACCTACACCTATGCCTACACCTCTCCAAAAAGACCCATTACAAGCCTACAAACACCTGTACAAAACACTATGATTTTCAATGGAAGTATGCACAAACATCAGGTCAGTCAGGGGAGCTACCTGCAGAAAGCAAGGAGCAGCAAAGAAGATTCCTGTCACATCAGCATTCTGTACAGAAGAAAACCTGTTTCTGAACATTGAGCACAGTACAATGGAGTAACAGAAATGAACAGAATTCATCATTCCAACTTCTACTGCAGCTCATGATCGGACCTTTTACTGTAAGACTGTGATTAATGTATCATTTGAATGATTTTGCCTCCTGGAACTGCTATGGTTCATCTCTAATATCAACATTAATATACATTAATGTTTAATGTTTGCACAGCAACTGCTGGCAGTGTGAAGATTTACACTTGTGGTGACCATGTCAGGACAGATTTACAGTGCCAATTGAGATATGCTATATAATTATTCTTTATTTGTCTATTATAAAATTGCTAATCCAATTTTTCCTGCAAGGTGGCACATACTGTTCAGTCTGTAAGATAGACATCACATTATAAAATACATTACCCGTGTAAAGTGTAACCAAACCCAAACCTTCACTCACTGACTGAACTCATAAGATTTAACAAGGTATTACTGACATCTCTTCATTAAAAAAGGAGTACAATACGGGCTCAGCACAATTATGCATAGAGGATACAGTTCAAATATGTCACGTGTTTGACTTTGTCACTTTGCAGGGTTTGGAGCTCCAGGACGTAAATCATAGTCTGCGCCGGCTCAGACGGCAAACAAAGGAGGAAACAGGGCTCCTTTTCAGCGCACCTTTCAGCGGGTGATTAATGAAACGTAAAACACTGTCATCATCAGTAACGTCGCCTTCCTGACGACTGGATTCATGCTGACCCAGTGGAAAATGCGCCGGCGACAATCAACCTTGAAATTTCCGCACATAATTTGGCGCATCTCTCAGTTTATTGTGTGCAACCACCCTGCGTTTCTTCCCCAGTAAACTCTGATTCTCCATTGTTTCTGCAACGAGCGGCAAGACATGTTGGTAAAATAAAATACAATTAAATCAATAAATCAATGAATCTGTAAATCACTCATCTTTATAAAAGAGTTACATGTATTTCATTATTTGTTTCGATTCTGGTGAAGCCAGAAGCCAGTTGGTGAGAGGGCAGAACTCCATTGTCTGTAAATGCTCGGCAGCGGTCCGGTGACTTTTGCGCTTTGGTCGACAGGACCGCTCTCCGTGGTGCAGAGGACCAGTCATTAAAGCGCTGTCAGAGGCAGGACTGCACCATCCATTAACCCTGGGTCCTGTGACCCCTTCTGTAGACACAGTGCTGATGGAAGACATAACCTACATTATCAGGGTCACACGCTCTGGCTGCAGGCACGCCAGTGGACGTCCCCTCCGTGGGATGGTGCGCGAGGGTTGGGGACGGTGGCGGGGCGCTGGCCGGGGACAAAGAGGCAGGCGGGCAGAGGGACAGAGTTAGGGCGCAGCGGCAGCTGGGGGGGGGGGGGTGCGGGCACGGAAACAAAAACCCCCGTGTCTAAAACTGCCCGCTCAAGTGCCCCTGCACTGCCATGCCGCGCAATGAGGAGATTTGTTTTTGAAAGAAAAGACTCGACCATGAAACATTCATAGAACGTTTCCTCGCTGCGAACCGCATGTGAGGCAGCACATTAAGAATTCAGGGCATGAAAAATAAATGTATTGGAAAAGGGGCCCAGTCTATTTTGAGAAGGAGATAAGAGGGCACTGAGGAGCCGGGAGAATGAAGAGGCGGGCTGCTCTAGCATAGCACGGCATACAGTGTTTATGAAGCAGTGCAAGGGGAACGGATTGGACGCGCCAGCAGTTAGACAAAGAGGGGTTGATTTAACCCCAGCCTGCTGAAGGGCTCCGTGTGGGAAGCCCCCTCGGCTGTGGGATCTCGCATCGAATCAGCAAGCGAGAAAACAGAGAAGAAAAAAAAAACGGTGGAAATCAGACGTTGTTTCAGGCATAAATTAGCAAGCTGCTCGGGGTCCTGTCTGCGGCATATCTGTGTTTGAAATTGCGGGAAGGAGAGATAAATGTGTAAAATAAAAGGAGCGAGGGCAAGGCATATGAACCGTTAATCAGAGCCGCTGGAGATTGGTGCGGATTAGATGAAAGTGGAACCCCCTGCGCCCCTGCCATCCCTGGCCTCTCTCTGCTGCTCCGCACAGCTTCCACGGGCTCATTTAATTGCATCAGTCAGGGTCAGATAGTCAGGTAATGCGCTGGGGACACAGCTGATGGGCTCTGAGCTTTGTTATTCATCACAATGAACCCCATCTCCCCACACAGATAACGCGGCACTGGTCAAAAATGATCACAATTTTTTAATTGATCCCTTATTTTACCAGGAAATCACCATTACGGTGAAAAAAAAAAACTGTTTTTGAGAGAGGCCTGGTCAAGAAGGCAGCAGAATGATATGTGTTTAAGCCTATAAAATCCAAAGTATTCCCAGAACACACTACTTATGCAGTACTTCTTACTGAAGCCATGCATACATTCAAAATACTCTACCTATAGCCCACTGCAATACCAATCTGTTCATTGGTACATACTTTGTTGCTGGTCCCTATCAGATACATTTGAATGTTTAGAAGAACAAATATGGGTACCCCCCCATTAAAAAAAAAAACAATCCATCTCCATATTACTTTTTATAAGGAGGAAAATGAAACAAACTGTGCTTCATTTAGACAACAAAGAGCAGTACAGAGAAAGCTGTAAGCGACCGAGAGCAGTGGTTTAATGCTTAACTAAGGGCTTCTTCCCCTGCAATACATGCTGGGAGCAGGCTCCTTCAGTACACTGCCATGCCAAACACTACAGCAGGAGGCTTGGGGGCAGCTGTTGTTTTTGACGGGATGTTCTGCCAGGGCTAGTTTTACAGACTGGGTGTGTAATGTGCGCCGTTTATGTAAGTCTGCCTGTGTTCACTCATGTCGGTTCTATTCAGTGAGGGTCGTGATTCAAGTGTCCTGCTGGGTAAAGAAGCTCGCTGTTGAAATCGCAGAATTATTATGCGAATGCGTGAAGGGCATCCAGAGACCTGTGCAACTCCCGCCATGGAAAAGCAAACATCGGCTAATCCCATATTTATAAGGCTGCCACCGGGCCACGATTTACGGTTATCTCGCTCGAGGGCTTGGAACAAAGTTCCCGAAATGACCGGCAACGCAGGAAACGGGATGAGGGGCAGAGGAGGAGGAGGAGGAGGAGGAGGAGGTCCCTGCGCACTCTCTGCCAGTCAGGATCAATGGAGGTCCTGTCTCCTCCAGGAGCCTCTGGCTCACGGGGCAGGGAGATCCCATCATTTACAAATTCTCCATGTGTGGAATGTTTGCCAGTCCGGCCTACATCGTATATCAATAAGACGAAGAGCCTCTTCCCTGCCAAAGCCCCGTTGGACTCTCCCACTGTAAGATCTGGACAGGCAGCTCAGTGAACTGTGGATGAATGCAAACTACCACAGCTCCCCTCAGCCCTGTACTACTGTGCCTGCCATGTAATGAATAATAAAACTCGATTAAAGCTAATTTTTGCCTTTCCCAGAGAAATGGAAGAAAAACATGTTCTACATAGATGTTCATATATTCCTGGCTTAATGCTTACTAACACATCTATTTCAAATATGGGCCTAGTACATTATGTTTCTTACACAAAGAAAAATGCATACTATGATATAAACTCACTCATCAATTCATGTATCCTGTCAGGTATGTAATAAACCATGTTGCATAAACATATGGACCGTTAAAAGATACACCAAACGGCTTCATTTCAGGAGCTGCCTCTGTGCCTACGCATTCCCAGTCTTATTAAATATTTGTGGCTGCCTTCCGCAGGACCAACAGACCCACAGCTTTCCGTAAGTGGACGAGGGTGGCGTGCCGGAAGGAGAGGGGAGTGCTGTTGAGTCTGCCCTTGCCCCCTGGTCTGGCCCCAGGCGCTGCCTGTGAGAATCAAGTCAGTGTGGAGATGGAACAGGTGCTGTGGGCACTGCACTCTGCACGCTCATCAGGAACTGGCACAGACAGGCTGGGAGAAGAGGGAGGTCCACTGGTGCAGGTCTTAGTGTAGTCTAGTGGGGGGGGGGGTGTGTGACTGGAACTGGGCAGGTTTGGTGGTCAGGGGGGTTTTGGGGCGGTTGAGCTGTTGATCTCCACTGAGAAAATGAATCCCAGGCCGGGGGAATATGACAGCTGCTGATGAAGTTCTGCCGGTGCCAAGCAGCAGGCAACTGCTCTTGTCCTCCTTTTCGTCATAGGTCTGGTCTGCAGGTTTGCTTCTTCTAAGAGCTGTGTGTCCATGTTGCTGTCTCGCTTTAACAAATACTCGGTGATGAAATGTGACTTGCGCTGGCGACACTGTCAAATGAGGGGAAGATGGATCTGCGATTGTGTTTTTCCAACAATAGGCAGCTTGGTGTACGGCACAGAAGATAGTGCTGCACCACAGCGGTGACTCTCAGCAGTACTGAAATGCTTTTACTGCCGATTACAGTGTGACTGTGTGGCTGCCCCATCCCACAGGCATGTGGTGAGTGTGGGGGCCCCACTACTGACATGAGGTGATAGAGATGTCAGTACTCCCACCTGGCTGCATACTTGGCCTTCATCCCAGTGTGTCATGCATCGTCTCCCATAGCAAAGACACAAGCGTTTGTGCACGCACACACACACATGCACAGACACACACACCTGCAAGCCCCGGGTGTGCTCGACTGACATCCCTCCATAATCATCAATTGCCATGGACCCCTGGCCTTCTGATGCTTTCTGGACATACTGTGAACACATTAAATGGTCACTTTGTAACCTCCACCAAACGGGCCTCTCAGACTGGCGTTACCGCCAGTGACGTGATCACACCAGAGGTCATGCAGCTACAATAACACTGACAGCTGGCGATGAAGAATGACTGTAGGGGTGGTCTGCACAGTAGGGACTTTGTGCAGTGTTGTGGGGGGGGCACTGTCTTTATAGGACAACCCTCTGTAGACTACCCCTTTTCCTCAAAAGAAGTGCTGTCAACATCAAAAGCATCAAAATTATCACAGACTTTCGAATTAAAGGTGACTTTCAAGCATTGCACACAGAAAGAACAAAGACCTATAAACAGAGGAACATAAGAATAAGCAGCTCTCAAAGAAATGAGACAAAGCATGCAATGAAATAAAAGCCATATTTTCTTAAAATGGCATAGGTCTTAAAACCAAAAGGAAACACAACATATTCCCAAAGTAAATTAAAGGTTGTATCTAATCCAACAAAATTATACATTTTTGCACAGATTCCAAACCATAAATGGTCTTGAAAATACTCTGTCATACTTGTCAAATAAATTTAAACAAAAATGTAGTCTAAGCTTTGAAAAAAAACAAGCAGGCTGCCCGGGCCAAAACTCTGCTGAAAGGTCAATCGTGCAATGCAATATTGGATCACATTCATGCTAAGCCCATTTCCTCCGTGCGTCAGTCATCTTCTCCAATCATATCTGACAACGATCCTGCTTGCATCTCATTAGCTATTATTACATGTTAATCCCAAAGGCTGTTAGAGGCAATCTTCAAATGAGGTGGAGGGTGGGTACTGCTGACGGGCAGTGAAAAGTGATCAGATGAATTGGCTTAATACAAGATGATAAACTAAAGAGTGATACCGATATCAAAGATGAGCACGGCTTTCGCGGCGAAAGGACAATTTTTTCTCTCCGATTCTCACGTTATCTCTGTGACGCGAGACACTGAGACAAAGGCGGAGTGCTAGAGACTTAATGACACACATTACGCTGGCATCTTCAGCTGGAGTGAGGCATATGCGTGAGGCTCTGAATACTAAAACCCAGATCAGAGGGACAATATTGTTTTGGACAGCACACTAGTGATTATGTAAAATAAATAAGCCCTTGCAGAGACTGAATGGATCCGAGGGGCAGCTGGTAAAGTCATTTACATACAGCCCGTCCAACCACAGGCGCTCCTGCTCTTGCTTCAAGCAGACAGTAACGCGAGCATACCGTGAGTGACATTCTCACCCATTTAAGTGACCGCGGGACGTTGGATCCCCAAGGCCAAACTCCGCGTAGGTATGCAGAGATTAATGTGTGTATGTAATGTAATGTGCATTCTGCAATGCTGATTTGCATACATGAAGCATATATTGTGCACGCATTCCAATGGTGCGCACGTGAAGGGTCTTCAGGAATGTTCAGCACAAAGGGGGGGGGGGGGGGGGGGGGGGGGGTGTTGTCCATCTCAGGCTCTTCCCGTGTTTTAGACAACTGTGGAGTGGAGATAGCAGGTGCAGTGGTCTGAAATAATCCAATAATAACATTGCCTTTATTCCTTATCTGTTTAGCAGCTTTTACAGACAATGAGACTCCATTACACCTTCGTGCTTAATCCCCTGCCCCGGGGGGAATGTCAAACCACTGACTTGCATATTCCAGATTTCACAAAGCCCTCCTATAAAGCCTGGTAACCTGTCACTCCTTGATGACAATCAGGGCCATATTTAAAAAGGCACTAAAAGCCAGAACAGTTACCTAATGCAGGATGCAACGTATAGTAATTACACAATCTAACAGATGTAAATACATTCAGAAATTGTATTTTAATCTAGTTAGATACAAAGATACTCAGAAATAGCAACACACTCAAAAAACGTAGGTAACAGCACACTAAGAAAAGGTGTTTTCAAAACTATGGGCTGGAGAGACAAACAAGCTGCATCTCAAAAGACGTGGAAAAAAAATACTGTATTATGCCCTTTACATAGACAATTCACACTGTTCAAACTCAAAAGCATCAAACTGCACTGGCAAGTGTATGCAAAGATATAACATTGCAGTTCATGTTTCATTAGTCGTTAGGCTATATTTTCGTCCTTGGAGAGACAAAAATACCTCAGGTAGAAACAAAGGCATTCAAAAATCTAAAGCAGAACAGAAGGGTTTTCGTAAACAGAAGTAAGAAGTGTTTTTGTAAAGGGAACAAATAAAAGGATGAGAACACTATGGCCTAGTTAACGGATTTAAGAACTATTGAATGATTTTTTTCAGCTTTGCACATTTATCACTCTGTACAAATAAGGTCCACACACTTTTCTAATTATTTTGTTTTTACTATGCTTAGAATGAGAAGATACGATAGGTAAAGTCCAACTGTTATGGAAGGGTTAGGTCTAGCGACCCAGTTTTACTGGACCAATGACAATGCACTGCATAGCACTTTTGCTAGCATTACAAAATGCAGACATTGTCTGTTTTTTGACAGCGTTTTTTCCCCCCCTCCCCAAACATTAAATATTCAAGACATAATTATAATGAGATGTTTACATCACCCAATTAGCTGCTATTTATCTGAACTGTGAAAACAAATTTCGCAAGTCGAGACTTTTAAAATAACAATGCGTCTCCGCGTCTCTGACCGGGCGTAAAAACGACGCGGGCGAAGCCGAGGCGACGGGCGGCAGAGCCGGGGCTTTAAACGCGGCCATTTGGACCAAGGGAGAGATACATAAGGCGCAGACCGCGTACAGTACGAGCCCTGTCTGCTGCTGTGAGGCTCCGGAACAAAGCGCTCGGTTTCAGAGTCGCGCCGCATTCAACCCCCCCCCCGCTTCCACCTGCCAATCACCCCTGCTCCTGTTCACAGCTAATAATTCATCTGGTGTCACCCTCCGTGCGCGCTCATGACCGCCAGCATCCACACAAGAATACTAAAGAGACAGCAGGGCGCTGCATTGTCTGCGCGCGCTCCTCCTCGCCAGCCCCAACCTTCGCACGCTGGCGCCGGAGAAGGCTCGGCCGCGGCTTGCCAGGGAACAAAGCACTCCCAGCAAACATAAAGTGAATCATGTCCCCGGTCCTGCTCGCTGTACGCGGCTAATGAATGCAGACAGGCACGGAGAAACAACAGAAGTGAGTGTGGCGAAATCTCCATACATGTCCCGGCCCTGGCCCCAGCGGAGCCCTGGTGTTTGCAGCTGCTGACTCCCCCCCCCCAACCCCTAACCTGCATGGTGTGTAGTGGACGGCCTCAAAGACAGCGCTATGAATTATTAAATTACCAGTGGATGTGGGCTGTTTCTCTTAATCTCGCCCCCTGGCCTGACAAAAGCACTGTGGTTTGCCTCTGGCCACATTCACACAAAGCTATGAGCCAATTAAAACAGAGCCTCAGAACTGGAGTGCAGCAATTAGGTGGACTAGGGCCTGCAGAGTTCACAGCCTCCATCTTCTCTCTCCCTCTCTCTCACTGCCTGTCTCTTATACACTCTCTTTCACTGTTTTCCTTTCTATCTCTTTCTCCCTGTATCCAGTTTTTCTTTTTTCAAATTCAGATTCAAAACAGTGTTTCTGGCGTGACAAATACAATGTATTGTATTTCTAAAGCAGATAAGTCACACAAAAAAAACAATCATGCTAATCATTTATATGAATATCACATGATGACAATAAAAACAATAGCAGTAATAACAATGCTAATGGAAACAAAAACAGCAACAGATAAATTGTTTTAGGGACAATGCGATGCCTGGTTCTCAGCTGTAGTTGCTCACTCGCTCTCCCTCAGGCTACAGCAAAACACCCCCCCCCCCCCCCCCCTATAATACGTGGTGAGATGGAGAGCAGAGAAGGCTGCATATAATGCCTTCTTTAGCCCCAGCGAGTTATCATCATTGCGGATCATGCGTAGCCGCTCTACAGAGGAGCCTTCAGACTGCAATCTCCGCGGGCTTTAAGGGCAATCAGGGGCTATTTACACCACAGAGCAGTCTGGTGATCACATAACCAATCAGCACACATATGGTCACCTTTAATAAAGACCGGTCTGCACCGGCAGCAGATGTCAAGCCTTTAGGCTTCTTTTGTTTGGGATGGCTTGTACGTCAGAATCATTATTGTGGAGGAAGAAATGAAAACCCTAATCCGCACGTCAATCCTCACTTCACCTGCTTTCCTTAACATCTATGTGTTGTGAAAATAATGTGTTATCAGAAACTTTCCCATGGAAAAAAACCCTGAAGACAAAACATTAAGCTGAGGATTTTGTCTTAATAAAAACTGGTAGCATCCAGTGCAAGGAATCAGCTGTGTTTCCAAACATCTCATCATTACAATATTTATCAACACAGTGAATAAAACATCTGAAGCACTGATCATCAGTGGGAAAAAAATAAATCGCAAGTAGCACCAGCCTATCAATATTAGATAGCTGGAGGGAGGGGGGGGGGTTCTTAAAATTCCCCAATCCGTGGAGGCTTTGCAATTTGAAAGGCGCACATGGAGCGGAGCGAAGGTGGCACGAGAGAGATACCCAGGCGAGCACGGGAGTGCGGTTAATAGCCTGGAAACATATCACTCTGTGACAAAGGCTAGCAGGCCCAGGTGCCTCACTGGCTATGCATATCCAGCTTTAATTAAAGGCTGTCAAGCTGGTGCTGATATCTGCAGCGCCAAGCCACTGTGCTGTACTTCTCATTATGAGCAGGGGAATCTTATCCTTCCCACACGACAGTAACCCCCCCCCCCCCGCGTCTCACACACACACACACACACACACACACACATTCTCCTCTTCTGCATACCTGCCTCAGTGTCCAGTGTCAAGGAGCTTTTTGACTCTAAATTACCCACACTACACCAGACCAGGGTGAAGGTTACACAAACGCTGCAATAGCTCACTTGCTATAGATCACCTCATTCCTTTGTCTGCTCTAGAGATAGTAGAGCATTACAGCTGAGGCAGTAGAAATTCACTTGGACTCCTTCCGTGGTTTTCTCTGTACGAAATGACCCCTGGTGATTCCCACGCCTCTGACCTTCGTCCTCTCGCACACTTGGAAATATACACACGTGCACCAGGGCTCACGTCTGCCATGTCCTTGTACAACACCTGGAATATAATCCATTTCTCAGTGCACAGAACACAGTCATTTGGATTAACTAATGCTCATAATTAATCCAATCGGACAGCTAGAGGTTTGCATGAATAAAAAACATCAGAGAACACAGTGGCTCCCCCTGAATAGAGTCCCAACATAACCAACAATAAATCATAGCAAATTCAAAGACACAGTCGGTGCAGTAGTACTATTAAGCAGTTCCTTCAGGAAGTACTACTGTATTAAGACATCAAAAGAGTCTCTGTTCATATTTCGGCCCTTTGATCATGTGAGAACACTATGGCGTGGCAAAGCATGTGAGAATGCCAGCTGAAGTCGAACTTTAATTGTTCTAATTCAAATGGCTTTAGTCGGAGCCAGCAAGATGATGGGAATTCACTTGTGTGCGGTGGGTGGGGGTCTGTGCTAATTTGACCATTACAACAATCAAGCTTGCAGTCCAGTGGGAAGCACACTGCTGCAGCCTTTCATTGTATTATCTGATGTTCTGTTTTGTTTGAATAATTTATTACATTGCTGAAATGATGAACACTCCCTCTAAGTCTCTGGTCTCTTCGGACCCGAAGTGAAGTTGATGGAGAGCGCTGAAGAGGGGGGAAATGTAGAGGCGAGCCAGAGAGGATTACTGCTAATGTGATAAATATTGCTAAAGAGACAGAAGGATAATTGATGATGGGAGGAAACTGTGTGTAAGACTGACCAGAGGGAGAACCAAAGCAAAAGCACTCTCACAATTTAATCAGTCCCATGCGTCAGGAGGTTGCACAAGCAAGAGTTCATGTACCGTAACCTCATGTGGGACTGACAGAATTCATGTCCCTGGCTTAACACCAGCCATTTCAGCTGCGCAGCATAATAGGAATGGAACTTAGAACAGACATCGGCAAATTTAGGCCTAGTCTTCGCCAAGAACAAAAATCTTCACAGCTGGTATATCTGCAAAAAGCGTGGGAGCACTTTGTGGAATGGGCATTTAGCCTGACACAGGTTATTCAATCAAAGATTTTTAACTACTGTAAGACAAGAATGCCAACAGAGGCCAAACAAAGAGACTAAATTCTATCTGTCTTCATCCTTCACTTATAATAGTATCAGATGTTTTCACAGAGAGATCTCAAGCTGAGTGCCCCTTGTATGACACAGAGGGGACCTAAAATGCAACCTGGCATGTACTTTGAGCACCCTGTGAAGGTGTGCTGAGATACTGTTGAATGGAGGGACCTCAGATCAAGGTGTGCCTGTCCCCATCTTAGCACGTCCCACTAATGTGGATCAGCACTCAAAAGTCTAGTCGAGCTGATGAGGGATATATATGAAATAAATATTTGTTTCAATCTGCGTAATGCAAGAATGAATGTATGTACCTCAGCTAACAAGACGAATACTGCAAAAGGTAAGAGACTTCAGAGGATTCACGTTGTATTAGCACTGTGAGATTAAAACAGAAGATTAAATCGGAAGATTACATCTGTGCCATATGTGTGTGTGTTTTTTATGAGAGATAGGTTATTGATGAGGTCCAGAGAGTTTGGAGAATACCACTCCGACTAAAGCATAAATGGCTGCTGAATATGGCCCACATTTACTGAGAAATGAAAAAAGGAGGAAAACTGTGACAGGAGTAAGACATTGAAATGATGAGTGTTCTGAACGATTCCTGCCTTCTCTCTCGAGCATTTATCAATTGGGTGACACTGAAGCGTCCTGTGTCAGCATCCATCAGAGCTGCCTCATTGGAAGGTGATTGCCTATGATGATATCCACCGCCCAGCTCCACCACAGCCCAGACCTTCATTTTTATTATTGTTGAAGAAAGCATCTGGAAGCACAGGGGCCGCGACCATGCGGGCAATGGGATGGGACCTTTCCAATTGCACCTCGCAGCCTGGTAATTGGATGTGTGACCGAGATAAGAGCCATACGGGATGATGGGTGTCACATTCATATGGAATTATTTCTTCATGCCAAGTGTCCCCCCCCAGCCAGGAGATGGAGCCGAAATATTATGTGCCAGAGGCAATTACAGAACACTTTTCCCTCTCTTAAGAGTTGTGGGATCTGACACTAGGAATGTTGTCATCATGGCAAGAGCAATACTCACTTGAGATTTACCTCTGGAGTAGTGAGTGCTTTATGTGCGTAAAATCTCATAATTCATACGGGGAATCCAATCAGCAAGTTTGCCTGTCAGGTCAAAGACACTTTGAGCTGACCATACTGTAGTGTCCTTCATTTTCTCCGAGATGTTGCAGTGATGTGCCATTTATGCGTGTCTTCCCTGATCTGAATACGGAAGCAAGTTCCACTGCGCTGATAACATCTGACAGGAATCTGTAAAAGACCAGGTGTGGTCACACAGCACAGTATCCTATGCCAACAAGTGCGTGGCTGGCAGAGGAGATCACAAGTAATGAAATGCAAACATCCTCCATAGTTTTCCAATTACAATAACTGCCAATTAAAATAATTAAGCCCTACCTGACAATTAAATCCAATCTCATATGGAGGGACTGGGCATACATACAATATTTAAATCAAGACCATATATTGGTGTCATTATTTTCCTTTACAAGTAACCTCTAATTAAGCCATGAAATTTTACACACAAAACCGGTCATTAACTATTACACATCTATGCAAGTTTTCCACAAAGGAAATGGAAACTTTTTTAGTAAACTCACTGAAGCTAATTCATATTCACTCTGAGTGCCTAAACCATAAGTGTTTAGGCACTCAGAGGATTAGTGGATTTAAATACTTATGGTTAAATAAATGTAACAGGCACGGAAAATAACAGTCAAATTTAGTAAAATATTCCTTTTCTATTTCAGGGCAATGTCCAAAAGAAAATTAAATCACAAATAACAGAGTGAAAGAGCTATCAGAAATATGTTTTTTTCAGGGTTGGCTACAATGAACTTTTTTCTGTAGACACTGGGAGACAAAAATGCTCTTTGGGAATCTTTACTGAAGACACTTTTGAAAAAGCTGTGCTTCCCTGCCTAAAACCTCTTTTTGGTTAAGTTCACTCTGAGCATCTACCTAATAAATGAAATAAGGATAATAAATAATGAACTCTTCCCCTTTGCCTCACTTAATGCCTGTATTGTGCATGTTCGGCATTTTGATTAAACAAAAAAGAAATTTTGACTCCACTGCACATCCGCTCTGATTTCATTAAAAAAGAAAGCCTACACTCCCACGAGTCCCCTCCCCAGTTTTAAGTAAAATTCTAATCATTCTTCAGCACTGAAAGGCTAAGCATGGTACAATCCCCCACCAAACACTCCCATTTCCACCCCCCAAAATTTAAGCCAGCGGGGAAATTCGCAAGCAGAGCGTGCTGTTTGATCTTTATCCTTGGTGCTGGGGATCTATTTTTGGGATGTGCCTATGCTAAACTGATGACTTCCTGCTCTTCAAATACTTTTCTGAGAGCTGGAAATGATAGCAGAGCTCATTGCAGGCATGGCGGGGGGAGCTGTGTGGGTGAGAGAGAGAGAGAGAGAGAGAGAGAGAGAGGGAGGGAGAGAGAGGGCAGCAGTCTCTCCTGTCTCTTCTTAAAGTCTGTGGACCGCAGGAACATCAGTAATTGGGCCTGATTGTCACTTCAATCTCCCCGGCTGCGGAGAGCAGGCCCCTCCACTTATCTCGTCCCACTTAGAGCCAGCGTCCATTAAATTACTGTGATTTCCCAGTGCAGAAACGAGCTGCGCTGCTTTCCTTTCCTGGAAAATAATACTGTCCTGATAGTACACTTTAAATGCACTACTTTGCTGATGGTTTGAATGCTTAACTGTTGTGGCCTTTTTTTCTTAATGGAGAACATGAAGTTATTTTTTTCTATGCAGGTTATTGTTGTGTCATTGGGAACTTTGGAGTCTGTGGACTATTGCTGTAACCCTGGGTTGTTTCACTGAAGGATGTGGATTCTTGACTATTGCTCAAACCCTGGGCTAACAGCACCATCAGCTCAATGGTTTCACACTTGCCTTCATACTCATATTCCATTTTCAGATTGACAAAAAAGTTATCAAGTCATACATTTTACAGGAGGATGTCACCAAAATACATACAGAGAGAGTACATATACATACATATACACAGCTCTTTTTATTACCTGTGGCTTGGTTTTTAATAACATGCATGGCCCAAAATTCTGCACACATTTCACCTGGTCAGGCAAAGCAAAGAGTTTCCCCATACCATCAATCCCATCTTCACCTCTTTTCAGAATGTGGATAATGGCTGATGTATTCACCCCTACTGCACAATAGGCATTTTTACTGCAAAGCCAGCAACAGAAAATACTGTAGAAGTGTTACTGTAGGTTTCATTCATGGTATTGTGTTTACAAGAACATCTACTGAGTTAATGAAAGCCCACCTACACAGCGTGAGCAATTCTGACAACTTTCTACAGTATTTCTCAATTTGCCAGTGAGTTTAATTATTTCACCCAAACAAATCATTTCTAATACTCTGTGTGGTATTAGTCACACTGTGCAGGCTACTCATTTAAAAGAGGAAAAATGAATGAATGGGAAGTGATGAAGACAGAGGAGGAAAGGTGGCTACACTGGAAGATGCATGGGATGGGAGATACAGTGGGACAGTAACACAAAAGTTCTACACCACACATCTGCAGAGACCCGTTCCACAGTACACCACAACAAGTCCTGTATCACTACTGATGCTTAAAAGGGGCCAACTTGGGTACAGTCCTCCCACACTGCGTATTCTACACCCTCATAGACAACCCTAGCGCAAAAGCTACTTTCCTGACACTCTAAGTTAGGTTTGATGTGTGGCTTTGCAAGAAATCATTCAGCTCTAAGAATGTCTAAATCTTTTACAATGCAAGCAGAAAACTCCTTGGCCACTAGCTAACTAAATAAATTATAATCATATAGTTCTGACATTAATATAATTGAGATGATTTTTTTTTGTCTAAATGCACTGGTAATCACAGTGTGCTGCCAAAATATTCTGGAAATACGAAGGCCAGTGGACACTACTATACGCATTGCAGAGTTAACATAATAGGTAAATGGACAGAGAGGCAGTTTGGTGCAGACGAGGCCCCTCCAAGACCAGTTCCTACCAGTCTGACAGTGCGGTGGTGGAAGAAACGGCCCCCGGTGGAATGTGAGGTAGAGGCCCTGGTTTCGGAGGGGTGGTGTCTACACTTCCTACGTGAGCCACAAGGGCTGACCGCTGTAGCGGCCTGGCTGAGCCGTGCCGGGGACGGGGTGAAGCCAGCAGGCAGCGCAGCCTGCAATGCTGTGGTCTGAGGAGTCCTCACAACCCACAGTTGCAGGCCGTAGCGCGCCACAGCACATTGAGAACATTCCTGTGTCTCACTGGTAGCGCTCCGCGCTGTTTACACTTCGCCGGTCCAAAAGCACTCCTCGGACTGTTGACATCTCAATACGGCCGTGCTTCCTCGCCCTCTGTCATTCTCTCACATGAAAACATCTCTCTGCCTGAACTCTTTTCTGAAATTCTTTTTTAAACTGTGCCACTGGGGCGATGATACACAAAGGAGAACCACATTACCAGATAATAATTTCTTCCATAAATGATGCTCCAGTAACACAGGTCACTTGAATGAGAGATGTCAGTCAGAACCCCCCCCCCCCCCCCCCCCCCCCCCCCCCCAACACACACACACACACACACACACACACACACACACAGACCCTTATTCAAGCTATCTTGTGTGACTGGAACTCTAAACAAATCAGTTAAACTGCATCTTTTCTCAATCCCCATTCCTCAACAAATTCTGTTGAGTGGATTTTGAGACCACACATTTAGAGAATGCACAGTAAGTTTTACAAGTGAACTTGAACTCCCTTTTTTGATTACACATTAATCCATAGAACAATTCATCAAATAATGGCCCTATAATGTACTACCCCTTCTGCATATAGTACTGTGTCTATGGCAAAAAATGATGAACTAGGGCTCCAGACAATTTTACAAAAATATATGGTCCACATCCATTAAATTCAGTTTTTTACAAGCCCAAAGGAAAGAGTGGCTAGCTGGGTATACTGGTTTTGAGCAGTCACTCTATAGCTAGGAGCGACGGAACTCATGCGTAGAAGTCCATAGCACAGGGACAAACCAGAGGGGCAGGTCAGGGGCAGTTCAAAACAAGCCTTCAAACACAACAATAAAGAATGTGCTTACTTTCCCACACACACACACACACACTTTAACATGAGGAACAACAGAGACATTGCTAAACACCAGTGGTGAATGTTCTGGAAAGGCATCTAACTCAGAGAGTCACATGATAATGTATTCCATCCAACAATTAGGCTTACAGCTAGGATGAAAGTTTCTCCACTCTTAAATTTTTCATATTTAATGATACATGCTCTGCTAAATTATGGATTCCAGATGACCATAAGGTAATGGGCCAGATCTTTTTTCCCCCTAGATGGCCACTGTAATTCTGAGCCACAGCATCTCTAATTTTACCCCCATGACATTTATGTTTTGCAGCATTCATATGCTACTGTATGTGAACCTAGTCCTCACCATAACATCTGATGTAAAGAAAATAAACCCTCAACTAATGCCTTAGCCAGCAAGTGCAATTATTCAACTGGCTTAAGTCTTAATTATGCAGCAAGAAGGCTTCTGTTGGAAAGCGCAAGCTGTTTTAAACTCCACTCTTGACCTTCAATGAAAAAGAGCAGTGGTGAAATTGCTAAGGTAAAATAAACTTGCATTAGTGGTAACAGCATCACTGATAAGGAGTTACTACCTAATCAGAATCTCTCTTTACACTTGGATGTGTTTCAGAGAGCACAGGTCTGGGTTTCGTGGTTTTAGCTATTTGTCCTTTGAAGCACACAGAGATCACCTAAAACCTCTCCTCCATTCAATTCAGAGAACCACGATCCTGTGGGATATGTAAAAATAGCTTAGGCCTAGAAAAAAAGCAACATCAAGGACATTAAGCAAAAAAAGAAAAAAAAAACTGCCATTGCTGGATTAAGTAAGACAAGGGAAAAATGACATCTCATATTACCAGTGTGCCAAGAATGAGGGAAAAAAATGGACTTTTTCAAATCCCTGACCTTCAAACTGCATTATTGGCCCTTCAGAATACAATGTCCTGCCACAGTGAATCACCTTTATTTATGCTTTTCTAGAAAGAATTTGACTGAGTTGGCAGATATGTCACCGTAATACTATGGCATGATTTTTCTCATGCAACAAGTCCTTCTGGCCTCAACTGACGCCTTACATAACAAAAAAATAACACTGTTAACAGAGCCAAAAAGGAAAAACTTACTCAACATTTGAATTTAATGCAATGCTTACAGTACACAGGGTTTTGTTAAGCCAGGAGTTCTGACCTCCTCATTATTTCAATTACACAAAATAGTTCTCAAGGCCAATCTTTTAAAGATGATGACATGGGGCCATATGAACTGTGATAAGAAACAATCTTGTAGAAAAAAAACTGATGAAAGTGAGAATGAGAGGCACCTTTATTTAAATGGTGACATATATTTAAAGGACAAATATTTCACCACCAAGTATGTTTTTTTCAAGGATTTTTTGGGGTATTGCTTAAGAAAAAGCATATTTGCTACAAAGCCAAAAGATCAAGGATGGATTGAAAACAATCACTTAACTGGAGGGCAAACTTGGGCAGATTGGCATACTGCTGTCTCTGCCAAACCGAGACCTAATTTACTTTGAAGCCTGGTATTTGCTGGAATAGTAAGGATGTTTCAAAGTTCTAAGCTGTTCGTATAATTCCAGCAAGCCCAGAGCTGACATCTCCTGCTGGGGACTGTACTGTGCCGTCTTTTGTTCGGTATTCAGCTCTCAGTGCACTCAGAGAGAACGCCTTATTCCAGTCTGGCAGTGATAATCCTCTCCATTTCACTCAATAAAGAAAACCTAAAATATCAATCATTCAAAATCATCAGTACCATCACACTTCACACAATTAAAGAAGAGGCTGACACAAAATCAGGTCATTCCACACGCATCTGTATCAAAACATATCAAGTCGCATCTCAAACTGTGAGCCAGTGTCCCAGAGGCTGTTGAGCTGCAGATCTCTCCCTGATCCCCACGGAGAGCAGCCTCCCAGGCAAACAGACGTTCTTTTCTCCTCTCCAGCTTCGACAGTTGGCACCCTTTAACCCCAACTGGTTAGCCTAGGTCTTTCCCCTACGTGGTGCCCAGTGCCAAGACCCGCACCCGCTTCCAGCCCGCAGCTCAAATGCAGCACAATGAGGCCATTCAGAGGAGGGGTAGACTGAGGGGGCTTCCAGTGCACCCCAGGAAGTCCCCCGCGCTCTGCCCCCTCCCTCCTCCTCTCTATCTGCGAGACAAGAAGAGCACCTCACCTTTCTGTTACAGCAGCTCCTCATTCTTTCCTATGTTCCATAAAACAGCTTTGGCTGTTTAGCTGGTGTTCACAGCTGCATAATCTCCCCCCCACCCTGAGTCACAGCAACACAATAACGTGACAGCACCAAGTGACATCGCCGGGCGGCTCACGACTAACAGAAAGTGTTTAGTGCAAGAATTTCCTTTACTGTGCCATTTATGTCCTTCTGTATCCTCATCACATAGCATGGAGAATGGCTCATTCTGAATTCCTTAGAACAGGAAGGAGAGGGAACTGAAGACTTCACACGGTTTTGCATTTAAATTTTTTTCCAAGGCTTGTAAGTCTTGCAACCTCTGTAAAAAAATTCACCTGTGCCAAAATTATGTGACAAGTGGTAGTTATGTCCACACAAATTCACAGAATATAAAGAGTAGCATAAAATGCTTGTTTATATCTCCACAGTTTTTCACTGGCTTTGTATAAAGCAGTTGTGGGCCATTGTACCCTCAATCCAAAAAGAGAGATTTATAGTATGCTTCCCTCCCAGTGAAGGCAGTGTTTATCATATTCTAGAGGATTCCTGGGAAATGGAATAATTGAAAAGCCACAACAGCAACCCAAAAACAGCATACAAAGACTGCATTTCAAGTTTTCTTGGCGTGGTGCAAGATTCTAAACGGGTATCTGGATATACACAGCAACACACTACAAAGAGTATGGGTGCAGCAGACAGTCCCTGATGGGAGATGCTACAGCTATTTTTGTGCACTTATATGACAAAATCCTTTGTTATTCTCAAACAAAGTCCTTAAACAAGGTTTCAGTGCAGCCAAAGCGAACCGTAAAAGTCTGCCCCTGCTGGAGTTACAAGTGAGAAAACCTCATCCAGGTTGTTACAATGTTTTGTATTAATTGAGTTAGCTCAATTTTGCAAAACCAAACATAAGACACTACAAGATTCAGCTGAACTGCAATCGTTCAGTACTTTTGCCCACTTGGCTTTCGTCTTTCTGCCTTTCAGACTCGGTGGTTGCTTTCAAGTTCAGCTTTGCATAAGCCTTACTTGACACTTGATGATGAGGAATGGAACTTAAGCAGAGGCCAACCTAAGGACTATTCCTAACCAATGGATGAAGGAAGCCTGATCTACCATCCCACCATTATTCCCTCTCAACACTTCCCATAATTCTTTGCATCACAGGCTAGGACCATTTTTTAGTCACAGGCAATAATGCACAAGACACACTTCCCTACTCTTTACTCTTCCCTATCCTCACTCCCTCAGTGGTTACTTCCATGATGTCAGTAAAATATCACCCAAAGTCAATACTTATCCTAGTGTGGAGGGAACATTATACTTACAGTATATGGGTGGGGGGCTCTGTGCTTAATGCTAGCTAAAAGGCATTCAGAACCATGCTGACACTGCACCCTGTCAGGGACATAGGACTACCCTCAGGAACGAATTTCATCTTGTCAACAAAGGCTACAGTTACAACTCAGAAAGGTCTACCAGTTATAACCTGTCAATGCTCTCTAACCAGAACAAGTCAGCCTCAAAGAAAAATGTATTTTTACAACTGTATCTTGAATTAGTAATGGTGGAGTGTCCCATTTTAACATAGAGTCCTTCAGCTAAAAATAACATTGCTACTTGAACAAATTATCATACCCAGTGATTATGTAAACCCTCATTTACCAGCTTGTATATTTTCTTCAGATGTATGTAATAGTTCTACCAGACTGCTTTTATCCCTAATAGGACAACCAATCAATAAATGCACACTTTAACGCATAATAACAGATGTGTGTGCTGTACGTCTCCTACATAAATAATACTGGAGAGATTTTTTTAAACTTTGTATTCCCACATTCTTCACATAGAACACACAGTCAACTGTTTCCAGCAGTGCTGATCAACTGATTATCGCTAACATCTTTAATGGGAAAAAAGCAGCCAGAATCGCAAAAATCTTGTCATGAACCTATGAACTGATCACATTGTTTTATATATACATCTCTTAGGACCCTGACACACATGAGAAGATGGTGTATTCACCTAATTCTGCCTGAATTCAGTCTTCACTTCATTAGTAAATCCTAAGTGATATGTGGTAATATCGCTCAGCCTAATCCAATTTTAAAAAGCCTGAATATGTGAAATTACCACGCCACATTTCCAGCCACAGCTCAATAACGCATCTGTGAGCCAGCGAGTGTTCTGCCAGGAGCCTGTCTGAACCACCCTTCACATGGGTGAGTCACTCTCAGAGGTTCAAATGAAGCACAGCCATAGAGTGCCGCATGTAAATATCTATCCCCCCTGCTACAACAGAACACTTTATCCAACTTTACTGCCTCCATGATACAGGCTACAGTCAGACTGCAATAGATTCCTTCCAGCCTTCCAAACCCAACGGCATAGACAACAGCTCTGAACTATACTGGGTCATTGCCTGTTTCTCCTTGCACTAGAGACTAAAGACTTATGAAATATCAAGGTTAAATCCTACAGTTTTGACCCAAAAAGCTACAACATTAATCTTGAAGCCATTTTCTTTCCCTGCCACAAACACTATATATGATGGCCACCACTGGCGACATGCTGAAATTGTACAGACAGGAGTGAAGAAAATGAATAATCTGTGAATCAGAATAATGTTCCTCCACACAGAAACGACACCTTTGAATTTCCAGTCATACTGCACTGGTGACATCTGTAAAATAAATAAGTGAATATGCATGTGCAACACAAGCTCATTCTGCTTTCTTCAGTATCGGTAAAGAGAGACCCAATGCCTGCCTCCTCCCTGCTGCTCACCCTTGTCCCTGATAATGTAGAAATAGTTACAAATGAGGCAATTTAGCCAGGCCTGCTCATCTGGCTGCTGCTAGCTTATTGATCCAAGCAAAAACCCATCAACCTGTTCCTTGAATGATCCCAGAGAACCACACTGATCCTGACATACACTTCACAGTGCATGCCATATATCTGCACTACACAATGTGCTTTTCCTTTTATTACCATTAGTGTCCATGTTTCATCATTCACTTCATTGTAGAAGAGACCATGATAGAAACACACAGAATAGTCAGGCAATTGACTTTACCTAATTGCGGAAGCTAGTAGATGCTACATAGCAGGTTAATTAAAAAGTCTTTGCTGATTGTGATTGATCAATAGTTTGATACTCAGGTATGAGCAATTGCCCAAATGTCACGAGCTAACAAAGAGGATGGTACCTGCTAATCAATTGCCATTACGAGCCCTTGTTCACCATTCATGAACATGACAAAGACCACCAAATCACCTACATTATACAGTAGGGCCAAATACGAAATGGATCAAGTTCACACATTACAGTCAATCTGGTGAAAGGAATTATGAAACAGTTAAAAACTGAAACTGGAATGAGTAATTACAGTACTTTATTGGCTTGAATGTTTACAGCTGAAACAGATGCTAATTGTATTTCTGCTGAATGTGAAGGAGAGAGAGAGAGAGAGAGAGAGCTGACCTTATAAACAGGACCTTGTAAAGGCTAATGCAGTAATGTGCGCACACACGGCAGCCGCTCTACTTTTGATGAGCTTTCCTAGAACAGAGTGGAGCCTCAGGAGGTCCTCCACAAGGCGGGCCAATCTTCCCAGCAGCACTGCAACTCACACCCCTTTTCCACTGATGGAACCATCAGAAGCCCAGCCCAGCCCTGCTGGAACACAGCCAGGCCTGGCTGACAAGGCTTGCTTAGTCCTCTGTTGCGGGACTTGCACTGTAGCACATCACACTAACTTGAGGGAGATGCATAATGTACTCTATATACCATTGCAGATACCAAAGCAGGAGGAATACACATAAATTTACTGAAGATGACAGCTGCTGTATTTATCACATATTTAAAGGTCTGCTGTATTATATTAAACCTTTTTAGAGGGCTAATTACCATTCCATTAGGGATAAATATAAAGTTAGCACTGTTATCAACATAAACAGAAATCACCCAATCGTTGCTACAGAGGACTAGAACATTTGATAATTGCAAAAACAACTGTACATGGCAATTTGGACATGCCGTCTTTTCATAGATAGATTACTAGCTGTGCTTCACACCTTGTCAATCAACCCTGACAGATCTGGCACTGACTAAAGCAGCATGACCACACACTATGGTAGCCACCCAGTCCTTAACAGCCACCCACTCCATAACAGACCAGCGTGAGACAGCCAATGGGGTAAGAGCTGTATAATTAGGTCTGGCTCAGCTTAACAAAAATGCTGTAAAAAACACGCAGAGCTGTACTTACCTCTCAGCTTGGTTCTGGCAGAGAAGTGGAAAAAGGTCAGTGTTGATCATTTTGAAAGCAAGGACAGAATACCTTGTAGTTTACACCAAGGTCAAATCAGAGAGCGAAACAAAGTCAGATGTACAAATTGCTTTCAAATGTCACACACTACAGGCACAGACATTTATTTAAAGGCTGGAAGAGCTCAATGAAAGGAACAAGACAAAGTACTGAAAGCCCAGGTCATGAATCCACACAAAACGATGAAAATACCCTGGATATATGTGTGAATGCGAATGGCTTAAACTTCTGATTCTTTTTCAAAATGAAAGCAATGTGGTGTTTTATGACAGAGGTGAAAGGAGATTATGTGAGACAATGCATCTGAAGGTCACTCCGGGAGGCTGGCAAACTGTCGCCTCCAGAGAAAAGGGAAGGGGCATTTCTGTGCGTCAGGGAGTTCTGCACATGTCAGTTAGACCTTACTTTTAAGACAGCTGGAAGATTTTTCACTTGAATAGTAAAACTAATCAGTGGTGAAGGTGAAGTTTTATATCACACAATTACAACAACGCATACTCCTGGAAGATACTCAAGTTTGCAGAGTCCAGTAAGAGATGACATAACATTCAATGCATGTGAAATATCCAACTCACAGGATACTGACCACAGTTAATCATTTATTGACAATGCAGAGCTTTTCAGTCCATATCTGGAATTTTTACCTTTCTTCCCAAGGCTGAATTACCCCTTAAAGATGTTTGCCATTTCACTTTCATTAGCTACAATTATTTCCCTTGACCCTTGTACCGCTACAATCTTGTAAACTACTCCTAGGGGTACTTGTACCTCTTGAAAATCAAAATGACTTTTTTCTCTGAAATACAAAGTCAATGATAACACGCTTGAATCCAAATGGAACTCTACCATACAGAGTGTAGGCTTTTTAAGATGCCGTTATTTTTTTAATGGAAGATGATATTTAGTCTTTTTTTAAAGGCTAACCCAGTCATCATTACAACAGTGCAGCTGAACGATTTATTAACTTAATAACAATAGTCACAATTACACCTGGGTTATTCTAACTAGTCCCCTGCTGTGGGATCACACACAATGAGGACCATTTAAATCAGTCATAATAACTATTACAATATCCATTCAGGAACCCTAACACCTCAGCTGACACTAATAGCTATAAACACAGTCTGAATAACTGTATTAATTGTGAGAGTGGAATGATACTTAAAACTGCAACTGCATTGCAATGGTACAATTGCAATGCCTCCTGTTCTACAGAAACATGTCTTTGCACATGAATAATACAAGCCTTTATCACTTTCATCTGTAAATATCTGAGCACAGCAAGTTCACTCAAATAAACGCTTGACTGGGACATTAAAGCTTAAGCCAGTCCTATTCCACCTTCAGGGATGCAAGATTTCATTACAGCAGCTTAATGTGATTAGGAAAAATCACTGTAAGTTCAAAGAGGTAGCAAAGTGCATAATGAACAGCAATGCACCCATCTGAATGGCTCTCCAAAGTGTCAAGCTTTCCTTTGTGGTTTGTGTAATTCTGAAACCTGACAGAATTCTAATTGGGAGAATGTGTTACTGCACATGTTACTTCCTACCCAGCAGTGATCAATTATTAAAAAAGTCTTTTGATATTGTCAGACAAGGCTTGAGAATGGCTTCAGGTACTTATGCAGTACACTGAAGATTGCCCTGAAGCAACCGAGACATACAAATCAGCATCCAAAAACAGCACAAAGTACACAACTCCTTCTGCCTAAAAGAAAGAACGGCATGCCAGAAACTTGCAATAAAACAGCAATCTTGGAACAACAGAGCCATCTGATCCAGTTAGCAGCTAAACACCCTCAAACACACAAAAATACACCACACCTCCCTGGGACCAGCCAGACTCATAGTCCCAGAGCTGAGCCCCATAAACACACTAAGAGGTTTTGAAGGTTTTCAAACTCCGTTTTCCCCTACGCTCCACTTGGTAGCTCTCCCTTGGTTCCTTTGTCAGACTCTAACTGGTCGAACTGCATTCTGATTAAACACAGAATGCCAGGGTCATAGAATAATTTATGAGTTTTCCCCCCTCAGTAACAGTCATGCAAGCGCATGAAAACTCAGCATCTTTTTTTTGCCTGCCATCTTGGTGCTTACAGGCCTAAGCTTTTCCACATTAGCAACATAAACACCTGGGACTGATTATGTATCGATTGAGTAAAAAGAACATTATGGGACAACAAAGTACATTTCTGCCTGAGCTGTCCAACATCTGACAGCGAAGTTTAATACCTCCTTGGAAAACACAGAACAAAGTGATTACCACATAACAATTTTGGAAGGGTGGAGGAATGCATTTATTTCAGTCCTCATTCTGCGCCCTTAACATGAAAGCGTCTTGACTCTGGAACATTTGTGGGGGCCCTGTTTACATCGGTTTGGAAATCCCAGGCATGCGCGGTGTGTGTGGCAAAACAGTTCATGCAACCACCTCCAGTCCAGCAATACACCAGCACATAGCCTCCTGTCCCACACCACCTCCTGTTATGTGGACATCATCTAAGTTACAATCACCTGAATACATTACGCTGACATTTCACTTTCCCTCTTTCCATTACACGTCAGGCACAGGTAAGTATTTCACTGCAGATGCATTTCATAGAGGTGCCATGCGCTCAAACCCACCTCCTGCGGCTGTGGCCCCTGCCGCCTGCAGTCCCCCTGGGGTTGGAGGCACCGGTCTGGGCCATGGCTTCACAGTGGGCGGGCCGACCCTCAGCAGCCCCATGTACTCCACGAAGGTGCCGGGGAAGTCTCCCTTCTCTTTGGTCCTCTCGTTGGTCCCGTGCAGCCAGCCCTTGGGGCTCCGCTCGTCCCCCTCTTGGTACTCCGGTGTCAGAAGGGACATCTTGCTCACAGTCAGGATGTCACCAGGCTCCAGAGAAATGTCATCTCCTCGCTCCTTCTTGTACTCGAAGAGCGCGCGGTACTGAAAGCCGTCAGAGCCCATGGTCTGGGGATCTCATGAGCTTAAAGGGTGTGCAGGAATTGTGCTTCTGTCTCCCTTCAGAAAAAAAAAAACTTAAAAAGCTACTCAGTCTGACCTGCCCATTAATATTTCTGGCAAGATACTCTGCATTCAGCAGTCAGGTTGAAAGTCCAAAACTGCACCATATGCTAAGGGAGGGGGAAAAAAATATTTGGTGCAATACTGATATACTCTGATGCTTAGACCCTAAAGGTACATGTACACGAGAAAGTTATAGACTGCATTTACAAAATAGGCAGGTAAACGTTGATGGCAACAAAATTGCAGCACAGCAGGACAGAGAAGTTGAGAGTTGGTGGCGAGGGGAGAGAAGGGTGGTACGCTTCGGGACTGCGTGACCTACAGCCCGCGCAGAACGTCCTGAAATTCTGCAGCGGTGGCACTGTTCCACAGATGGCAATGCAACATTTATCAAGAATTCTCACAGTTCAGTCACAGGTGTGGCTAGAGGAAACCTGCACCTGACAACATAAATCCACTGCAGACAGGCAAGCACTTTCCAATACACTTCCTTTTTTTTATAAAGCCCTTGCGCCCAGGTCACACAGCCTCCACACCTGAAAATAAATATTATTAGTGTTATGTGTCTCAATTCACCGAAAAACATACTTGCAAAGTTGTCATTGCATCAAAACAATATCAAACAGCGAATACTGAATCAAATGGCAAACAGTGTTTTGTAAATTCCTCATCATTGAGAATTTAGAAAAAAATCGTACAATGCAACGTGTATCATTTTTAAATGATTGTGAGAATTTGTTGAAACGCTGTCTGCTGTCCTTAATAAATGTAGAGCACTCGTCTGGTACTGCATGCGAAATCCGGCTATTGCCGAGAAACGGCGTGGGAACTTACAAAGCGTACGTCTAGGAGAATAATAGCCACGAGACAACTTGAGCGGCATGCAGAAACTAAAGTGTTACTGTATAAAATGTAGAGGAAACTTACCTTTCTGCACCGAAAGCGATAGTCTTTGCGCGTAAGGTCGGCAATCCAGTTACAGCAAATGGCCTCGATTTCTGACCGACAAAGAAATATTTTTTGTTCAGGACACAACGTTGCAATGGACGTCTGTAGCGTCTTTGTAGAAAATGCGTGGCTAAATCCGACCTCACAGCCCCAGTGCTATAGCTAGCTAGTACAGTATTTATACGAATGATGTCAGAAACCACACCCCCGTCGCCAGTGAATTACAGTCTCGCCGAAGAAGCAGGACTCTGCGGCGTGTGCAGTTTGTTCACCTTTAAAAGTAGTCTGGCAGGTATATCTTCCGACCCCACAATTATACTTCCATATGCGACGGCGACCTGGACGCGATTCAAAATTCCGTGTAACACGTCGCCAGAAATGCAAGCAAAGAGTTAACTATCGAACAGTCCAGCAGCACTAGCTCACTGACGCATAAGTAAAGAGAGGAAGATCTGGTGTTTATGCAGAGGGCTGAATCCGCTGTGCATAAGCTCCGAAGTTGTGCATTTAAATACATTAGTTTAGGTTTGGTATTTTTCCAGTTTCTTCAAAATATTAGCTGGTTATCTACTAGTTGTGGGAAAGTTACCACAGCATATGCATACCCTATGCATTTTGTCATCCTACGACAAGAAAACTCTTGCTATTGCAGTGAGGCTAAAGGAATAGGATTAAATTAACATGCTGCATTTTCAGCAATAATTATCTAGGGGTGATTGCCTTCCCAATCTATTCATTGGTGGTGGTGGTGGTATGAGACAAGAGTCAATACCCAGAGGGTATTAAAAAGCCTACTCACAGTAGTTTCACATTTAAAACTAAACAGCAACAAGCTGTATAAGTGGAACTTATGTAAAATGTGAGCTGTATAAGTGACTAGCTTTTATTGCATTGGCTACACAAAGGTAAGTGGAGTGAGAAGTGAGCTATATTTTTTCAGAACTATTTTTTCCTTTTTTTATTTTTCTTTAATAATGTCCAATCAGTGATAATATACACTGCTGCTTGTGCAAAAATGGCATATTTTAACTGATTTTTTTTCACAGAAGTGCTGTAAGTCATTGTATATAAGGTTAAAGGGCAAGTACAATGGTTACAGGTACAAGAGTCATTCCCTGTAGTTTTTGGTTGTTCAAATGTCAAAAGCAACAAAACCAGTCAAATGAGAAAATAGTCTGTAAGACATCAGGAAGAGAAGAACCTTTTTCTCAAAAAAGGTCAACATATGAAAAAAATTGGTGATATGATTCCTCAAATACATGATAACAATATCATTTGGTCATACATTTAGATCCCCTTTTCTGGGTTGGGCAGAGATCAACTTTGCCATGTTGATGTAATTAATTATCAGGAATAATTATGAGGATTGATAGATTCATCAATACCTTTGCTAACAAAATGTTTTTGTTTTTTTTCCTGCAAGCATACGAGACTCATATAGTCATTCAGGTTAAATAAACACTTTGCTCTGCACTATCACTGAGACATATTTACCATTTGGCAAGGCACCATTTTGAATATGCAGCTTGTGAGTTAGCTAGATATATTAAGATTAAACATGCCATCAGACTGTTAGTTTTGCTGCAGTGATATGGCAAATCTGAACAGAAAATGTAAGCATCAGAGAGTGTACCTAATGAGCTAGCAGGAGCATATGTGGCCATATTTATTCCATTAACCCAGGTCCTGGAAGTCTGCTAAGGAAAAAATGGACTTTTAGTGATGATGTGTGTTCGTTGCATACATGTTACCTTACAGGTTTTATTGTTTGTCATCAATATTCCTGTTAAGCCCATACATACTAGATGCCACAGCATTTGTGTATTGAAAAAATATGGTGATATCTGTTTTCATGGAACAAAACAAATAAGCCATGAAAAAGCTATAAGATGCAGGTAACTGAACATACAGACACATTTAATAAATGTGTATTAGGATCATTACTGGGATCTTGAACAAATTATTAATTTATTCATAAATGATACTGCTTTAACAGCATACACATTGATTTTAAAATATGCCTTGCGAGCTGTTACAATATTTGGGTCACTTCTGTGAGGCAAGTGCTCTTTTTCAGCTGCATCTCACCACCAACACACCGTGACAGCACTCAAATATGATTGCTTACTTCAAAGAAAATCAAATCTACTGTATAACACCACTGCACTTATTTATTTATTTACTTCATTTGCTGGAAGACTGTGCCAAAAGAGTATTAATATGAGCACCACTTGACTTTATTCATCTTATCTAACCTTAATGCAGTTTATGGACAATATCAGTAATTACTGTGGGTGAATTTTAATTAAACAGGTGACACATCGGCTTACAAGATTGACACCGGATTTCAAATGTGTAATTTGTTTAGAACCGAGTGTGGTAACACCGTTCAGACCATCAAGTGCTCAGACAAGTTCCAAGCAGCAGAAATCAATACCCTGTGCTGAAAAACAGATAAGCTGTAATCAAAACAAAGTACCCACTCAGAACTAGCAGCCCCATCCAAGTATAGATGATTTCACATGGATGGGCTGTGGAGAGCTCTGCATGTATCATGGCCTTCTAAAATTATGGAAAAGCCAATAATAAAAATAGATCTGTGGCAATTTTCAACATTTGACATGCATTTAATTCTACATTTACAACGTGACGACTGTAAGATATATGCATAACATCTACCCTGAGTAAGAGCTCAGAAGGAATAATGACACAGTATGCATAAAACGGACCAGAATAGTTTTCTTTTTTCCCCCTGCTGTAAAATTCATGGGTGGGTGACTCTTTTGCTTCAGCTGCAGCTCTTGAGATGAGATGCCTAGCACTGCGGGCCCTGTGTTGCTCAGCCCTCTGTTTCCCCATTACTGCTCACCTGCTCACAATCAGCAACAAGGGGGATCTCAGAGGCAGAGATGATAGCGCTGGAGTGCTCGCCGCTCAGCTGCTGGCAGATCCCGACGCTGCACTGGCTAGCTGACGGCAGCCTGGCCCTCCTCCCGAATGAGGGGGGGGGGAGAGAGAGTTCTCAGCTGCCAGCGGGGACGGGGGCCCCTTTTCAAACGAACGCTTTCGTAGGCCCCGTCTCTGCGTTCGGCGGGATGTCTCAGCGGATTTGTACTTTTACCGTTCTGATTTTTTGCAGTGATTACCGGGAAACAGCTTCAGGGGCAATAAGGTCTGCAGGTCACAACCAGACTAAAATTTCTTTGCTGCTACATTGAAATAAACTTTTTTTTTAAAGACATTCAACAAATAACATAATAAATACATTACTATATTAATTCAATATCACGTGCATTCACCAAATACTGTAATAAATACATTGCTATATTAATTCACTATAATGCGCATTCACCAAATAATGTAATAAACACATTTCCATATTAATTCACTATAGTGCACTACAATACTGATGCTAATCAAGGCGTATACATCTTTTAATCATGTATTTCTCAATATGTTTTTATTAAACGTGTATAGATAAGCAGAATCCACATAGAGAACCCAGTATTTTAATTTCCTTTCAGCATCAAAATGTAATAAACTTTACCATGAAATATCTGCATTTGAGTTATTTTGGAGCCAGATAAAGGTGAAACCTTGCAGTGGGTGGTTCTGCCTTATGATCAACACACTCTGTGTTTCTTTCTACTAGGTCTCATGTGCGTCACAGACCAATACCTTTTTAGCCATCTTACAACACCCAGCGCCTGCGGTTCCATGTCTCAGTGTTGTAGGCTCGGCTGGTGGTGCATGGGCGACGTGCGAATGACAATCTTCAGCCTGACTTCTCAGCTACAGACGAGCTCTCCAGCGTGAGAGCGCTGAAGCAGGCCAGCGCCAGCCCTGCCGGGTGATGGGCAGCCTGCCTGCCATTTTCAAAGTGCCACGGATCGCTCCCGTCGTCTGCGCGAGTGCGCTGAAGCGTGAGCCCCCTCTGCCAGAGTCAAACCTCGCAGGGCGCCAGATGTATCAGGAAACACATCTGCTTTCATCTCTTCCAGCAGCTTGCAGACCCACCGCAAAACACAACCCCTACCGCACTCCCTCTAATTAGCTCAGAGCTGCAGCCAGGCATGGGCAGGATGGACTGTGCGGCAGCAGGCGGCAGCGTGGGTCATGCTCCGCACGTCACACAGGAGACAGGCCTGCGTGGGCATGCAGCTGGGGTGTCATATTTGCCATTCGTTTCTGGTACTGTACAAGGCCTTTACTGTACATACCATGTTCCTGCCGAGCCAACAGTTTCACGGCAATAGCGGGATGCTATTCAGACATAAATGCCCCAGGGCTCTTCGTACATCTTCATTTATTTAACATTTTTACTCGCAGACTAAGAGTTGTGTTCCAGCCATTAGAGGTCAAGGACTCTGTGATAGGAATCCTGCTGTCAGCACAAGTTGCGGATACAGATTCTGTAGAATGCCTTAAGAAACAGCTTGATAAGAGTCTCGGATCAATGTTGTCAATTCAATTTTGTGTAAATTACTTGTTGGAATATTTGTCGTTCTTATCACAGCGAAACATGTGTCATGAACTGGAAAAAAAACTGGAGCCTACATTGAAATTCAATGACAGCTTTAAAAATCATCTTTGAGAGGTATGATGCAAAGAGGATTACAATGTGAGCGATGTTCACTGTAATAGCAGAACACCTGAAGGCCACAAGTGTATTTCAGGCAGGACTGAACTGCTTCAACCTTTTTACCTGCAACACTACATTACATTTGTATTTTATGTTTAGATATATAGTTGACACTTTTATACAGTGACTTACAAAGAAAAAGAACAAAGTGCATCTGTTAAATTTACATGAAAGATGGTACACACAAGACACAACTGAGCATGTTTGAAAATGCATCAGCCTCTTATACATGATACATATACATAACAACTACTGTGTAAATACTTTAATACATAAATGCAGTACAACATTCCCTACAGTAAAGCTACATGAATAAGCGAAGGTGAGTTGTGCTTGAGTCGTACAGCAAAGGTGCAGCCCGAAGAGGTGAGTCTTTAGCCTCCAACAGAACCTGGCCAGCAGCTCCACTATCCTGACTGCTATGGAAGTCTCGTTCCACCACACTGGGGTCAGAACAGACAGAGGACTTGGCCGGGACACTACACGTTTAAAGTTCAACAACATTTCAGACTTGTAGGACAGAATTAATTTTGCAGTCCAGAAAAATTGTATTACCTTTATCTCCTTCATCGGCCCACTCTGACTGAAGTCTGAGGCACAGCACCTGGGTTAAGCTCTCAACACAGCAGCATCAGGCTGTCATTGCCCTCCAGCAGCAGATACTGAGGAGCGTGTGAATACCCGTCTCCTGAGCCAAGAGGGCTCTGGGACCAGCCCTTATTTCACATGCATTAAATCACCATTAGGAAAGCGTGTGGCTCATGAGGAATCACAGACCGGTCTTCAGAATGTAAACAACTGGAGTGGGGGGCCACCACCTTAAGGGAAAAAAAAAAGATGGCAGAACAAGGAACACAGAATTGCCAGAGAAGGGGTCACCTAGTGCCTGCAGCAGAACTTGTAAAGAGTTGTTATAAAAACCTAAATAAAGATTATAGGAAACAATCGGTTTAATGGGAAGCAATCGGAGCCGCTGCCAAGGCAGCCTGGCCCCCGGGGGTGAGTGCATTAGACAGGACAGCCTGTGTTCGCCAGTGATGTCATCGCACTGTCAGGCTGAAGCTCAGAGCGGTGGGGAGGGGAGAGGCCCAGCAGCAGGAAACAGCATACGCACAGAGCGTGCACTCCAAAGGCAGCTGAACTGCACGGCCACATTAGCAAGCTGCAGAGGGGTAAAAAGTTCCTGCTGCACAGCACAGGGTATAAGAATATGTGGCAAGGCAGAATGTGAATTAGTGGCTGGGGAACTTGTACAGCGCTGCTGTAGTACTCCTGAGAAAAGTAGCTACTTTATCTGAGCTGCGTAAGGCAGTATAAGTAGCAGTAATCATGGACCTGTACCAAACACAGTGTCCATCGCATTTACCCTGGAATTGCACGTGTATTAAAATGCAGTATGTTCAACAGCGGGCAGGTGCATTACATCAATGTTGTGAAAGGGTCATATAAGCACCCTGTATACATTATCATATGATAAGCATATGGCTGCTCAGCATGGGACAAAATTAATCCTGCCAAGACAATCTTCCACAGAGGAAGGCTTGAGGAATATGTCGCTCCGACAGAGCACACATTGTGAAGCCAAAATTACTGTCAAATTACTGTCATCTGCGAGTCAGAGCCTTTAGATGCAGAACAACACTATGTGACCCAAAGAAAGCCCGCTGAAACCAGCAGTGTCACATGTGTCTCATTCTGACAGACCATCCCTTTTATGTCGTAATTGTATACAATCAATGGCTCCACCGGAGTGATTATGCATTAGCAGGTTATCAATAAACACGCATTCTTTCAGTTCTTTTCACATCTTTGCATGTTCAGTCAAGGGCCTCACAAACAAGATGTGAGACCAGGCACATAATATCTGAAATTATAGTAATTCTGAGATGTTCCACACACTTGTGGCAGCGTCCCACTTGTGCTTTATGTGGGTTTTTATGAATTGTGTTCCTGATGTCAGCTGTTCACCGGCATATTTCCAGTGACAGGTGATTGAGTGGTATAGGCGCGCTCTTGCATGCAGGATTTCTCCCATCACTTGGAGAGCAGCATGCTATTAAACTGCCGTTATTGTTTTCGGGGCGCTTTATTCTCCATTTGAGGGGCTGAGCTGAACCTTAATCATGCACGCTGTGACACTCAGGCAGATCCAAAGCCCTCCTCTGGAGCCCTTCATCCTCCCACGCACGCGCTCTCCCGGCAGCACCTGTCACCCTCCCGCTCATTAACACCGCTAACTAAAGTGCTCATCACCAGGACCTGACAAACTTTGCCTCACCGCTCACTGTCATATGTGTTTTGTGAGTTTATCCTTTTAATTCTTTTTTTACTCTCGGTTTCTCCATGAAGACATATATTTTTAAATCATTCCCATGTCATCCTACCACCTATACAGCAGAGACACCTTCAAAGTGTTCTCTGATGCACTCTCTTTCCCTGTGGAGAATCCTGGCTTTTCGAGTAAATGATATATGATAACTATGTAAAACCAACTAGTATACTAAGAAATTCATTTACAGTACAATGATATAACAACCATGGAAATATAATGTTACTGGAGGCATGCATGGACTACCAGTGGCAATGGGTAATATGCTGTAAATAGCTAACAGCACACCATGAGGAATACGGACATTTGAATAATTTTCCTCCAAACACCATTTTTGCACGTATGTATTTTTCATCAGAAATGAATGGTTGGTTTTTGTTTAATAAGCCTTTAATTGACCGACCAGTTGAGTTGTCAATCAGCTGCCAATTTAGCTGTTTAGTTGGCTAGCTACAGTGTAGCCTCATTGTCACTCTGCTATAGCTATTCAAGGCTTTTATCACACTGACATATTAACAGAGGTCAATATCACCCAATCTTGTGTGTGAAGGTACAGTATACACAAAGTGGATACAGTTAGCCCACATCATAATCAGATTAAAAAATTTAAGATGATAGGCTCCTTAATTATTTGGATCTTAAATAATAAATGTCAGTTTATCAGAAGCAAGGCAAATGATTTTACTTTTTAACTTTTACCTGCATAACAACATGTCTGCATAAACAAGAGAAAGCGTACATGAAGGCTTGGCCGAAGAGCTAATGTGGAATGTCATCTTATGTGTCACCAACCACTCCTCACAATGATCACCTGATTGGCTAAGGCTTCACTGTCAGTGAGTTAACATGGCCTTAAAAAAAAAAACACAGAATCACTGAAAATCATTCAGACATTCTTAATACGATACATCTGACTTTGTTGTCCACTTGTTATAGCCATGGGTCTGAGTTGGATAAATTTTGACAATTCTTGGTCGTATTTTTCAATGAATTATCTCATTACAGTTCAGATTATAACAGAGGAATAAAGGTGAGGATTTAGTATGTGGCACTGGGACAGAAAAAAATCCACACTGCAAATGCCAAGACATCCTCAACCCTGCACTCTCAGGCTTTGGTCACAATGCTTATCTGTATCCAAACCTAGAAAGGAAATGACCTCTAAATATTTAAAGACCTCTCCATTCTGCCACTCACATTACAAGCAATAACATTAGCGATAATCCATAAAAGTGAATTAGTCAATGTCATTTTGTCATCTAGCACCATCTTGAAAGACAATGATGTAATCACTGGTGCAATTTCAGCTAAGATGAATGTCATGTGTTTTAGCACTGTTGTTTGTATTGCCCACAAAGCTGTGTGATGAAAGGGAGCATGGAAAATGGGAAAGCTCTTTGTCTCCTCGGACACAGGTAAACAGCACAGAGCGTGGACTCCAGTGCTTGGAGTCTTGCTGTGCAGCGGATGTCGCATACCCAGTCGTGCTGAAGGCAGCCCGGACCCAGGAGAGAGCTGGCCCTCGGTATTCTGATGAAATCACTCTGGAACTGATCCACAGTGATCCATGCTCCGTGCTGACGTAGCACTCCCCTGCTCAGCGGAGGGGCATTCACTCAACACATTAAAGGATTTATACTAGCCGGTGTGGTTCTCTTCGCTCCACACTCTTTGCTAATGTAAATAGGGTATAAGGCAGTAAACCTGTTAGCGTTAATAGCCTGGCTTTTGTCACGTCAGACCTGGAGCCGTTCCATTTTGGCAAGGTTGCTACTGGTCCAGCTGGGGCACCGAACACCAGATCTGATCTAGAGCGGTTTCACCTAGCGATTCTTGTCTCCATGGGAACTGTGCTCCATGACATGGGACTTTTACACTCCTCACCTGTTGCTTAGCGATGCCACCAGCAGAAGCAGAGAGCGCCATTTTCTATATGGACTATAAGTGGACAAACGTTTAGGCAACAATGCTATGGCTCTGTTTCCTGCAGCTGTAAAAAATGGAATCCCCTTAGATTCTATTTCATTTTTGAGAGCATATTAAATATTAAGTTGTTTTTTTTAACTATACTAGAAAATTAATGGTATGCAAAAATACTGTATACATATTTAAAATGTCCTATTCCTCACGGCTTACTCAGTCATGCCCCAATTAATGATATATAATTGATACAGTAAACATTATCTGTTGAACCTCCAAATCTGAGTCCAGTTGTTTCTGCAACCTGTTTCTATCTAACAGTTTTCTCTAAGTGAGATGAAGTTCAAGACCATATGTAAGATGTCCTGACAAGTCTCGCCTCGACACAAGAGCTTCTGCTGATATATATTGTTAAACCATACCCACAATCCCATTCCCCAAAGTCAAGCATGTGGATATTCTTCTTAAAATATAAAAGCTTGACTTAATCAGTAAACTGATGACATCACTGCTCATGCACCCACGTTACTCAAAGAACCACATATTATTCATCTCTGTGACATGTACAATTTCAGTAAGGCAAGAAGGGCAATGTACAGTACAGTTTGCTCATGTTATAAAACATGGAACGTGACCCAGTAATTAAGAAACTGAAAAATAACTGAGGGTTGTCAAGAAGACATTGGTGAAGCTGAGAAACAAAAAAAAATGGTAAGGTAGAGCATTTTCATTTTCAACAGACAGGGACACAACAATGGATCCAGACATGCTGGGGAAAAGCTGCTTCACAGTGAGCGGGTGGGAATCTCTTCCTTTCAAATGGATGAAATCTTCGGTGCTCTCAGCGAGACTGACCTATTTAGGGCATCGCCTTCAGTGCTACACTAATGAGCACAAATGTCAGAGGCAGCTGCTCAGAACCCAATTTGTTTTGCAGTCTAAAAACTAAGTTCTGTAGTCAATGGAAATTATAACATGATTCTGTGGAACGCCCCCCCCCCCCCCCAAAAAAAAAAATGTTTCTAAAACTTCCAGAAAAACGGCTAAAAACACAAAACGCAAATTAAGCCAATCTCTCTGAGGAAGTAATAATTCCTGAGTGACAGAAAACATACCCAAAACATGTAATGTATTGATGTAAAAGAATAAAAATGTCTGAGCTGATTAACATAATATCAACTTATTATTATAGATTTTGATTCTGTACGGCAGGTGCAGTCGTATGTGCTCCTGGTTCAGCGGCACTCACCTTTCATATGTCTCCAGTGCTTTTCCTCCTTTGTTTCTCTCTTCCTCTGTCTGACAGTCCAAAATGATAAAGTACTCCATATGTCTTCGTCTGTACAGCTCTTGAATGCCATTTCATTCACTCAGATGAGTTGAACAAAGGGCCCTATACAAACATAAAGGAGGCAGATGATTCGATTCAGATTTCCACCAGCAGTCCTGCAGTATTTCCTCTGTTTCCTCCTGTGGCTTTAACATTAAATGGCACTGAATTAGCCACTACTGAAAATACCCAAACTGCTTTAAAACATAAATTTGTTAAGTCATGAGTACCGTACATATAGATGCTTCCCAAAGCGCAATTAATTTTACTTTATATGTTACATGTTCAAAGGCCCTCTGTAATCTCTTTGGGAAAACATTGAATCGTATTACTCACTTGCAAGGCTCCCAAGATTCCATATGCTTTTCTTTTATAAATGATTTCATTACATTCACAGTGAGAACTGCATTTTAATTTTCCATGAAATGGCCCCTCAGTGCTACCATCCTAGATGCCAAACAAAATCAAATCAAATGTTTGATCAACATGTTTCCAAATCATATCCATATTTGATTTAATGGTATTATTTACATGTAACCGCTGAGTGTGATTTCAAAAAGCATGGGGATGCATTTTTGACATGGTGAAAGGACAATGTTCAGTCATCCATTTTTAAACTTGGTGAGATCAAGGTATTTGATGTCAAATTCTGATGCTTAAGACATTCATTTTTCATTGGATACCTAAGACCTCTTGGAGTTGTAGAGGAGATACATTACAAGCATTAAGTATTCAGTTTTTTTTTTTTTTTGAGCTGTTCACTGAAAATGGGGACTTTGGTAAACCCCCTCCCCACCCTGCCCTGATATACTATAAATACATATTATTATTATTATTATATATGCATTTATATATAAATAAAATGTAAATGTAAATGCAGAAGTAACTACCAAAATAAATAAAATACCAACATGAAGTGTCTTAATAGAGTATTTGGCCCCCATTAGCTGCAAGAAATGCTTCAGTGCGCCTTGGCATAGTTTCTACAATTGTCTGGAACTCTATTGGAGGGATGCAACACCATTTTTCTGTGAAAAATTCCCTCATTTGGTGTTTTGTTGATGGAAGTGGAAAAACACTGTCTCAGGCATTGCCTCAGAATCTCCCTAGTCTTCAGCTAGGTTGAAATCTGTTGACTGACACCTTCATATGTGATTTAAATAATTTTCATGCTCAAACCATTTACCTCTCATGCCCTGTGGATGGTAGAATCCTAGAGAGACCACTGTGATCAGGACAGAAATGTGTCACCATAGGATGAAGGCGGTCACTAAAAATTTACTTTGTATTTATAGCCATTTATCTTGCCCTGTAAGGGACTGAGTGGACCTATCCCATGCTAGGAAAATACATCCCACACCATAACAGAGATGCCAGAACCCTTTACCGTGGGAAACAAGCACTTGGGCCTGCAGGTTTCTGTTGGTTGTGCCACACATGCACTCATCCACTTATTGAGAACAGGGTGAGGGATGAATCATCTGACTATATGACTTTTTTCCACTGCTCATTACATTACAAGGAAGTAGTCAAATGTTCCCATCACTAGTAAACATTTATGACACACAGGCAATTCTTTAACCCTTCAGGTGTTTGGTAGCAAAAGGTATTGCCACACAGGATGTAAAAGCCTAACTCAGACGGCAGAAAATGAAAATACAGCACGCTCACCTTCATTTCCTGCAATGCAAAGAAAACCTGACTCATTACAATAAATTGCACAGGGGGATTACGAGACAAAACAATTGTTAGCTGGCTGGAATTCTCCACATAAAGGCATTAGGCAGTTTTTTTTATTTTTCCTGAGGCTGCCTGTTCCTTCAGACGCTAAATCAAAATCCTTCATCAGCTCAGAGTTCTTTGCACTCCTTTCCTTCTGTTTCCTGGTGACCCAACTTCAGAAGCCGAGTGTCAATGCAGAAGTCGAGCCATGAATATTGCATCACCATCGTAAGTCACTTCTGTCCTGTCTGGAACGTAACTTGCTTCGACAGCTCCATCAAATATTTAGATTGCCAACTACAGTTGTGTGGGGGAGGGCGTGTGAGTCCAGCGTGGATGGGTCCCTGACACACGCAGCCTGTAACAGCGTCCACCGCTTCGTCACATCACTTAAGGAAATTAGTATTGCTGCTAAGAAAGCGGAGGCCCATTCAGTCATTTTTTTTCTCAGCCTGCGGCATGGAACTCATCAATGCAACATCATCGAACGACCATCTTGAAAGATCTTTGCAAATTAGTGTCAATGGCAGGACCTCAAGAAAAAAAGACACACTCTTTTGGACATTTAACAGGATGTGTGGTGGCTGGTGGGTAAAACTGGCCCCCTCATTATCTCACACAACTTAATACTCAGAAGAAGACCCTGATCGCTCCCTGAAACAAAACACAGCCAAAGACTTCCAGCAGGTTTCTGATGTTTCTCTACGTTTCACCCCTGCTGGCAACCTTTGAATTTACTGTGGGTTCTGTGTGTTTTGGCCATTTTCTGTAATGGTACATTTATGTGTTTTAGAGACAACAACTTTTGCAAGCCTCCACACAGCATGAGATGACGCTGTTGGAGAGAAGACCCCAGACTAACACAGCCCTCTGCCCTGGCCCTGGTGCACAAAGCACAGCTCCAGCCCTGACACACCCCCCTGCTGACTCGTGTTCCTGCGCAGAGATTTGATGATGCCAATGCAAGCAAGACCTGGGGGACACTTATTTCTTTTTGAAGAGCATTAATACCGTAAGTACTGTCCCTGCATGTGCTATAAAGTCCCTCTCAAACACCAGCTGTGCATAGAGGTCAAAGGGAAAGAGAGGCGATGAAGTCATCACAGAGAGGCTCAAACTGCATGTGCAGATCCAATGGCGCTCTTATGGGCAGTAATGCCTTGAAAGGACAGCTGCCTTTTGATCCAACCGATTTCTTTCTATTGATTACCTCACTACCTTCAACACTTGCAGTGGAGAGTTTCTGATGCTGAGATGACTTTTTTTACAATCCTATTTGGAGGTCATAAATGAAAGCACAAAAACACATAAATGATGATCTATGTGTGACATTTCTCTTTTATTTTTAGTCATGTGGCCGGTACCTTCATTCAAGGTCACAGGAGAGGTCATAAATGACGGCAAGTCATTTCACCCTTCAGGTGCATTTGGTGGCGGGTGGCCTATTGGCCTATTGATCCCAGAGTCCCTCCTCTGATGATCATATAGAAACAGCTGGAACCTCATGCCTGAAAAGTGTGGGGAGAAGTCTGTGAAGAATGCTGTGAGGGGGAAAAAGAGAAATTTCTCACTGTCCGGGTGCAGTCTTTGCCGGGGGCCAACACAGTGGGAGGGGCCAGAGAAAGAAGTGGGCCACACATTAGCATCACGGGCAAGAGGAATATGAGAAGCAGCTTCACAGCAAGAGCCAAATGCCCCAAGGGTCTTCAGAGTCGTCTTCCCCACCTGCCTGTGAGTGGTTCTGTCCCCCTCATTCTCATACCCAAGAATGAGTGCAGATTCACTTGTGTGGGGTGGCATTTTCATATTGGCTCTGGAAAACCACATTCAAATGCCAACTCAGTAACATTTCTACCTTTAGACTTTATCGTACATGCTGATATACTACTGTATGTTGGTGGATAAGTGAAAGTTTAGGAAAGAAAGGAAAAAAGTAAGGACGACCATATTCTTCTGAATCAGGTCCTGCAGCCTGTTGTTGCATATTACACAGATTCTGAGCACAGCTGCGAAAAGTAAAATGGGTCCTGTTCTAATTTAAAATCATTGGTGAATAAGACGCTGCTTTGATGTTTAAAAAACATCATGGAACAAGCTGGATAACTCTCCTAAATCTACTGATTTATTATTTACAAAATTCACTTTCAATGCATTTTCTCTTTCATTTCGTGTTAGAAATAACCGCCTCTTCCTAGAGCTATGACCCATTTCCAAATTCAGATGCTGGACATATGTCCATTACTGAGGTGACTCCTGGCTCATTAAAACTGGGTGGCTCCTTTAGAACTACACAGAATATTCTGGACTGCACACCATTTTTCCCTGCTGTTCTTAGTTACAGTGATTATTATAGAATGAATTATAAGTGTTAGACAACTTGAGAAATAAATGGCAGTTTACTGTGATTTAGCTCCTCTGAGAGGGCTGGAATGAAGGCCTCATTTCCAAAAATCCCCACAAGCCTTTTGACTGGCTGGACAAAAAAGAACAATGAAAGCATGAGGTCTGACTGACACAAACCAGGCAGAATTAACCTGGTTTTGTAAAGCGATGAAATCATCAGGTTAAATCACTTACAAGCCACACACAAAACTGAAGTGAAACCAGCTGCCTTTTTTGTGTTCTGGTGACAGGGCGATTCTTCCTGCCAAAGCTCTCAGACTGAGAACATGAATTAGCTGAGAAAGAAGAAGAAGTGATTTTGTTCAAGTAACAAGTACACAAAAACCATTTTCTTCATTTAAAAATTTATTAAAGAAAGTTGAAGCAATGCGATCAGGAGCCTCTCTTGTCTTTGGAAGCCTGCTAAAAGAGGTGGACATTATTGGAAAGAACAGCCCACAGGTTTTCATAAAGGAGCTAGGGGTCGGGGGCTCTAGTAAACACACAGCTTATCTTCTACAATCCCATCCAGAAGAGGTAAGGGGGTCTGTGTAATAAGAATTGGCGATGAGGAAAAGAGCTGACAACACAACTAATAATCTCAGTATTGCCACTAAAGCATGAAAATACAGCACAAGCGGTCATGAGGATGGGGTTATGATGTTATTGCTAGGGAACAACAGGGCTCTGTGAGAAGGCAAAACTTTCCATTGTGCCCATATTACATAGAATTCTCTTACCCCTTTTCACGCCATAGTGTTTCGGGCAATTTAAAGCTGAGCAGGAGCTGGGAAAATCTTCCCACGCCATACACCTTCACTGAGGATCCGTGTGATGTTACTGCTTAGCGAAGTTATGAAACGGTAATGCCTGCATTTGGTGCACCATCAGAAAACCTGAGGGATGCTATAGACAGCAATGTAAACATGGAGGGTCTGGCACCGTTCCCTTTTATTCACGCTTCTGTGGGAAAACCATTGCTGCTACTGCACGTCGCCTCTGGGATTACCATAGCATGGCAGAGGGAAATGGTGAAAAACTTCACTGTGCGCTCAAATCTGTCTTACCACAAGTGTATGTTAGCTGCTGTGTTGCAGCTTTTTTGAGTTGGGGACACGGACCCTCCCATTTCATCTATGAATTGAGGTACACAGGCAGTTTGTCTGCTGGTATGTGAATACATAATTTGTTTTCTTTTATGTAAATATAGTAGTAGGAGAAATGTACAAAGAATTACACGTGTATCCAGAGATTAAACTGTAATTCACATTACCCCCCTCTGCTAACCTGGTCCATGCTCTCTGTCCAAGTGAATTATTATCAGATAAGGTACAGAGTCAGAAATTTCACCATTTGTTCCTGCTGAGCAGGTCCGACCAATAGTGGGAGACACATGCAATCTGAGATTCTTTCTGTTTATTATAGCATTGCACGCCAGTGGAAAAGAGACATTACATTCTCTTGCCTTAATGTGAACTCACACTGCGTAAAATTGTTTAGCTTCATTTTCATTCTGTTGACATGCTACCAGGAGAAATCTAACATCAAAGAACCACAAAATAATGACTGAGCCAAACTGCATGAAACCAGCACACATAAATGTATGCTCAGTATTATAATTGAAATGTTGCTTAACTCTGGAAAATAAGGTAGTGGATTCTAGACTTCCTCCCAGAGTAATGCATGTCAGCAGTCTCACTCTTTCCCAGAGCATATTCTTGAAATTATACATCTGAACAGCCCAGTTCTCACTACCCCCCAAACCCAGCTATCAGTCCATATAGAGGTCCAGACACTGTCTACAAATGCAACTTTCTGCAGGCAGGCTTCCCCACCTATGTTATGCAACTATTCCAAAGAATCCCAAGTTGCACTGCTCGGTCTGCTACCTCCCCACCTATTCCCATTTTTCCCCTGTCCTTGTTTCCCTCCATTAGCCACCAGTTGAAGTCTATATTTGTGTCAGGACTCTAGGCTGGAATAGTATTCCGCACCATACAACTCCATGGGCCCAGCCAATCACAAGACACTTGTCAGATAGCTCTGCTTGCGCCTTCAAACAGACAACAGTTTCCAGTTTTCCAATGATGTGAGCGCATGGTGTCTCAGCGAATTTACAGGCTGAGACATGTCTGCATCTCACGTGTATATCTGGACTCCTCTTTAACCTGCTTAATCAGAGATTGCTTGATCCTATAAATCTGCTTAATGTGTTGACCAAGCTAAACTCTCCCGCTGAGTTTCTTTATATAGGCGATGACGCGCTGGAGGCCACACTTCATTTCAGGAAGTGGAGTGTCTCGGGGGGTGATTGGCAGTCATATGAGGCAGATAACCTGCCCTAATCTGAACTCTGGCACGGGATGAAGGTCAGAGACTGAGGCCCTGCCCAGGGGAGTGGAACAGATGAGACATTTTTGTGCGCCATATTGTCTAAGCCCTCTCCTCAAAGCATTGCCTATCCCTTGAAGATGAGCAGACTCTGCCTTTCCCTAGATCCATGTAACAAACTGGGTGTTTGTTTTTGTGTTGCTTTTATGAATGGAAAATGCCACTACTGTAGGTGTACGTATGCCGAGACATTGTAGATGTTGCATTCTGAGGCAAGAAGGTCAAGTGATGTACATGGAAATAAATAACAGAACAGAGTGGTGTCACATGCGGCGCTGCAGTGGCACAGCTGCCTGTGTAAATAGACTGATGATGTATTTCAGCTTCCACACAAAAACTCCTGACCCCTCATTAGCCGCATGATGGAGTATGTGCCTGTTTTTCACAGAATCAACAATTTGATTTTCTTGCCATTTTGTTGCCTGTAGCACTGTTTTGATCATGTCTTCATTTTATTTCCCTCGGTCCTGCTTTTACGATGAGTGACGGGACTCCTAAGAAAGTGAGGCTCCATTTGGCAGTACACCTCTGGGTGTCCTTCATTAATCTACACAAACACAGCTGATCTGACAGGAAGAAGGATCTTCGCTACACAGCAAGACCCAACACAGAGACACACAGAGGTAGGAACAAGGGCAGAAAAGGAGAAAGATCTTCCGTAATACATACAATGGCAAAAAAGCTATTTCTTTTTACCAGTTCCAGTGCTATGTACAGCCTGACTGCTGTGGACTAGAGGGGTTTTCATGTATTGTATATCTCTCTAGCCTGTTTAAAGACCCTAAGATGGTGGTTGAGACTGTGACCCAAAACAGGGTTCTGAGACAGGGTTACATTCTGCTTGGCATCACCCCTCTATCATGCTTTCATAGACCTTGGTCATCTGTAGCCTTATTACTCAATGATGAAATATTCAACAGCTGTCTGACAGCGTACACAGGACAATTGTTTGATACTGAGTTTTATTTAAATCCCTAAAATAGTATATCCTCCTGTTTACCACCATGAATAAGTATCATATGGTGTAAAATCCTAAATACCCATAGTAATAATCAGGGGCAATTCTAGGATCAAACCTTTAGGGAGGCTCAGCCTCTAATGAGAATGTGACATGCATACAGTGCCTTGCAAAAGTGTTCAACCCTCCTGCTAAATCACTAATTTCACTGGATAACAATTAATATATTAATATTTTTCTATATATGATATTTTAATTTACAACAATAATACTTTTAATGAATTACTAGTAAGTAACATGAGTTTTACATCACAAAATATTTTATTTGCTCTCTCTCTCTCTCTTTCCGCTGACTCCATCCTGCTCTCTCTCCTTCTCTCACTCTTTGTGCTGTCAACCAAAAGGCAAACATAACAACCAAACAGAGAATTTATCATCTAATGAAAGACCTTACTCTCTCACCTCAACCTGGTTGTTTTCTTTTTTAAAAAAAATCACATATCCATCTATGGAAAAACAGACATTTCCAATGAGTCAGGGTTTGTTCAAATGCTTCAATTCACTGTCCATAAATGTACTGTAAATAAACCATAAAGCCCAATTCTACCAGAATAAGAAACATTGTGACTACTTTAAAAGAAATAATAAGGTGCATCAGTTAGCTCCTTAGCTGGCAACTGTGCAAGCAGACTAGCTCAGAAAGCTAACATTAGCCGATAATCTCTAGCGAACTATGTCAGCTAAGGGAACCTGAAGGGTGAGCATTTGTTTCTGTCGATGACAAATACCCGGCTCCAGCTTTTCGTCTCTTTGACAGATGGTGCCCAGTAGCCCTCCCCTCAAGGCCAAAAAACTTGAGACTGTGTACTCTTGTCCGGTTGATGTTTGAACTGTTGTATAAAAGGACCGCGGCATCTTGTTAAGACCCTCAGCATTTAATGATTCAAAATCATGTTTCTTGTCGTTTTTGGACTACCCAGTCTCTTAAAACCGATTGCCCATGTTGTTGATTTCTTTGTGTTGTCCTTGTGTTTCCCTTCCTCTATTTTATTAATTTCATCTTCACTGATGGTTTTATGCCTTTTGTTGTATTTTTCCACTTGTTTCCTAATTTTTCTTTTGACAGGCACACATCCTTTTCTTGGACTGTCCAGTACGTTGGTTTTCATCCAAGTCTCAAAGTCTCCATTCTTCTACTTCTCCATTTTAAGTGGCAAATGTCACGGTGTATTTGCGATGTCACTTTGTTGATGCTCTAGCTATGTTGTTGCTGTTAAGTGTAACGTTATCTAATGTTATTACAATCTTGCCGTTATGTTCGGTTGTAAATGGAATCTTCAGTAAAGTTGAATGAGCTTGCGTATTAATTTTGAACGGTGAAAAGGCCACTTTTACTGGAACTACTTCACAGCCGTGCATTATTACCGTGCATTTATTGGGAAATAATGCACACCCCTCCAGCCAATCAGAAATGAGTATATATTACACAGTAATAACGACCAATTTGACCCACCGTTCTCAGAACATCCAGCAATTTTATTTGCTAATGTTTCAACTTACTTGTATTTTAATCTGCACCATGAAATTCACTACTTCTTCTCCTTCTCCTTTCACTGGCGTGGCGACTACCAAGTTTTAAATTATTATTATTATTATTATTATTATTATTATTTAATGGGGGCTGAGATGAAATTGAGGTGTGCTTGAGCACCCCTAAAAAGAGTCTAAAATCTCCAATGATAATAATCAAATAAATAATTTCTTGACAGTGTAACGAGGTACATGAAATTAGAACTCTGGTAATCTTGATCAGTTTCTAGACTTTTTCATAATCAAGCACTGCAAGTGAAAAAGGAACCAATAAAACAAAAAAAAAGTTAAAAAAAAAAGGAATCAATAAAACTCTTAATACAAACACAGTCACAATCTGAAACCCTTTCAATTCTATTCCACCACTCAGTGAGCTGCACTCAGTCATAGAAGAATACATCCAAACAGAATGTAACCTGCCCCATATTTGCACTCACATCTCTCTAAAACCAAGGAAGCAGAAAAAAATATCCAGTAGCTCATGATGCTTTTATGGAGCAGAAACGATTATGGCATAATGACAAGTCATCTAATGATTTTACAGATACAAATGTCACGGCAAAATTGGTCCTTAGAGTGCCATAGCACAAGCAGAAGGGACTCATTTGCACAAGCTTTGCATTCTAAGGCACAGATTTTTTAATTACCTTATAGAACAACCCATGGTGTCTTTAAGGCGAGATGGAATTTCCAGCATCATTTCAAAACCATTCCACGAGACATTCGCAATAATGATCAGTCCCATGGTTGGAACACATGATAGAATGTCAGGCTCCACACAACCTTTTTATCTTTCCTTATGTCCTCCAAGAAAGATAAATGGAAGATAAAGAATGCTCCATCCACACATGAAAGAATTTATGCTTTTAAAATTCCACAGATTGCTTTGAGATGTAATGCTGTTTGTCTCAGAAAGTAAAATACAGTTTCAAATTTAACACTGTGCCAGTATTTCCCCATATATTCATGTTCATTCTTCAGTTCTCATAAATACAAACCCACAAAAACTAAGAGGTAACTTTCAGAGACAGGGAAGTCAATGTTAGGGGATTGGGCATGACACATAATACCAAGCTGCCACAGCAGGCTATATGAGCTTAGAGTATGTCACAGCAATCTCAGAGGTATGGCCTGCCATGGATGCATCCTTACCCTGATATTGTGTTGTGTGCTTAAGAGAATTTAATGGTGCTGAATCTGCACTAAGCTCCAAGCGTGTTCACGGTTCGATTTTTACAGCTGAAAAGATAAACAGCCAGTTCACAGTGCCCATTGGCTGACACCGCCAGAATCAATAGGATCAGTGCTGCAGCCTCCTGGGCAACGTAATCCTTATCTCTCTGAATACATCCTTAGAAAGGTGCAGCCAGTGACTTATAACGATCTTCCCCAAAATGAATTAAGTAAAATAACGCATTCGGCCTTTAGGAAAGCAGGTACTTCATATTGATCCTGCAGAGCAACAAGACAATCACCACAGACGACAGAAGACAACCTCAAGGGCATCTACACAACCTATCAATCCTGTTCAACCAAATCTTCGACCTATAAAATATGTTATCAACAAACTCAGCGCCTCGTAACACTTGTATAGAATTGGTCCTCTCAGGGGAAGGGGAAAGGCTGACACATCTTTCCATCTGTCAGCTGCACTGGCAGAGCATTTGGTAATAGGAAACACACAGAAGGAACATACTTAAACTTTATTGTTGCCACCAAATGTCTCAGAGATAAACTGCAATCTGTAGGATTTTCACAAAAAAAGCTGAGGGGATTTTCATTCCCTTCCCCTGCCATATATATATGATTTAGATTGATTTTATGTGGAGCTCTCTTTCCTGATTGTGTGTCCCTCAAAACGTGACAGAAAATGGCCAAGATTCATCTCCGCCTGCCCTCTGACATTCCGGAATCTCCTGATTGCTGGTTTCCCTGGAAACGAGGAGTGTGGGTGGGCAACAAGGCAACAGGAGTTCTACAGCCTTAAAATTACCTCGCAAATCAATAGCAGAACACTTAAAGATGAGTCAAAAACTTCCAGCGTCTTCCTACAGCAAGAGAAAAAAAAGAATTTCCAATGAGGTGTGAAAGAAGTACCACAAACACACTATATATTCTGGAGAGACGAAGGAAGGAGATCATTACTGGCTGCACTGTCAGAATCTTTGGAAGATGTGAGATACACTTGGGAGAAGAGAGATAATGCGGAAATGGAAAGTATATTCTGGGGGGTGGGGGGGGATTCGACAGGAGGCTTAGGCAAAATGATGCCCAAAGAAATGTCAGTTGCATTTCTTCTTAGATCTTCCTGCTTGATGCAGCCATTCCCAGCAATCTCGGTAGCATGTGCCATTTGTCTCCGCGGGTGCCTGTCCCTGTGTGTATCAGAGCTGTCTGCCGTTTGTCATGCTGTGCGCTGAGCTGAGCTTCCGAGGGGGGCCGTGAGGAATGGAGCACTGCGGCCACAAGCTCTCTGTCTGGTCCAGGCCTGCGGTAGCTATTGTCTGGTGAAGATGGATTTCCAGCAGAATAAAAGGCTGCGCATTTGGTTTGTTATTGGTGGGTGCTATTTTCATGCTGCGCAAGGTGTTTCCTTCAGTTATCCCTCCAGTATCCTCCTCTGAAGTGTAAAAAGTTCATGGCTACCCGGCAGTACACACAAAGCCAGCTGTGGTTATTCACGTATCAGTCTCTTTGAGAATATATTAGAGATATATAGAGAGCGCACAGCCAGAAAACAGAAGGGGGTGCTGGAATCTGAACGCAGTCTTTCCCATTTGTTCAACCTTCCTGGTGATCTGGCGGAGGTCTTAAAATCATTAATGCGACGGTTTGCCTGAGCTCGCGTGTAACCGCATCGGGACCTCGACGTAAGGACACAAATGACTTCATACAGTTGGGTAGCACGGGGCAAATCTAAAAATTTATGATGATAGAGACAATGGGTTGCCATGCCGTTCCCCCCAGGCAGCAATAAAAGAAACACAATGGCAGAGAAAATCGCATTGCTGAGACTGGCAGAGGTTGTCTTGTTCTGCCTCCTGATCCATAAAATACAGTGATTGTTCTGCATTTAGAACTGACGCTCTCACCACCATGAAATATTGATTGAGGCAACACAGCTTGATACAGCTCTAACAGCCGCTTAGGAGGCATTTGGACAGTGTTGTAGAGCCTGGACAGTAATGCTGAAGGTGCTTTGTGCTGACAGGGGGAGGGCAATATGGTAATAGCGTAAATGTATGTGTTAATGAAGGCATCCAACCCAAGCACAATGCATATTGCCTACAAACATAAATGCCTATGTTAAACGCTGCTGCTCACACAGTAATATACAGCACGTGTACCATATGCATTTTCTGTTATTTACTAGCATCTGTATACAGATGGAAAATGTTTGTCTGCATCTTTTCTGTGTGCAGCCTCATGAAAATAAAATAAATACATTCAAATAATAACGGCTTCTGGAATTAGATATCACTTGACTAGCCTCCACTTTGCTATAAAAAGCAGCAGAGATTAGCATATGCTAATCCCTTTCCTTACAGCCATAAAAACAAAAAATGGTTTTGCAAGCTAGCAATGATTCTAGATGGCTGCACCTAAAAACGCAAACTGTGAAACATAAATCTGTGAGATTGCAGGTGCAAGCTAACATTAGGCTGGCAATTTGAGTAACTATATGGGAGGTAGCAGGGTGGAGCTGAGGTTAAGGCACTGGACTGGGATACAGATCTTCATTACCATTTATCCAGGGCCAGTGTGGTTCTGGTTTTCATTCTACCTGACTCCTCCCAGCACCTGGAGACCAAAAGAAGAGCATCTGAATACTGAGATGGGGTTGAGATATACTTATCCACTTGAGCCTGTAATTAACTAACTCAACAAAATAGCCAGCAGCCATACCACCCTGTGACTCTCTTCTGTCTGATGGCTGAAGCTAAACAGGGCAGGGCTTAGTTAGTACTTTGATGGGAGACCTCCTTGGAAAAACAGATTGCCGTTGGAAGTGGCATTGGTGGGCCAATAGATGGCAGTCTTCCATCTGGACCTTAGGGGAGACCAATGCCCCAGTGCATTGATGGGGACACTGTACTGTAGGACACATCGTCTTTCACATGAGACAATAAAACAAAGTCCTGACTCTCCATGGTCATTTAAGATCCCATGGCGCTACTCGCTAAGAGCAAGGGGTTCCCCTGTGTCCTGGCTAAATTCCCAATCAGGCTCTTTCAGTCAGGCCATGTATTAATCCCCAAATGTAATTGGCTAAATCCCTTCCTCTCTACCTCAGCTGATGTGAAGTGAGTGTTCTAGTACAAAATAGCTGCTGTGCATTACCCAGATGGGTGCTACACATAGTAGTGGTTGAGGTGAGAGCCTTGACAGGCTGAAAGATGCTATATAAATACAATGAAAGGTGCTATATAAATATAATCCATTATCATTATTACAAAATGGTTACATTGCCGCTTTAAGTCCTGTGACTTCTATTGCTAATGAAGCTGTAAAGGAACTGATACAATCTGCACTGCTACTTTTCTCTGGCAACGACTGAAAACGCAGAATAGCTCTGTATGAAAATGCATCAAGCAACAGAAAGTTAGCATAATAAATAGCTGCAAAAGTCAGTTGTTGGACAGATAACTGGCAGTGGCTACCATGTGCCGTGGTAAGTCTGACATGAAACCAGGGGAGGATGTGCGATATCAGCGGGGGTGGAATCCTGTATTTGAAAGTCATGACTGCATTTGTTCCCTGATGCCTGCTGCTTGTTATGAGTCCTGCTGGCTTGAGCGCATCCTCCCTGGACAACAGTGGCCTATTTAATTCCTGGCTCCGCGATCTCCTCTGTTACAGTATCTCACCACAGGCACTGTCAGCATAATGAGAATTCTTTATTGTTTCCACACTGGAATGGTCACATGCGGGGCAGACCACAGCCCTATAAACCACGAGTCCTGGATATTGGCATGCATATAGGGTGGGGGGGGGGACCCTCTTCTAGACCGTGAAACAGACCCAGCTATATTATCTACAATCTAATGTGATGCTGTTCCATACTAATCATTTTTTTGCACTGTGCAGATGCAGAAATGTGTGCACACACACTCAAGCATTTATCTTGCAGATTTCTGCAGCTCCAAGCTTTGCAAAAACAAGCTACACTATGCAATCTCTTGACCAAGGCATTGAGCCTTTATCAAAAACAGATGAAGGTTTGTACTCCATTCTTTTGTGTGAAACTCAAATGTGTGTGTGTGTGTTTGTGTAACTTCAGATTTTACAGAGCACAACTGTGAAGAGTAATATTTTAATCTATTTGAAGAAAATGATAATTTCTTGAGGCACAGATAAGAAATCCACTGCGGGAAAGAAACATTGCATAACAGTCATTTGGCAGAACTTATTACAGCCACAGGCCATATTAGAATATGACATAATCAGGCCCTTGTGATTTTGCATTCACCACCTGGTTTTAAATGATGCTTGTCAAAACCGATGGTACATTTTTACAAAATATTGGTAATGAAATGAGCACAAGAGGGAGGAGAGAACCGCATAATACCAAACCGCAATGCAGTACAATCTGTTCTACCATCAACGTACAGGAAGCAAAGCTGAGGTTTATCCTCAGAAATCACCATTTATTAACAGCTTGACTGACAGTGTCAGACTCTAACTCAGGCACAGTAGTAACCCTACTCCTCAGGTTTGCAGTATGGAGAAGGGGGGGGGGGTTATGAATGGCCAGTCTACACAACACATGCTCATATCCAGGCAGTGACTAATGCGGGATTACCATGAAGGGCAGCTCCAGCGCAGACAGACACAATACAGGGCTCTGTTCCTCGCAAGCCAGCCAGCAGCCAAAGACCAGTTTCAGACAACACCTGAGTTTTCTGGCACAGCCGGGGCCGCCTCGCCGTGCCAGATTTCAGGATGGCTGGGGATTGCAGAGGGGTTAAGGCTAGTCCTCAGGAAGTCAGAGGGAAACAACACTGCACCCTCCAGAAGGAATCCCTCCCCTCTGTCACTCCACACCCATGGATCAGAGGAATATGAGACTCCCCTTACAGAGGGAGGTAATATTTAATGAAGAACTATCATATATTCATATATACATACATATACATACATTCATATACACATATATACACATCATATATATATATATATATATATAGAGTCAAATCTTGTTGGCTCTTATTTACTCTCAAGTCTTAACTTTGCGAAATATGCAACTCATGAGGGTGGAATATGTAATGCTATGAAACTGGGATTGTTTGTGCATGAAAGCATAACAGGAGACAGAAGAAACAAGTGAGAGTGAGAGCTTTGCTAACTCTTTAAACAACACCGAGCAGCAGAATGAACTAATGATTATGGTCCATCGATGAGGAAGAGGGATGGCCTGTAGTCCATGCTAATGACATAGATATGAGGCACTCCCAGCATGCATCAGCGCCCATTCTCCATCTCTGTCTTTGTTCTGCGATTGAGCTGTAACTCATAACTCAAGCTGATTCAATGGCAGCGCGGAGCTTCAAATTAGGCTTGGCTGCGATGTCTCGCTGCAGCCTCGCCAGCCAAGCGCACTGTTGATTTCCCACGGGTTCTTCCAATATGCCCGTTTTATTGTTATGGCCTATTAAATTCCATGATGGAGAGGCCAACTTTGAGATGGCATCTGTTCAGTTGGCGGCCCCTGGTGCATAGTTTTGAAAAGTTAACCAAGAAGGACATTTATACTGGTGGAATACATTTTCTGAAAGGTCAGATCGATTTGGGATCCGTTTATTGTTTCCTTTAATGTCCTGCGGTGGCTTTCTCGCGTAGACCAGCCGCACGGAACTCCGCTCTGATGGAGCAGGTTTTAAAAATAAACTGAACTGACACTTACTTCGTGGCCCTCTGTGCTACGCGGTGCCTGTCGGTCTAAGACTGTACAGCTGTTCCGTACTGAATGCACAGTGTACAGAGGATCACGGGGCAGACACTATCTCCATTGTTTGCCGCACATCCCTACAGACGGGTTCATTTAAAAAAAAGAAAGATTGGCTCGGATTACATCATAGCAGCAGGGGAAGCGGGAAAAAAAATGCTCATTTACAGTATGCCACCTCCATCTCCTTGCACAGAAAAATAATCTTTCAGTTGAAGTGAGGTGAACCAAGCAATGGATCTTCCAGCTTAATGAGCTCATCAGCCTAATTCAATTAACACAACAAAGGAGGCAATGTTTTATTTCCCACTCAAAGCTGAAGATTCACTCGTTAAGTCATTCTGCACAGGCATGCACATGGTCTTTCGTTTCTATATGCGCCACATGCACACAGTAACATTCAAGGAATTACAGCTGTTTCCCTTGTTAAATCTATGTTGATATGAGGCTTGGTAACAATAAACAAGTTGTTTAAAAATAAACGCCTTCCATGATTCTCAAACCATTAACACTGTACAGCAACTGCAACCCCACCACAGAGATAAAATGTAAAAAAAAAAAAAAAAAACAACTGAACAAAAAGCCTTTGATTCAGCAGGATAAAAATTCAACCGTATGAAGGTTGCCAGGTTCATCATAGGCAGTTCAAACAGCACACATGAAATTTCATGTGATTAATTTTGTCTAAGGAGGATAACAAAGAATGAATCAACCCAGGTCTGCCTGTGTATACAGTAAGCAGGAGATTGAGGATGATTTCTATTTACAATGAGCTATACCATAATAAGAGACTCATTTTATCTATAATCCCTGCATAAATTCAAGCAGGCATCATCCTCCGCAATAACAGCTCAGTCTTATCTCATTCAATGGGAGACGCACAGCGGGTTATTCAGAGGTAAACCAGCCCAAATGCAATGCAAAACTGACTGTGGCATTAGCCCTGACTTATGGTTAAATTAATGGAATCAGACCCCGCTTTCCGTTAGCCTCCTGATTTGCCGTTTCAGGTGTGGTGACGTCAGAACGGGGAGCAATTTCTCAGACAGCTATTGAAATCAATTGATCTGTTTATCATCTCAGCAGCATACTCAGGTATCGACATGCTCACATTAGCGGGGCTAATTGCTTGTACTCGCTCACACCAATCCAATAAGGAGCGCATTGTCTAGACACCATAATGCACAACAAAGTGGAAAATACCTGTCTCCAAGGCCAGAGGCCCGTAATGGGATACGCTTGCTGAGGACTTAGCGTGTATGGTGCGTATCCATCATTCCAGCTTGCATGTGAGACCCCGCCACCTCTAATGGACCCACCCCAATGTCAAATTGCTGATATTACATAAACACTCTAAATGGATTGTTAGCTGCAGCCAGGACTGCCCCTGTCACCCTTGATGTGAGGATTCATCCCTGTAACAGGCTGAGAATTTGCCAATTTCCCCTCACAGATGCCGATACTCTTCACTTAAAAGAAGTGACCCAAGAATATCACTCATCTTACCTCTTCTTCCAAAATCAATATGCAAAACTGGCAGCAGGTATGGCAGGGTACAATGTGGCATAATGCCATAGGTGTCATAGGATGGGATGCTGTGATTTCAGTATTTTTTTTTTTTTTTTTGGGGGGGGGGGGGGGGGGGGGGGGTGTATAAAGAATAGCTGGGGACACTGACAGAAAATGAATATTAGTGTCTCAAAGCTAATTACACTTATTCCACGCTTACATTGTTGATCTGGTCAAGCTCATAAACATTTCAGCAGGTATGTAAGGCATGTAAAATCCCTGTAGCATGTAGGCCTGGCTGGGGTATCCCTAGCAGGCATGGTCAACCCGATACCACTCTGATGGTGTAAATACGTTATGTGACATGAGTAACCACTGTTGGGGATGGCAAAAGTGGATTTGCCATAAAAGAGCAATATCAAAACAGGCACATTATAGTGATGCATGGACAGAACTTCCATTAATGGAAGGCACACTGGTGACCCACATGCAGGAGGAGAGGAGGGATTCTACGTTCTGCGGTGTTAACTGTGCAACAAAAGGGTATATGGGTTTACAAGGCAGAGTACCTGGGATGCTGCCTAAGCAGCAATAAAAATGTTAAAACGTGTGACAACTAGGCTAAACATAAAGTCTAAAGTATTTTCAAAATGACACAATGACATGAAATGGAAGAGAATGACAAATTGAGAACAGGCTTCTGTTTGCTTCTACTCTGACTTCCAACAGCACATGCACAATGCACAGAACATGCAAAGCTGTTCGTGTTTTACATCAGCTTTACAGCGGTATTACAGTACACAAGTACAACTGCAGGGTGGTACGATGCAGGGAAATTTCTATCAAGAAATGTAATCATCAGTCCAGGCAGTCCAGCCTGGAAGAGACAATGCCTTCCAAGGACAGCACCTAGCAAATCCCCAGTGAGTAAGCCAGAGGTGACAGTGTTCGTCCTCCATGGGAGATTGACTCAGTATTCTCTCACATCAATACAGAGCAAAGCTGGCCCAGAGACAGAGTATGCTGTGGGTGTATTAAATTCTTTTGTGGCATTATGATGAAGTTAATCTACATTCTGAAGGTCTGTTCATAATGATTATATCTAAAGAATATGTGCTGTGTGGTTGTCTAAAAGCCAAGTAATGTGCACAAAGAGAATAGTTTGAAGCATTATGAAAAAAAAAACGCATAATTTCCCAGCAATAAAGCACATAGTTTCCTGATAATATCTGCTTCTCATGAAAGAGCATTCAGAAGGCCTTTGGTGCACAGTCCAGACAGCGGGAGCTGGTGTGAACAAGCACGGAGCACTTTCCCAGATCAGGACCAAACGAATGGCACCATGTCCTGACTGGGCCACTGAGCGCTCGCCGTCTCTGAACAATGCAAAGGCCTAACGAGGGCTGGCACCCCTCCCGCGCCGCCTGAGAAAGCGCAGGGGAGGGCTCGGGCGGTGCCAGCTTCAAACAACCTGGCATACCCACAGCGCTGGCAGGCCCCACCAGCCACGCTCACAGAGACTCGAGACCATGCCACCCAGTGTGCATCAGAAGAGCACAGCCGGAGCACTGGCTTATGGGGCTGAGAGCTTTGTGCTCCTCTGAACTCAAAGAGCTGTTGAGAGCCACGTGTCCAGTCCCCTGTCCAGCCCCCTCCACATCTCACCAAGCCCTGTTGCATCATTGGAGGAGGAGCTACCTCACAAACAGGTATGAGATGCAGCAGGAAATACACACCTGCTCTACAGGTGCAACACTACCACCTTCCCCAGCACCCAGCCCAGAGACAGAGAGATCAGGTTAGCATTAGCCACTGAAGTACCACACATCCGGTCCCAGGCCCTTTTTTGTTTAAATGTCATTATATAAGACTTTGCCGTTGTATAAAGCTAATCATCATTCTTGTTGGAAATTGCGTTCTCCAAGAGTGGTAGCAGCCCTGGTTTTTACCATTTTTTCATAACAATGTTCCTGTGATTATTTAACCAAATGAAATCATTGGCAAGCAAATATGCTATCCTATAAATGATAGGCCAGTGGAAGTCACAAGGAACACAGGATATGCCAGACTTACTTCTCTATTCATGAGAATATTGGTTTTTCTTTAGGGTTGGACCTACTGCAAAAGCCTTTTGTGACTCTGCTGAAGTACAGCTTATTGTGTGCGTTTGTGTGTGTGTGTGTGTGTGTGTTGCCCGCTTTGTGCTGCCCTTGGTTCTGGGCATTTTGAAACCCTCATGCCTCGGAGGCCATCGTGAAAACCGTCTGCGTCAGCATACAAATGCTCTGTTTGAAAATGTCATCTCCTTGACCAAGTCCCGAGAAAGATGGAGAGCCGGAAGCAGAGCGGGGGATGAGGCAGTGGGACGGCTTTCTTAATGCAGCCACTCTATAAATAGAGCTCACTGCTGGAAACCCTACCCTCTGCTCTGGTGTACTCTTATGCAACACTTAAGCCCAGCACTGAGGACCTCTTCTATGCTGTCTCAAAGCAAACTATGCAAGTGAAAACAGGCATCTAAAACAGACAGCAAGATCAAGGCACGCACATTAGACTGTATGGGCGGCAGATGATGGCAGGACTTAAACAATGCACACTTTACATGCACTCATTTATGCTACACCACTCATTTATGCTACACCACTCATTTATGCTACACCACAGGATGTATGTTGCAAATGCTCACCAAGAGTAACAAACCCCTATGAAACCAGGCCATCTTTCACACAGCTATGCAGCTCCAGAGAAATCCAATCCCAAAGGAGCCCGAGTTCCTACAATGAATGAGCTTGTACAAAAATACAGTATGCTGCACGTAGAAAGTTGTCAGTGGATCACCCTTAGCATACGGCACTGTGGCACCATTTATCTTTCGTGAGATCAGAAAAAAATTGAAACCATGTGTCTGCCAGGCCTTTTCCTATTGTTGTTGTCAGCAAGAGTATTCGTGAAAAGGTTAATTAAACCATAATTCACTGCCAAACGCATAGCGTCAGCGGAAGGGGGTGGGCAGCCAGGAGGCGTGAGTAATGCGCTGCTTCAATCCCCTAACGCATGGAGGCTGAGTGAGAGATTGGCCATCAGCGACGTCCGCGGGACAGGCCAGAGCCCAATCCATTTGCAGCCACAGGTTCTGCACTCTGACCCAGAGGGCATCTCAGCTGTGGGACCCTGGCAAGCTCCTGGATGGAGCTATGTGTCGCTCCCACGGCCAGCATACATAACTTCTGCAGGCACCACCACAGTCCAGACTGTACCGTTCACATAGCGCCTGCTCTGCCGCAAGGTCAAACAGCTATCACTTCCCTGAGACTCATTTACTCCCACAGACACTCCATGGCAATTCTGACACACAGCGCTGCTGTTACACTGGATTACAATGCGGGCTGTGCTTCGCTGCACTTCCAGAGGCAGTCTTGTCTTCCATGTCATTTTCAACCTTTAAGCATCTTGGATTCAATTACACTTTGAAACAAGTATCCCTCCCGAAGGCCCTTCTCTCTGCATCATGATTGTCAAACGCGTGCAGAGGGGGTTCTCAAGGTTATTGATTGCAAAAAGTATTTTAATCAGCTAAGGCAAAGCTATTAAAAATAATTGGAGTCACGGACTGAGCATAACTGTATAGACACATTAGACTACAGCAGGAATTTTATAAAATTTTGACAGTGTTTACAGTGGATACTTTTGACTTTCTGTTCATGAGCCTTATTACCTGGTGGATATTTTGAATGCACCGCAGCAAGTGGCTGTCAATCATTGTAATCGCCAAAGACAATGCTTTCCTTGGCAATAACTGCTGCATTACAAGGCCAGATATTACCTGTGGTGTGATCCTTTCTCATTTTACACGATAGCTGCTGACTAGAATATCTGAATTACAAATGACTTACAAACAAGCAGGACTGATAGCAGCACTGCGGGCTGCTGTGCAGCAACTCAATCACCCTGGCCCACTTCCAGGCCTCTGACGCTAGGCCGCCTGCTGATTTTTCTCTAATTCATATTTTCTTGGCATCCCATAATGTGCCCTTGGCCACGCATTTTGCTGACTCAAGGCCTAATGAAACATCCCAGAGTGATCACATCACAGAATTAGCATTCAATTCCAAAGGAGATATTACCCATTTTCCCCATAAACAGAATTACCCAGTATGTTTATGCAATATAGTAACTAATACAATTTTCATCCAATTATGTATACATTTTTGAGCAGTCTCAGCTACCCCCCTACAGAAAGCAATTGACTAGTGGCCACTTGTTCTGTTCAAAGAGAATTATAAACATGCACTCAAAGCCACAATCTGATGTCAAAAAGCCTCATCTCAGTTTCTCTCACAGAAGCCAGCTTATGGAGTTTCGGAGAGCTTGGGATCCTGTTCTCCCACACGTCCTGACCTTCACTGAGCTTTGGAACTACTCTGGGGAAACTCCTGTCCCCTCCTATCAGGACGCTTCTTTTAATCCTTCCCAGGGCCTGGAGTTCAGGGACCGCTCTACCAAAATGGACCCCTTGAATTCCAGCAGGGCCTGTGTTAACAAAATCTCTCTGTAAAAAGGCACCATTTCCTCTTAGGTTTATTCCAGGTTCAGGAATATTAAAAAAATACATAAAAATATTTTAAAATACAGAATACTTTCCAGACCTACTTCCACTTTTCTGATCCTTCACTTCCAGTTACGTCAATGTTCTAGCCGGGAACTCAAACTATTTTATTTTTACATCTATATTCACTCAAATTAATCATTTCATTAGTCACCTAGTCACATTGCTTTGAAGGTGCTGCCATGCAGGTGAATAGCTCGCTTGTGTGACTGATCGCTGTGCTTCAGGACAGAACACACCAACGAGACAGCAGTTCACACACTGGGAAAATTTGTATGTTGTGCAAGCTATAACATGACGTTCTTAAGCTATGATGTAATTAAAACAATCACTCTTAAACTCGACACCTCAAGCCAATAAAATTTCATGTTTTAAAAATAACTTTTTCTGGCATTTCCTTACCTGTTTAAGTTGAGAAGTGTTCACTCAGGAGGGTGCTAAAAGTTACTGTACAATAAACACACTCCTAAGTCATGGCTTGTCTCCATTCTTAAGAACACTGTTCATGAATCTTCATGAATACCAGCCCAGATCTAACTGCCACTGGCCTGCAGTAGCCAACACTGATGCAGACCACAATAAAAGCATTATGTAAGCATATTCAAAAACTATGCCTATATTTGAAAGCAGATACAAAACATTTTATATCTTTGAATCAGAATATATCGTTTTCATCACCCCCCTGCATTCTGCACATTTTGTCCTTGGGTTAGTGTATTTATCAAGTCCATTTGCCTCAGCCCTGCTCTGATCTGCTCTACACCAATAACTGCCAGCTGAAAGCAATTCCGATGTGGACGGGAGAAAATTGAGCCGTAACTCATCCTGCTTTTCCCCTGCCAGGGCGGACAAGCAGATATTTCATGCTACTTCCATCCCGCCACATTCGTTAGGCTGATTAAAGAAGTTCATAAAACAGCCCGGATTGACAATGGGGCACTCCGAGATTAGTTCTGGGTACCGTTTCCTTATTTGCCGAATGAGAAGCTCTTATTTATTCACATTCAGACATGTATCCTGCAAAACAGCTTCAGGGTGACACAGAGGCCAACTGCTATGGAGTACAGACTGATTAAATATATCTACAGCATTTAGTGACAGCTATGCTGAATAAGGAGCAAGGTGTTTCTGCTGACGGCGAAAAATCAAGGATATTGCTGAGATCAAACTCAGCACCCAAGTTGTTTCATTACCAAAAGAGCAGCGAGATCATCCAAAAATACCATCAGTAAATCATGATATATGATGGTCAGCATGTTAAGTAAACGTTTTTATTCTAATTGGTATTAATTTATTAAATCATACCATTTTGCATAAATCTCACGGTTATTGTCAATCACATGAAGATGATTTACTTAATTATGAAAATAATACTTGATACATCCTTAATACTAATTAAGTGTACTTACATATAAACATGAAAATAAGTAATCAGTAATTTGCTCGAGGATCTGATAAAAAGGAATGAGTGCTACTTACTTTAAGCTCAAGATTATACTTAGGAAGAAAGCATTTAGTACTATTTATGTAATGTTTATATACACTTGCTAATGTAGGTGCCCATGAAATGTATATGGTAACTCAGGAAGCCACACAGATAGATGTGATTACACATACACACAATGCAATGCAAAATCACAAGAGTCTGATTATGTCATATTCAAATATGGCCTGTAGCTGTAATAAGTTCTGCCAAATAACTGTTACGCAATGTTTCTTTCCCGCAGTGGATGTCTTATCTGTGCCTCAAGAAATCATCATTTTCTTCAAGCAAATTAAAATATTACTCTTTACAGTTGTCCTCTGTAAAATCTGAGGTTATGCAGAGACACACACACACACACACACACACATGTACATAAAGTACACGCTTCTGTATAGACCCAACTGCAAGGTCAAGTCATGCTCTCACTGCTCACAAGGAACGCAGAGATAGACTGACATACAAACAACTACATTCTCCGATGGTTTTTTTTTTTGGAGTCCTGTACCGCATACCCTCTCACAACGTTTTTAGGGTTTTAAATGATTTGTTTCCCAACAGATGTATTTGGCATATTGGCAAACTGCTGGAAAAAAAAGATTTCCTCATGCATTTCAGCTCCTATCAGCTTTACCCAGGTCTGTTCTCTCCTCTGTGATTAACTGCACTGGCCCCTTGGACTTCTTGCCATAGATAACTGCCAGCAGTGAGCAGTATTCTAGCACTGGAAGGAATCCAACAATCTCCTGCACCCGCTGAGCTAAGCGTGCTGTCCTTGAGAGTTTCAGGGGGCAGGGATACAGGGGACTCTCATGATTAACAAGTGTACCACCATGAGCCACATGTAAAGAAAAGATGCCCAGCAGCTGGGGGTGGGGGGGGGGGGGGGGGGGAGGGAAAACACACATAATGAGGCTTATTCTACTGAAGTCAGAAGGTGGCAAAAACGGGCAGTTGCAGCAGAGAGAAGAAAAGGAGCTCACCTTGGGGCAACGGCACATTAGCCAAATCTCATGCGGGGAATAGGTTGGCAAGATGTGCAATCAATTCTCCAGCAGGCCCCAAGCAGGCCGTTATAGAGATGTATGGCTCGATCCAGATTTGAATAGAGGCGCTTCAGAGGACTCCAAGACACCCACAGGTGCCGTGCGTCATCTGTTTGCATGGCCTTTGAAACTATCAGAGTCAAGTTCAGAAGATTAAGTGCTCCAAATTAAGCATCACAGTCTTTTTAACCTTTGCAACACGCAGCAAAGAGATCAGTGTTTCTCAACCCTTTGCACCCTGAGGCCCATTTAAATGGAGCTATATTACAAAGGTAATGACCCAGTTAACTATACGCAGCATACACAGAGGAGCAAAAATAAAGCCATAAACACATGGTGTTTTCAAACGTGTCAACACATTAATTGTTTTAAACTGTTGGGTTTGCTTTTGTATGTGTGTGAGAGAACTTGGACCATTTCAAGTTTTCATCCACAGCAATCCTGAATTACTGCTGGTCCTTACCAGCAATTCTCTTTTACAGTCACTTAACACTGACTTCTTAGCAGTTATGTAGCATTAAGTATTTGCGGTTAAAGACAACCTACTGTCCTTGCAGACAGTGACAGGCTACAATTTTTATAACCACAGTAAGTTTTGGACAAGATTATGTTCTCTTTGCTTTGGTTCTCATCTTGAAAGCCTTTTGCACTTTCAATGGACAAAGACTCACTGACTAAAAATCCACAAAGCAATACTCGCTATCCAGGCATTCTGATACACAGCATTCATGCTGCAAACAGCAAATACTTACAAATTCTGCAGGGATTTAAGAAATCTAATGTTTTGCTTGACTGAGTAGTTATTGGAAATGGATTTATTCGAATCAGTGTGGCCGTTTTCCTTTACAGTGTTCTCTCTCACTGGGTTGTGTCGAATGATCAGTCCTGTGACCGTGCCAGTAAAAGATGGCCAAAACAATGTGTGTCAATAAAAGGAAATGAACGTGTTCCCACACACTGTCTGTGTGATGCCTTGGACTTGCAAGATGCTACAGTTCAGGAAAATGTTTTGTGTTTAAGATTCCTGCAATCAACCCCTCAGCTTTCACTGTTCCAGCATGGAATTAAAGCAGAAAACAACATCCTTTTAATTTCCATTTAGCCAAAAACCTTCGAGGCATTTCTATTGGGATAATTTGCTATCAAATTATGCTCTTTTTTTTAGGCTTCATCGGGCAAAAGCACACTCTCAAGGTCATTTCTAATTTGATGTAGAAGTAATTTTAAATATTCATTGTTGACCCCAGGAGCTCCTTAGTGTCCTGATGTTCACAAAGGGAGGTTGTTACTTGTTAGTCCCTGTCACTTAAATCAAGTGAAAGACTTACTGATTAGCTGCAGGCATAAATGGGACACACAGATGGAGGAAAAAACAGGTTATATCATAATGTGGCACTTGAAGTAAAAACGTTCAGAGGGACAGGAATCAAAAAGTCAAATTACAGGGTTCTGTATATATGAAACGATTTATCTCTTTTAATACGCACATTTTTTGACGAGTAGTCATTTGCATTTAAATCTAAGGTGGTTTTAGTGCCAATTAAGACGTGGCCCAAGGAGTCTGTTATTTCATTGATGCATATAACTGTGGGCAACACAGTTTAACAAGATATTTTATGGCCTAGAGCCAACCTGTGTTTCCTCAACCAGCCATGCTTTGTTCGGAACATGTTACAATCATTTGGAAGTTAAGAGAGAACAGTGGCTTCGCTGCTGAGACTGCAGTACACAGATATATAGGAATTGAAATTCCTTGAGGAGAATTTTGACAAATATATCCTACAAGACAGGTTTTAGATGACATGATGCCTTAACTGCCACCGTGTCATCTTTTTCTCTTACTCATTATTCACACTGTGAATAATCGATGCATTTGGCACCATACGTTTTGAAGATGCAGTAATGCATGCATTCCAAAGAGAATTTGTATCTTGTGTGTTGTGTAGTGTATTAAAAGAATGTCTTCATAAATAAAACAATGAGGAATTAAAGGATATATATACTGAGGAATAAGTAGATCCTACATGAATTGTGTGTGTGCTGCCTGTCAGCTCTTTTGTCCTTTTCTTCATTTAAATGAGAAGCATGAAACATAAATCTGCATGAGAACGTCCATGTATTCAAATATACATAAAATGCTACCATAAAGCAGGAACTGGGGAATACAGACAAACAAAGAGGTGACAGAATAGCTTGTTACACTTATATGAATGAATAAATAATACATTACAAAGATTACTATATATACTATACATACATATATATACACACACACACAGACACAGTGCAACCCATTTAATATCCCCTCTGTGAAGAACAAATATGTAATATTAAGCTGGCTGTGACTTTAACAGGATATTATCCAATAAGGCTGCCACACAGGAGAACAAAGAATGGGATTTTTAGCTATGCATATTCCTGTCTTTTACGATTTGTAAACAGTTTGTTTTCCATTATTTAATGCCAAACTGTACCACTATGGCAGTATTACATGGCAATTTATGTTTTCATTTTATACATTTAATACATTGATTTATGTATTAATTGTTGACAAATAATCATATTGTGTTCTTGACAAATGCATAATTGCTGATATAATATACAGCATAGTAGTCTATTATCAACCACTATGCAGAATTTCTTAAAATAATGTTACCTTTTCTCAATCTAGAAAGCCGGAGGATACAGCATATACATCATAATACGGTGCCACTGTAATAGGGGCACAGATCAACGCCCTTAAAAACAACAGAGGAACTATTTGGCTACGCTGTTTGTAATTTAAAAAGGCAAAAGCCATTAAGAGAAAAGTAGCTCAGACATAGCTACCCATATACTTTGCCATTTCTATAACTAATTTATATGTATAAAGGTATCAAAATGTTTTAATGACAACCTACACAAAAGGTTAGGCAAGCCAACTTGCATTCAACAGTCAACTGTCTTGGGGAATAGAATTTAGGAAGTTGGAACTCTTGGAGCTCAGTGTGATCTACACCTGGTTTCATTGAGCTTGTCTGAGTAGTCTATTCAAGACTCTAGGATCACCGATGGCAACAGTGAGTGATGCAGAAGTAAGCAGAACACTAACAAGGTACTAACAGCATATTGCTAGCTGGTGGTGATCAAAATCAAAAGTGAACAATAGCTGAATTTCAGCCACGTTCTAACAAAGATACGTATTGTTGACTGCTTAGAGAGACATTTTTGGCATTGCTGCGAAAAGCTTACTAACCAGCATTAGTTTAGCTGATGATATTCCCGGAATTTTGCTTTGCAGCACTGTTCTACTGACTTGAACTACATGTTTTAATTGGTTAATATGCTATTATTGGTTATTCAGTCATTTTAAAACTAAACACCTTCTCCAAATAGATACGGGCAACTAGAAAACGCCTCCTCCAAATTGAACGGGCAACTGTAAAAATGACAATTACGAGGTTTGTCATTGAAACAGATATTAACCAAATTCATATTTCATATATGTAACAGGAAACGATATTGTGCACACTGTGTAGGAGAAAATTTCATCTCTTAAACCCCCCCCCCCCCCCCAATTCACCTATAAAATCAATGCCAATTACACCAATAATAAATCACAATGGGTTCTTTTAACGAGGCAGACGGAACACAACACTAAACAATGACAGAGACCTAAAACTTCTTTATTGCAGATCTGCAGGAGACAGTCTCATACACACTTAGCAGCATCATGAGTAATATGATAATGACTGTGATTAATAGAAGGTATAAAAAAAGCATCAAAGGGGGCAAATTACCTCAACAACTGACATCGCATAGTGCAAAATTAAAAATAACACACACACACACACAGCACAATGATAACAGTGCACACTGACTGCAATAGCCTGCAGTCCTTTACCAGTGAAACAGTGTGCTACACTGGTTTGAGAGGGCTAAAGGGTCACAGAGATCTGCCTGTTATCGCACGCAGGGCGCAGAGGGCTCCTCTGCTTACCCCTCAGTGCAGCCGGATCAGCTGCAGGACACACACCATCGCCCACAATCCACCACTTCACTGCGCATTGCGCTGACCTACATCTACTCCCTCACACTACCTCCATCCGACTGACAGCATCCCATCCGGCTCCTCAAATGTTGCATAACCGCTGTGCACACGTCTCCCGTACCCTCTTCCTTGGGGCTTTAGAGAGGCGCGCTAGTCTTTGAGAAGGAGAGGGCGGCTGAGGAAGCGGAGGACACAGATGCGTGCGGGGGAACGTTCTGAGGCCATGTTGTGTTTACAGTACAGCGAGCCAATTTTGTACGTTCAGTTCAATTAGCAAGTGCAAGGCTATTCTGAGCTGAGGACTTTTCCTGCCTGACTGCACCATTTGAGATTGGTCAAAAATGTTCTAAATACAAAAAACATGAAAACCTAATTTATATGAACACCATTTACAGGGGTAATATGTTCCCCCTTTCTGTATATATCAACGAATAAATGTTGTTCGTTGAAGAACTACAATTGAGAACATTTAAAGGGACTTCTCTTTCCATATTTCTTTTTCTGACGATATCTAAATAGTAATCTCCATAAACTGTTAAGACAATCTCTGTTTGCACACACTAACATCCTGCACCTCCATGTAACGTATCTAAACATCTTATTGTGTTTTAGACAGAGAAGAACGGAAGACAGTGCCTCACTGTGGTCGTGACATGGAACAGCAAAATGCTTGATGCTCTTTGTACTCTGCAGTGCTGAATTTGCTCTATCTCACTGATTTTTTTTATCTATTTGAGAATTTCATTCAACAGTTAACCGAGGCCAAATTCAAAAATTGCATATTGTGTGGTAAATATCAGAACAATTGCCCCAATGCATTACCATATAACTGGAAAAGGAACCCTTATCTTATAGCCAGTGCATTTCCCATCAACAGCTTCAAAGGAATTATGGATTTTCACTCTTTCTGTTATTTATGCAGTCTTTCACCTGATCTGTAGCAGAGGTCAGAGACACCTCCAGAAGCTGTTACCTCTCTATCTCTAGTATGCAGCTCTCTTCTGCCTTAGGCAGGAAGGAAGTGGACATGTAACCAGAAGGTTTTAGGTTTGAATCTTGGGTGGTGCACTACTGCCCAACCCTTCCAGAAGATACTCCATCCAAATTGCTTCAGTAAAATATGACCATATTTACAAACAAGTAATATGTACATAGGGAAGACTAAGTCACGCTGCCCAAATGTCTCCTAAGCATATAAAGCTTTTTTTTATTCCCTGCATCCCTATTCCCATTATAAATACAACAAGATGAAAAAATTGTAAGATCATTAGACGTGCTTGATTAAGACTTGATTTTGTGGGAGCTCTTAATTTTATAGTCAGTGCACATGCAAATTTCCTGGTGCAGGGCGATGAGAACCCGGTCTGCCCCAGTAGTTTAGTGCGCTGCACTCATCAGAAGGGAAACAATGTGGTTTTAATGAGTCAGCCAGCCAGAACCACAGCCACCCCTGGGGTACACTGTACACACACAATCACAAGATTGTTTATTTCTTCAATTTTCAACGGTTAATGAGTGTTTCTCCAACAAAGTCATTTTCTCAGAGATTACACACTGCAGAGGGCGGGTGGTGGCGGTGGTGGCGGTAGTGGTGGTGTGGAGGGGGGGGCTTCAATATTTAGATTTTTCCTTGGCCAGATCAGTGGCCAAATCAAAGCAGTATTCATTAACTGTCTGACTGGATCCGATAAAGGGATTCTTCCCTTCATTAGTTTCACCCACCTTGATCTATTTCAGTGGCTCTCTCCACGGAGAGTGGCAGCTGATGGCGGTGAATTTCATAAACGCCTCCTGCTGGCAATGGCTTGAGGCAGTTCCTCCTGAAACTTGGGTGGAAAGAAAGCATCACTGCAGATGCAGCCAAAACAACAGAAACATGGAAAAAAAAATGGCAGGAGAAAAGAAAAGCCCCGTGGTCCCATTAAAAGTCACTTTGAAACGCAACGTCACTTGTGGCGAAGTGGACTCTTCAGCAGACGCTCCAGATTGAGCGCAGCTGTTTGTCAGGGAAGCGAAGTCCGTGTAATGGCCAGATTTGTTCAAAGCATGTGGCGCTGGAAAGACGTGGGAAAGAAACACGATACTTTAATTAATGTCTCAGTACAATCTTAATAGAGATTAACTGGCCTTACTGAGACCAACATTCAAAATGCATACATTTGTGTTCTCCACAGTGACAAACACAGACCAACAAAGGAGTTGGAGTTGTGCTCCTTTCCCAGAAAAAGCCCCCAACAAAGCCCTCAGCAGCTTCAGTAGAGGACCCAGTGACAATTGGAGTTAAGCAGCACCCTGCAGTGAGATAGAGTGATGGCTGGGGATCAGAGACTGACATAACTTTGCTAATATCACAAGTAGGGGGAGATGGGCTTTATTTAAAAAAAGAGTTGTGTTGTGCCTCAGCAAATACAGCCAATTGTAGATGCACACATCTGGCCTCCATGTACCATCAGGTTTAAAGCACTTCCTCAATAGCTAGTTCCAACCCACCAGCCAGCTGTCCTCTTCAGAACCCACTGTCGTGAATCAGTGCAAGTGATACAGGTCATTCACTCACACACACACACACACACACATACACAGCTGTGATAAAACACCACTGAACAGGATAATTTATGTCATACCTCCAGTGCTCCGTCCTAATAAAATCTTCTCTCTGCTTTAAAAACTTTAAACAACTTTCTCCCTTTTTTCCAGCAAACAAAGGAGGAGATGTTCTTTTTTTCAATGGCGAGCTCTGGGAGAGCTGTGAAACAGAACCAGTACATTAGTGCACCAGATGTGTCTCTGCTTTGTCTACTACATCCTTCCTCAGCGCTGACTTTACTGCACAATCTGATTTGACACTTGGAAAATGACCCAGCCCCTAAATTAAGTGTTATGCTGGTAATGCTGGCATGGCTATAAGTCATCCCCTGTGCAAAGGAACATATATCTATTTTTGAGAGTGAATACCTTCTTTTCCTAGCAGGTGCAATGGCTCAAGAGGAGACACAAAGTGTAATAGGTTGAGTCAGCTTAATGACCTGATTGTTGTGTGGAAAGCAGCCACCAAAAAGAAAAGCGTTCAATGAGCTGAGGTAGATGGAAACAAGAGGCAGAAACTCATTTCTCATGGTTACTACAGAGGTCAAGATCGAGTGCAGAGAGAAAGTGAGGGAGACAGAGAGGAAATAGCAGGGAAATAAAGAGGGAAGGGGAGAAAAGAGTGAAAGATGCATTGTTAAGAGACAGGAAGGGAGGACAAAGGGGCATTCGTATGGATGGTATTTGTGTCTATGTCAACCAATCAAGGTTATATACTATAAGACTCCGACATCAGAAAAATGAACTTGGTAAACCATTTCTCTAATCTATACCAGTTATATTTTGCCATCCTCACTGGCCTGCTGTTGGCATATTTTGCCTTGATGAGACTCATTTATTAAGAGGATGGTTTTCGTATGCACCGTGCTAGTCAGCAATCACCTTTTTAGCATCCCAATTAACTCCTTTCTAATTGATGTTAGACGTATTAAAGTTAATGAGGCAGGAGGCCATCTGTTGAACAGAGAACCTGAGAGGATATTATCATTGAGAGGGCAAACACAGACAATGCCACAAGGACAGCACCTTGGGTAGGCTGCAATGCTGGAGAGACAAAGCCGGCTGGCAAGCGTCCTCCACAATCAGGGACTTTACATTACAATATTTTCTCTATACATTTTTATGCACGTATTTTATGGGTCTCATATTTCAAATATATGGGTCAATATATAAGAGGGATACATATATGACACATGATTAATGGGGCTCAACCCTCTCTGTGTGTGCAATAAATTATGAATATATTTTACAGATATACTCACCGCAGCTTTAAATTAAAATTTAATTCTAAATGGCCAGCGGTTGCTGCATCACACCAGGGCTGAGGCACCAAGGGTGGTGGTTAAAAGCCTTCCTCTCTCTTTGTTACAGCCAAGTCCCCAGTGTCACATGCAGGGGAGGCGTTTCTGGCCAGCCCAAAGTCACGAAGCTGGTGTGTGTGTGCGTGCGTGTGTGTGAGTTAGTGTTGATGATGGTGGTCATGTGAAAGTCAGAGTCCCCTTGTGGGGGTTCCGCCGGGAATCGCACTCGCAAGGGAGCCACTAGCTCAAGTTCCGCAGCTTGTTTAACCACAGAGACAATGTCAGAGAGTTACTGAGCCCAAGCGCATGACAAACACACCCTGGATTTACAGGCTCACACTCAGGTCCAGTCCATCCGGTGCCTCTCATAATAAATATATGCCCAGTAGAGTTTGTTACTGTGACATATCACAAGGAGCATATCACGTGGCTCTACACAAAGACTAAAGTCAACAAAAGGGATTTTGCAGCCTGTAGGGACTGATGCAAAGGGACAATAAGCACAGCCTGCAAAATCTAATATGTCAGTACCATTCAAAGAGGGCATTTACTCTCTGCAATAGTTATTTTTCACCCCCTTTAAAATGGTTTACTGTGTAAAATTGTAAATTACCTGACATTAGGGATTATTCCTTGATCTAAAAACAGGCAAGAACAATAAGCAGTCTCTTACTTCTGATCTGTCAACAGCTGTCAGTGACACTACAAACAATCTCAGCTTGAATGCATTAAGAGGGCTTTAAGGGTCATTCCGCTCTTTGATTTGGTATGGAGTCTTTTTTTTTTTTTTTTAGAACAAGTTTAACAGTTTGCATGTGTGTCTGTCTTTGAACTGAAAAAAAAATTATGTAATACATTTAAACTGGCTTCAACTTTAAATTATTCTTCAGGATGTAATAGTGGAGGCAATTCCTAGAAATCTACCGGTAATTCTATGATGAAACCCTAAAGTGGACGCCATATGGATTACGTTATCGGTGTTTCGCCTTTTTTCCCCGACATGGCCTTTGAACCCATTTTCGAAAGAAAAAAAAAATCAGAATCAGACGCTCTAGAGATGATCAAATTTTACGGTCGAGTTATGCTTTTTATAGTCACTGGAAAGAGCCAAACAATTTGCAATCATCAAACACATTAACCTTTTGCTGAGTGCCACGAGTCACCGCTTGTAACGGTTTAATGACAATCTCTTCGCGCCTGATGAAAAGGCAGAAGAAAAAGTCGTACCGAAAAGGAGACAAAAAGGAGGAAGAACAAGCCAGGACCGGTTCGGTTTCTCCATTGTTCGGTAGTTCTTGTTGGCGTATTTAACTTGCCCATATGCATGAAATATGACAGCACGGCGTCCGTTTCGCTTCAGAGCCTCCAGGCTGATACTTAACATTTCCTCAGGTGAAAGGGGCGCGTCATTAAAGAGAGTCGCGCGTGATTTTCATCTCAGGGCGCTGAATCCATTTATTGCATGACAGCCCTCAAATCGCGATCAATCGACTTCCCAGCCAAAGAGACGCCACACCGCCGCTGCGTCCTGGACTCTCATCCGCTTTCACTTATCTTTCCATTCTGGAAACAATTTTTGGTAATACATCAGCTTTATTCAAAAACGGTTCAATTGGATAATTCAGAACCATACACAGAGAGCGGGCTATGGAAATCAAACACAAAACCAGTGCGTGTTGTTCTATGTTTAAGTTAATGTTCATAAAACATTAATGACAAGGTGGGTGAATAAACAGGCTTTGCAGATTTGTGTGTTTCAAAAATAGCATTTGTGACAACAGAGGGGCAATGAAAAGCTAAGTAGGGAAAAGCAGCAAAAAAAAAAAACAAAACTATTTTGATTTTTTATATACACAAAAATATTATTTTGTGTTTCTGTATGCGTGCATGCAAGGCCACTGGGTTATGTTTAACCTGTAGGGGTTAATAGGCATTTACTGGAAACTTATTAGAATGAGTTACAACAATTATCAGAGGAGGAGAAGCAATTAGAGGGAGAGAGACAGCACAGAGAGAGAGATCCTTCCGGCCAATTAGCCCATGCGCTGAGAGCCCATGTGAAGAGTTCTGCTCATCGCCAATGCGGACGCTTACAGGACAGAACCAAGCACCTGCAAAGTCCTAATGAAAGCAGGTAATCAGTCACAGAACAAAAGAGGGACGCGGGGTGGTCGCTGGGTTTTGTTCTCCTCCATAAACATCTTGGCTTCATGATCCAGTCAATTAGAGACCCCTTTAGTGTGATTTATGGATCTGGACGCCCATACTAAAATGGATGTTCAGAATTAATATGCGTTTTCTTACGCCTATGATAAATTAGACTTGGGTAGACAATAGAGGTCACACCAGAATCCCAATGTTTGTCAATGCCATTGGCAATGGTGCTTACGGTGTGGGCTGGAGACTGTTTTCCATGTGACAATGCTTTGTCCCTGTTCCAGTGTTGTGGCTGGAATTTACAATTACCAGCATGGACAAGTTAAGATTATTTGAAATCATTTCTTTAATCCCTGAATTGTACGAATGAAATAGTGCACATCTGTATTGTGAATAACAAAAGTCCTTTGACTTGACAAATCTTAGACAAAAAAAATTACTGAGGCAACCCCCAAATACATTCAACTTTGTTACCAATTAAAAAATAAATAAATAACATGGCCAACAATTTTCCATGTTGTCTTTGCAAAGTAACTTAAATATTTAGATTATTGATAAAGAAGACTTGTACTCTACTTTTAACATATTATAGATTTCTCTCTGAACAGAATAACAACACATCCCAAACAGAGCAAGCTCTTATACTCTCATGCTCTTTTTTTCTTTGTTTCCTAGAATGTCCAAGTTGGTCATTCTCTTTAAAATGCTGATGCTTGTTTTGAGAGTTCAGGGACCTGGTCTCCCCCCACAGTCCATCAATAGCCACTCAATCCCTGGGAGACCTTAATGATGGTGTCCCTCCAGCGCTGGAAGTTGGAGATGTATAACCTCATCGCCTGCCCTAAAGGTGTGGGATAATACTCCATCTCACCACCTCATTAAGGCGGTCGTGTTTTACGGTCTGCACTGGCGTGGTGAAATTTCCTACATGTACGATGATGAAAAGTAGCCCAGTAATTATTTCTTTTTGCAACTGCTGAAGTATGCAGGAGGATTATTAACTAGTTTAATATCTAACGAGGCCTGACAGGTGCTCTTCTCAATGAGATTAAGGACTTTAGGGTTAATGATGGTATTGGTGAGATTGTCATAACTCACAAAAGGGCCATTAGCGCGATATTACAGAGAGGGGCTCAATCTGATATGTATTTAACTTCAGCAAGGTGGCATTGGACGGTATATCATTTTTCATGTGGTTTTACTGCCTGCAGGGCAGGCTGCCTCAGAGATGTGCTGGGAATCTCAATATTACTTGAGGAGGAAGAGTCCATAACACTACAACACATTCTATTTCCATGAATACTGGGCTACAAGAGTGCCAATGCATCTTCCTTGCATATTATAGAGATCACAATAATATTTGCTTTATAATACTATATATTACCAACACATTCTAAAACTTTCCCATATATGTACATATGAGGGTTCTAGATTTTTATTGCCATCTTTCCAGGCCATGATCGATATGGTCATCCCTTTGTTCTCTAGCTCATGTCTTATAAAGCTGCAATGGACAAAGAAAGAAGCATTTCTGCACTGAAAAAAACCCCACGTATCAGACCTGCTGGTCCAAGACAACGTAATAGAGAATTATCCTCAACAGGTTACTGTAGTACAATGGAACAACACTCCCCTCTAGTGGCCATGAGGATGTCTGATAAACAATACTATGTATAACAACAAAGGGTCATATTATGAAGGAATTATGTGTAACCGTGAGCCGAAAATCAGTCAGAGTATTATATCTGAATATCATAATTTAATTACCCCTGTTTTAAAAGCTAGATACCAATATAATCATAATTAACTGGAGAAGGTTATCAGGCAACTGCAGGTAATAAAGTCATCCTTAGCATACCATCTACCTAAAAAGGCCTTTTAGCTGATATATATTACTGATATTAGGGTACAGAACTAGGCAGTGGAAACACCCCTGCCCTTTAGTTAGCTGCAGTGGTGAGTACATTGCTTCCTGATATATGACCAAATCTTTGCACCTGTCACCTCTCCTGACCACACCCTCTCCACCCTGCTGTGAATTTGTTGAGCAGAACAAAGAGCCGTCCTACAACCCTTTCAGATACGAACCCGAGACTCTGCTTCACACCTGAGTCAGGCTCAGTCATTTCCAACCTATTGTAGACCAGGTAAGAGTGAGTCATTACATACAGAAACTGCTGCTATTCCTAAATTCAGATCATTTGGAACTTTTTAAATTTTTTATTTATCATGTTTGAATTTAACTCTGTATTTTTGGTTTTACTTAAACATCATTTTGAGTAACTAATGATTATTTCAGGAATACAGCTAACATTCCTATGAATAGCAATTTTAACCTAATGTGTATGGAATGTGCAATAACTATCATATTTTTCTTTTCACAGATTAAAAATGGGGTGCTTCACATTTGTGAAAGTTATGATGTTTTTGTTCAACTTCCTTATCTTTGTAAGTATTTTCTTTTTTCCCATTATGTGCCTTCATTACATATGCAGAGATTATGGAACTAAATGTAAATGTTCTCACATTGTGTGTAATGATTTTGGGAAAGTCAGATGCGCAGGGAACTCAAAACACTGCTTTGAATGCACAGCACATTATTTACACTCTCCCGCCTAGACCAAAGGGTTACACAAATATTTCAAGTAGGTGAGCAGAAACCTAAATTATCCTATCTGTGCTCACAGTTTCTCACATACAGCAATTTTCATCTCATTAAACCTCCTAATTGTGCCACCTCTGCTTCCACCTAATGTTCACACTTAATGATGCTTATGAAATGAGGAAAAACTTCACTCTCAGTGAGCTGAATGTCTGTCTGATGCCATCTGGGCCCCGTTTCTCTAAAGTTCATTTTACCTTCAGTTATGAGGGTTTTTTTTAAAGAGATGTTTGTTTTTACAAGGACAATCTGAAGTATCCTAATACTGTCATAAATCACTGGATGTGCCATTTAGGAAAAACACACAGGAATGGTTAAACACGCCTTGAACACAACAACAGATCAGTGGATATGAGCTGAAAAGTGTGCAGTGATTTTTTTTACTGTATATTTTGGTGATTACATGTAAGCTTCGGATGTACCAGCCTCAGTTCACCACGCCACTGTGCTAAGGATCAATAACTCTACAAAGCCAGCAAAAATAAGAATCATTACACTGACAGCTCCTTGCTTTTGTAAATCCTGCCTGTAAATCTATGCTGAAAATGGGAAAGACTGCTTGAATTGTTTAAACTGGGCACTTGGTATTGGGAACCATTATCGCGTTGCTAAATTCTGTTCTGGCTGTCCCAGTTTAGCACGCTGACAACAGGTTGGAACTCATGTCTATTTCATATTGCTTTTGTTTGTTTTGTTTCTGAGCTTTTTGTATGACCGGAACCCCTTCCTTTTCATTGTGGTTCAATATCCCTTTTCTCTCAAAGGTTCCTCTTAGTCTCTTATCTACCATCCTGAGTCCGCTATTCATTTCACAGGTCTGTCAGGTTTCAGCTGTTTCTTCAATCCCGTGCCATTTTATTTTCTTACTTTACACCAAACGTAACCTGATTTACATTTAATCTGTGCCAGGTGTTTTTTTTTCTCTGCCACAACATTCCCCGCACGTGGCATTTCATCAAAGGATTACCCAGCTAAAAAAAGAGAATGCCAGAGATAATTACATCAAGAAAGGAGAAATGCTGCTAGACATGGAGTTAAGACTAATGTGCTTGTCAAATCTTATTTGCCGAGAGGTGTGTGCTGATTATTAAGAGCAGGGGAAGAAAAAAAAAGCCTTGTCTCTGAGAGCAAATATCTGCTCTCAGAGAGGCATACTATAGTAAAATAAAGCCCATTCTTTGATGCTGACCCATGCCTCTTCAGCTTTTGATGAAGAAAGGGAGAGCAGCTCACTCTGAAATGGGAGAAATTTTTTAGGTCAATGGGAAAATGCATTCTTGTGTTTTGATTGAGATGAACTACCACGTACTGTAAAATGTACAGGCATCCCCTGTTGGTTCTGTATTTCATTCAAATTAATTCACACATAAAATCATCGCACAGAGGTAGCGTCGAGCACGAGGATGTCATCGGACAGGGACAGTATATCACATGTAGTACATGACCAGCTGTGAAGAGAAATTCCTTTGTGTTTCTCACAAAGGAAACAGAACCTCATGCCCTACTTTTTGATAAAGACAGGGCCACAGTAGGGATTTTTTCACTCAGTTGTGCGAGACCAGTAAACAAGGACACTAATATGAATGACTCACATGGAGAGTAAAGTGGAAAAGAATGGAAATGATCCCTTTAAGAATGATTTATTGCTTGGAAAGGAAAAAGAGTGGTGATACTTTCTGGTTTCTGTCATGAACAAGCCCCCCATCTTAAACTTCTGACACCATTACACACAAGATACAGCACCAGAGCTCAGGGAGAAAGCAGCTTTTATGGCATAGACAGTTGGCATTCATACTGCGTGTGTTATGGGGATATAGGTGTTTATGGGGATGCCTTCAAATCTCCTGTCGGTCACTGACTTTCGGTGTGCTACAGGTGGGAGGCGCTGCCCTGCTGGCTGTGGGGATCTGGGTAAGCGTGGATGGGGGCTCCTTCCTCAAAGTGCTGGGGCCCTTCAGCAGCCAGGCCATGCAGTTTGTCAACGTGGGCTTCTTCTGCATTGCCGTCGGTGCCGTGCTGGTGCTGCTGGGGTTCCTGGGCTGCTGTGGAGCCCAGAAGGAAAGCAAGTGCCTCCTCCTCATGGTACGACTCATCCCATCACCTTCCCGTCTTCTGAACTTAATCCCTGGAAACTTCCTTTTAGGGGCATATTAACCTCTAGAATATTCAAAGTCACTCAGGCCTGAAAGTACCCAGTCTCATGATGTGCATCTTTTCCCAGTTAAGAACATGTGAAGAAATCTATACACTATACAGAGCTTTGCTGTGCTTCAGTGATTAAATTTCAATGCCGTATCCCCTCCCACGTCAAAATCAATTTCAGAGATACTTGGTCAATGGCCTTAAGAATAACGTGATGCCCCAAAGACTGTTTACTGTACATACAAGCGTTCTGCTTGCCATTGCCTGGACATGTGACCATATTCCTTTTGTCGTCCTCCTCCAGTTCTTCGCCATAATCCTGATTATTTTCATCGCAGAAGTTGCAGCCGGAGTTGTTGCCCTGGCCTACTCTTCATTTGTAAGTCCTCTCTCAATAGCCAGCCTCCCCTTTACTTCCTTTCATTCTTTTTTATGTTTTATTTCCATGTAAATTCCCATCATATCCTGGCCATCATTAAATTACTGGGGTTTATGCCTGGTTCAGTACATTCATGAACTTAATGACTCCCAGATTGCTTCGGGCTACGTGCGACGGTTCTCACTTTGAGCAATTTATTACATTAGAATATTGAAGTTAAAGCATTTTATATGCAAAGTAGGCTATTTACATATATATGCGTCCTCATTTTCTGAAATGTATAATAATTACAACATTTCAAATGAGCTATGTAAAGGAGGTTAAAAAAGAAAGGCTTCTAACAAAGAAAATAAAACCTGTTCGCAATAAAAGAATTCATCTGAGTCCCAGAAAGCAATCTTGGCTAATGCAAATACAGTGGAACAGTAGAGACTAGCTAATGTGATCAGCGGAAGGGGCTATGAGTGGGATTTGCATTTGTTTATGTTTGTGTTCCATGCCTGGAATTGGTTACTGAGTGTGTGCTGTGCTGTATCTGTTCCATTCAATCTAATTCCCCCGCGGTGTGGAGCTTGCTCTTGGAGGCACAGCGAAAGCGTGTTGATTACAACACCTGTCCTCGAAGGATCTGCAAGAAATGTTGCTCAGCTACTTTGAACAAAAAAAAAAAAAAAAGGAAAAAGAAAAAATCGGATTCAACTCCAACCACCGTTTATTCGACTTAGCAAACTAACACTGGCATCCTATCAGGGCGGGCTGCCACTGTGCTGCTGTGAGTAGCTATTGTCAGGGAGCAGGTGGATCCTAGGTGTAAATTACTGATGTTCTTTGTTATTTGGTAGAAATGGGAATCTGTTTATCTGTCCAATGTGCTGTTTTTTGCTATCAGTCACATATTTTTATTTTCACAATGAAAAATATCCATTCAAATGAACACATATGACAAACTGTATTCAATGCTACACTTCAATGGTCTTGATAATTACAATAATACATTTATTGAATATAATCTTGCAAATATATAGTTCGAGGATATTAAAGGATATTTGAGGATATTAAAAATTGTGCATAGTTAAGTAAACCAAACATCAATATAATATATACCATCCAGTACGTATAATATCAAGATTACATAGAAGTTATATAGGTTAAAATAAAATTTGAAAGGGGCGTAGTTCGATTGTATCAAAACATAACCCTGCCTTAAATTTGTTGTTGGGTTTCTAAGTATCACTCTGGGGTTTTTCCCAACACAGTCAGCCCGAGCGGTGCCCTCAGCCTCGACAGTTTCATTTACTGTTTGGGAACTGCTGGACACCCACAGCCTGCCCTGTCCTTCCTGCACAGGGGAATGCTGGGGGAACGCGAGTCACAGACAGTGATGAATTAACCCGGGCCTCAGAATGGCTCTGACCCGTGCCTCTCTCCCTGCCTCCTGCAGAAACTTTTAATTGTGGCTTGTCCCCACGTCCCCGCAGGCACTCCCTGAAAATAGGCCTTATGTTGCATTCAGCCATCTGTGAAAATGAATCAAACCACACAGACAACTGTGCGCACTGTGACAATCTCTGAGAGAGAATCTACACCTACATGTGGACAGTGAATGGGGACATTTAGAGTACAGCAGCAGTCAGTGGTCTCTAGTCTCTATATGCTGTATTGGGATATTGTAGATTCTTTGTGCTGCACACCAAAATTGTTGAATGTATTGGAAAAATGACATATTTGCAGTATCCAATATATATATACTAAAAGGCAAAGATGACAGGAATGTCAATACAAAGTGTTATTATATTGGCATTCTGCCCCCAATAGTGAAATTGACAAAATAATCCAGCCCTTTCTTTGTTGTTTAATGCTTTGTTCCCTTCTGATTGGAAAAAGATTTCATTATTGATGCACAGATGATTGTCAGAGCTTATCTGGGCACTTGCAGAAACAGGTGCTTTTTATCGCGAGCGAGGGTTTGCCTGCTCCTCATATGAAGTGACCCTTGATGCTGGGGGGCTGGGGGTGGCCCTGTCGTCTCTGTGCAGCGGCCCGTGTCCAGGCAGCACAGGGGGGATTTTAAACACGGCTCTCTGATCCGCTGACGAGGTGATCTGCGCGTTTCATCCCCAGGCGGAGAGCATCCTCAAAGCGTGGGCGACACCTGCTCTGCAGACCCAATACGGCAAAGACGATGTGGTCACAAAGATCTGGAACAGCACCATGACCGAGGTAAGCCTGGCTAAAAGCCGTGCGCCTGGCGCTGCTGTGTCTGACACACTACTCCAGCTTTCTGAATGCAGCCAGGCTGCACATGAAAACCTTGCTGATATGGCGATCACTGTGAAGTCTTAATAAACCGCATTAGTCATCTCGCACTGCGTGTGATCATCTCACGCACCATCTATATAAGCTGATATGAAGCAAAGCTGGACAAAAGAAATAAACTTTGCAAATGGATTGACTACAGCAGCAAAAGCTGCAAACATCCAAAATTCCAGAATCAAGCAGCCCAATGTTAGTTTTCACAAAGTGTAAAGGGTTTTTCAAAGTGTAAAAGTATAGGCAGATGCAAATACTGTATGTATCTTTGAATGGTCATGTTTTGTTCTTTTATTCTGAGCGGAAATGCTTCTTACAACCACGAGTTTCAACTGTTAATCTCTTTTCCTTTTAAAGTTGAAATGCTGCGGTTTCACCAACTACACAGACTTTACAAACTCCTATTACTACAACGGTCATGGCAACAGCTACCCACTAACCTGCTGCAGAGCCCTCAATGCCACCTGCACTCAAAGTGCTGCAGAGCAAAGTGATGTTCAGGTAGGAGCGCAAAGCCGCAGCATGGGCTGCCAGGGGAGATAGCCAGGCCACTAGGCAGAAATGAGACAATTCATGCATGAAGGTAAACATCAAACTTTAAAAGTATCTATTCCTTTATTATCAACGGTAATTCCATTTCTTCCTTGTATACCATGCAGGGGTGTTTTAAACAATTGCTGTCAACCCTTAAGAAGAATGCAAATATTGTTGGGGGAATAGCTGCTGGAATATGCCTTCTAGAGGTAAAAATCATTGGAATTTGATTCACGTGTTCTATTACAGCCAAATAAATGGTGCAAATACAACATAAACCTAAGTATAGCTTGTGATCATATTGTAGCAGGTACATCTAACTCCTATTTTGCATATCTAGAACCTAGAACAGCCTGTTACAATAGATGCATATATCTTTATTGTTTTGAGCAATTTGGTTAACAATCTGTATAAACAATCTATAAGTCATGAAACACTGATGAAATGTTTTGATCACAGCTCACAAATTGAAGGTGAACTAAGGGCAGGATTCAGCCATTGGCGAGTTCAGCCATTTTATACCAGGTTTGAAATAAGACTATGATGGAATGCAGTGATGGATGATTATTTGATACCTCACATGTTGGTAGATAAAAATGTACATAAACCCTGCCCTTAGCTTGGAGCACACAGTATGCCTATGATGTTTGTTCTGGCCTGGGAGAATTTACTTCATGTGAAAAACCTACAACCACAACAGACTAATAACCAATTCATAGATGAAAATCACCAATTACATAGATCTGGCTGGAGATATTAGCTAGTCAATAAAGATCATATATCATATCGTTATGAGCCCTGGCCTCTTTTAGTTCTGAATTTCCATTTTATTTAACTTGATTGGTAGTTATACAGTCAAACTACATGGGTAACCATTTATTGCTGAAAATTGTGTATCTTGGAAGTTGTCCAGCCATCATGGAGCTTAATAAAATGAACATGACAGAATCCATCAGTAACATTTTGGCTATAAGGTTATCTACAGTATGTATGTAACCTTATAGCTAAGGTTTCTATTTCTCAAAATACTCACAGTCATCCTGTAGTTTTGAGGCAGGGGAGGTGATTAGAGAGGAAATCCTAGTCGTTTCCCCTAGTTCATGTCACATAATCCCAGCGTCTCAGTCTTCCCCTCTGTCATTAAGTGTTGAGCAGCCAGCATCACCGTGATGGGCTGGCACTGTCTTTTTTATCCAATCAAAATTGTGGGAACTGTCAACATCCAGGGCTTTGACAGTTCTAGTAGTTTTGATAAGAGGAGACAGTACCCGTCTCAATATCAGTATATTCCCAGGTTCGAAACTGGCCATGTCATCTGCTGACAATAACCAGGAGCCCACAGCAGTGGAACAAATTGGTTTCATTCTGCCAAGGCTAGGGGTGGGTAGGTCAGCCAGGGGCTGGTTAATACCTGGGGCTTGTGTAGGTGCCTGTAGGTTACAAAAATAGTAACAGGAGAATGCAGGTATACTCCAACAGCATTTTTCTCCCACTATGCTGTGGGACTTGTAGTTGAAAAGGTATTCATGGTAGGCATCCATGAGTATCAGAGGACTGCACATGCCTCACCCCACACTCCAGAGTGGGTCCAGAAGTTTTCATTGCAGTAAAGGTGAGCTTAAATGCATAACTAGCAACCACTGAAGTTAGGTGAAAAAGAGGGAAAACAAATAAAATGGCAGTATATTCCAACATTGAGACAGGATAACTCATGTGTATCACCTCAAAGTAGTATTCATATTTTCTTTACATATTCTCATTTCAGATCTAGTTGAAAATGGCTGGATTTTCCTTTCCCTTCTCTATTTTGTTTCACAGAATTAAGACCCGAGTGCCAAGCAGGCTATCTGAAATCTGCTCAAGTACATAACCAAATGTCAAGGGGAAGTAAAAAAAAAAAAAAAATCAATAAAAGTTTTTTATTTGGTCTACTAAAAGCTGTCCTACAGAGCACAATGGTCATTGTCAAATAAGGAGGTTGGATTGGATGTCCTGATATGCTGGTATGTATGATTACTCTCTCTGAATGCTAATTTTTTTTCTCTCCTAGGTGGCTGCCATGTTTGTGTCCATGTACCTCTACTGTCATTTGGACAAAAACATTAGATGAGTATTGTTTTAATGTCAAGCGGTTTGCTGTACATGGAAGTGTAGATATTTTATTTTCTGGAGATGTTTCTGATCATAAATGTAAGGATACCTACAGTCCCTTTTTTCACTTTTCTATGGAAAAGTATTGCTTTTGAATACCTGCACAAGCCACAGCATTGCTCACCGAGGACATGCCGTACTGTATCCGTAGCCGGTAGAAAATCCTTTGATCACAGCTTGATTTTTATGTGCCGTTTCTCTGAAAGCTGCCAAAATAAACAACAAGTGTGTGAAAGTTAATGCCACACACTGTTGAGCTAGTTTTCAGTGGAACTAACACAATGTTCCTATTCCCTCTGCCAAATGGCCTCCACTAGATGAATCACTTCTGCTTTTCTCTCCTTTCGAATATTTTGTTCGTTTGTTTTGATGCTTTTGAGCTGGAGTTGTGTGGAAAGTTTTAATAAGACTTTTCAACAGACAGACACAAAAGATTTGGAGACTGGCTGAATTTTAACACCCACCACTGTAACAACGTTCATATAATTGACATTACAAGTACTTATGTCTACCTTCGCTGTAGGTAGGCCTCCACAAACTGATCTGGAAGAACTTACTAATCTTATTATACAGCCACATCAGAACCATAACGTTCAACAGCCATTTCATTTTAAATTCTTTTTTATTCTGTTGTATTATTTTCTTTCTTACCTTCTCACTAGATGCTGACATTTAACTGTTAAATTATTTAAATTTCAAATTAAATATTGAAATGCTACCGAAACTTGTGTTACTGTCCCAGTGATACTCTGTTTACTCAATTTAACCATTCTGAACCATTCAGTCTTACTCTTCTTTAATGTTTGTTATTTTTCATCTCTGGCAATACGTGATTGCTAATTCACTTGTATACATCCCAATAATTTGGTTCCCAGCAAAAAAAAAATATTTTTGATGCCATATTGATGTTAAACAACAGTTTTAAAGCATATTGCTTAACACCGAAATGATGGATTAACATCCATATTTATTGTCCCAAATATCCTCCTTGGGGTTCTTATCAAAGAAGGGTAAATTTCTAGTCTTTGTAGGATGGAGATGTCTGTTATGCCAATATTACGAGCATCATGCATTGTAATATTCCCTGAATAATGGTGTCTGTTACATTGGGGAAGTAACATGAATTAATGGGACACGTTCCTTGCTTACCAGCCTCCTGCTGGAACTGTTAAGAGCCCCATTCTGTTACAGACAGTGGTGTCTTCCACACCACTCCTACTGTCACCACCAGCTTGGCACAGCTCCTGTTGTGTGGCTTGATGATTTTTTTTTTTTTTTTTTGCCATACCAGATCAATCCATGAGCTGCACAAATATGGTGTGAAAGCACACTGAAAGTATTGTGGCCATTGTAAATTAATTTTCACCCGTGAACTTTATTCAGGGAGAGAATGTCTCCAGTCCAAAAGAAATATTCAGCGTGTTTAGGTTTTAATTCAAATATGTAATTAGAAAATCAAAATGGTTTTACATTTGTAATAATGATGAATAATATGGCGAATAATAACCAATTTTATTTGGAATTTATTTGGAAGAAATTGCCCTTATGGTAATGTTTTAATTTTAGAATCACATTCAAGGTTTCACATCTGTATACTTAATGTTTTGCTTTTCTCTGAACCACTGTTACTATGCTACCAGGACTAGACCAATATCTGTAAACGAAAACAATGACCATTTGAGGAGGAGGAGCCCGTCCATTGTTTTATGAACTACCTCATACCCAGAACGTGTAAGGACACTACTGAAATATATTTTCACTGACAAAGCTGTACAGCACAAAGGGATGTAAGAGCCAGTGGAGCAAGCTCTGGGAACCGGCAGCTTATCTGAACCAAAAGCTCTGACTCACTCGGCTCTGTTTACTCATTTTTGTCTCGCATCTCAAGATAGGCCCTCTAAGTTACCATAAGAAAAACATGGGAAAATACACACAAAGCCAAGGGTTTTAGGCATTAACAACATTACCATCTGCTTGCTAGAAAATAATGAAAATGAGCATAACTTTCACCTGCGAGAAACGAGCAACTCTTCAGATGAGAGCTCCATTAGATTCTGTCGGCTTTGTTGGGTTTCCCCATTATCTGCCTCTGTCATGTTCACCACAAATTAAAAAGCGTACCATGCTACGGTAAATATTGACCAGCCTGGCCTATGAATTCATTCAGACAGCTGGACAAAGGCAGCCTAAAAGCACTTTGTTAAATCCCCAGGCTTTGTCACTCGACTCAAATTACAAAAAAAAAAAAGCAGCACCCGGAAGAATCAAAGAAATCATTTGAAAATCCCCTTTGTATGACAGAGCAGTAACATTAAGCATGTTTGGCTACCTGGGGAGCATGGGTTTCAGTGGGTTTCTCCTTTTTGAAAAGCAACTGAACAACCCCTTTGTACATAATGTGTAGCATAACAGGATTTTGCAATTACCAATTGAAATCACCTACAGTGAAATCCAAACACCTTATTAACATTACTTTGACGTCTTTCTAGTGTATTCTTGTTTTGACATATATGCGTCATTTCCCCATTGGGAATTTGCACGTTATCTGACCCATAATCTTCAAATGCTCACACCAAACCAACAACACAAACCAACAGCCTTGTCTGTTACACTATCAGGTTCAGATATAATTTGGTGAGAAAGACTAAGAGAAAAAGCCTTCTATTGTGTAATAGTCAAAGCACTGAGATCAGCCCACATGAGGAAGACAATGTGGCCAACCACATTTTCAGGGGGAAATGTACCTGGTCAAGGATTTGCATACATTTCTATGACACACACAGCCCTCCCTCTGCAGTTTTCCTTTCTGAAATTCCAGTTAACCACTTCTGTTCTCCCTTATGATCTCAACATGCAGCAGGGCCAACATGTTTCCAAGAGTATCCAAGGTCATTTCTGGCATCCATTTCTGTGTAGGCAGGAAAAAAGAGGTGTTGCACTCAGCATATGTCTATAAGAACATTATCTGGGTGATCGCTGAGCGTGTGGTTCTCTTTGACTTCCTCTGCTTCCTCTATATGGAATTGCTCAGACATAGTTCAGTACTGACAGACTCTATGTAAGCGTAGTTACACCTAATCAAAGTGCATTTAATCATATAATACAGCCACTGACAGATAAATAGACAAACTATATATTTAAAAATAAACATTAAAAACATTTTATTAAGTTTAAGGAGGAAAAAAAAGCTGTGGCACAGAACCACACAAACATTTCTAGACTTGTGGTAAACTGAGGGAACAGGCAAGCAAATGGATTGTATCAAAGTAATGCTGAAATGCCATGGGGGGGGGGGGTGCACCTCTCAGTTTACCATTTACCACACTGCATTACAAATGCATACACTGCATCACAACATCAGGTTTCTACCATAAAGCAAGGTTTTCAGATAGATAATGCATAGTGACTCATTCCCATTATAATTCCTGTTACTTCCATGTTTCTTCATATGAGAATACAAAATAATGTACAATAAAGTAGTGGTAATAACTGTCATGACAGGTTAACAGGACAGACTGTCTCTTATCTTCTCCAGGAGATGTACACAAATGCTGGGTATTTCAGTGTCCCTGATTTAAACACCTGAAATAAAAACCAAACAACTACGTATCACAAACCGAATTAACTGACATTACTCCAGACCTTTTCCACAGCATTTGACCACACAGTAGCTTATAACCTAATCAGTCTGAAATGTTCAGGACAACCTCACACAACAAAGGCTCTTTGAAATGCGCTTTATCAAGTACCTTCCAATTTTTTTCTTGAAAGAAAAAAACAAAAACACAACTCGTGTTTTCACACAGGTCAAACCGTTAATGCAGTGATTGAGATGAGCAGTCAGATTATGCAGTGTTCAAGTGTTAGTCTTCATCTATTGCCCTTCTCTAACCTGATGTACCTTACACATTAAATAAATAGAAAATCACCGAACTGCCAACTCATCCTAAAGTCAAGAATAATGCTGCAAAATATGGCATTTTTTCAATGAATTGTTCTTGAAAAAGCAGATTAAATAAAAAAAACACTCATTTGTTGATATAGGTTAAATAAATAGGCATAAGTTAAAATGTATGTACAAGACAGACAAAGCACTCAGTAGTTGGAAACTAATATGTTCTGGTTGTGTGAGTCTGCTAAAAAGCCACACTTCACATGAGCGTCAATAGCAAAAGCTCAGAACAAAGGTTTCAAGTCTTTCCCTTTGGAGTCACTTCACACTCTGCCCTCTGAGTCAGTCTGTTCACTTGAAGCTACGACACGTCAGAGGATCCCCCCGGTTTCCATGGCACGTTGTCATGGCTACACTTCGAAGTCAGTGCCTTTTAAGGCGTCCCTTCAAAGTGCACAGCACGCCCTTTGTCTGTCCACACAGGAAACGGTGAGATTGCACGCCGGAGTGAAAATGCAAAGTATGGAGGTCTGTTACGAGCCGGCCCAGGCAGCTAGCTGCTCTTCCTTGAACTCTCTCGTTCATTAGTGTCGTGGTCATAGCTAGAGCTACCTCTGGATTAAATGGATGGTGAAGTGCAGTCTGCCTCTTTTCTTCTCCGCCCCCCTCCTCTCCTCCCCAAAGTCCCACGTTAACCTGTCAGTCTAGATCCCGTCAGCCTGGGTTAGTGGTCGAATGAAGGCTATGAGCGGTTAAGGTCAGTCCCGACCGGGCGCGCCGATGTTACGTCTGCTCCACAGGGGCGGCTCCCTCCTCCTTGGGTGGAGGCTCCAGGTGGATGGGGACTAAGTGAGCAGGCTTCTTCACACTGTCGAGCAGAACATGAGACAAGGTGCGGGAAGGAGGGAGAGAGAAAGAGACGGGGGAGAGGGAAGGAGGGAAACAGAGACAGAGAGCAAGTAACAGAGAGACAGAGAGAGAGAGAGAGAGAGAGACAGAGAGAAAGAGACAGAGAGAGAGACTGGTAACTACAAAACATCTTCCAAGCTACTTCATTACTACGCAATCTCTTTGCACAGAAACAGCCAGCAGCCTCTCTCAAATGGTTTTAAAGACCCCTGCTACCTCTGAACTGAAGCCCTTCATGACGAGTCAAAGTTGCCCTCAGGCAAGAGCCCTTTGTGTCCATGAAAGAGTTGGTGTTATTTGAAACACAATTCAAATACTGTACTAGGCAGCAAATTAACCCATTTTGAGCCCGAAATGACCAAGGCAACACTCAGAAACATACTTTTCTGTAAACCACACCCCTGAGCAAACTACACTGTTGTAGCAAAGAAAGTGAAAGCATTCATTGGCCATGGTCAATATTATGATATATAATAGTGTTTTTTTAGGATGATTGCTTCTTCCATTGTATAACAGCAGACTGGAACTGGGTTATTTTCCCAGTGTCTTTAGGGAGTTCAGCTCACTATTCTGCCTTTTCCATGCCTGAGGGAAGAACTCAACAGGTTAACAGTCTAGTTACACACTGCCCCCCTGTGGTCGTACTTCAGCACTACACTAAGATGACAAAAATGTAATCCATTAAGCAAAGGAGCACCACCATTTCCAGACCACTACTGGAACAAATACATATTGATAAATTCAATAATCAGGAAATACTGAACTGCTATTCAAAAAGTTCAGCTTTCACTAAATCATAGAATAAGGACCACCCATTCCTTGAAACGTGGCAGCTGGTGACAGAAAAGTGCAAGCTGAATGACAATAAAAGTATGGCATGTAATAGGCACTGTCAGTTCAGGCTCGCCCACTACAAAAAAGCAAGCCAGATCATTTTGGCACCTAACTAGTATATAATGACTTTTATAATGGAACACAAGCCTCTACACATTCCTACTGCCTTTGGTCAGTTTTAGAGAGAAGAGGACCAATACTAAATTGCTTGACAGGTATGAAACAAACATGATGCGGAAAGAAACAGGGTGGCAATGATGTACTAAAATGTTTTTAGGAAAGACTCCACAGGTAAATGTGACAAGATGCATACAGTACAGCATACCTCCTTACTTGGGCATACAGCACTTGTAAGGAAGGGCTTTCAGTGAGGCAAAACTGAGTGGACATGTGGGCTGAGGGAATGCGAGTGGATAGAGAATTCCCAGATACCCAGAGATCCCCTCTGACCAAACCTGCCACAGCACTGTGACAAACCCCTACTCACGAGTAAGGAGAAATGGGAACCGCCACCACCAGGACATGGTTCCTCTTCCTGAAGAGACGCCACAGCCCCTTGTGGTTCCCACGCACATCCAGGTCCCACACATGCAGGCACTACAGAGCACATACGGGGAACAGGGGGCCAGTCACAATGACACAAAAACATGCCCAGATGAAATATGCACCTGTCTCCCAAAACCGTTTTAATTGTCCAGTTGTTAACTGTTACATGTGTAACTGAGGATACTTGTTTCAATCACTGATTCAAATATCAATAGCTGACCTACTTCAATCAACTACATTTCAAAGCAGATTAATTGCTATTGTGATTATAATCAGTCTGCACCAGCTCTTGGTTAATGGGCCTCACCTGCATAATCAACAGCCTAATAAATACAGGTGTGTGGCTGGAAAGCTGGTTTCTATTTGTTCATTTTTTTTTTTTTATTTATTTACAAAAAAAGAGAAAATCATTTTTACTAGTACGATTTACATAGTTTTACCAATGTGATTTTTGTGAATGGAACAGCCTGATTCTCCACACAAAACAAGGGTAATTTTTTGGTATCCATCACTGAATACATTTAGAAAAAAGTTTGAGGATGTCACTATCCTTAACACGGAAATGGAACTGATAAAAAAAAAAAGCAAAGGCACGATCAGCTGTAACGACTCCAGTCCTTAGGTGTGTTTCCAGAGGATAAGACGCGTCTCTGGCCTTACCTTAGCCAGCTCAGTCCAGGTGGCAGTGTCAGTCTCCTGCTCCATCTTAATGTACATCACGTATGTCTTCCCTTCTGTGTCAGGGATAAAGGAGTCCTCACAGGGGTTCTTGGTGTGGTCCAGGAGCTCCGCCTCCCTGCGCACGAGTGCGCGTACACATACACATACACAACCCCACACACACACACACACACTTCATAAACAAAGCATAGAAGTATAGATATAGCAGACAAGCAGGAACAAGTGACTGCACTATTCTCAACCCTCTGTACAGGAACTAAGTGTTGAGGAATACCTGAGACCCACTTCCACTGTCAGAACTGGAAATTGCACTCGAAATCGAGCTTTGTTGGGGTGTATTAGGGACCAGTGAGACAACAGCAGAGCCGTACAGGGGAGCCACAAAGCTGCCTGACAATATAAATATCCATTTCCACCCTTTTCGTGATTAAGCTAGATTCAGCAAGCTTCCATATTCTGCTTTCACTCAGGTGGGACAAAGTGTCACATCAGGGTCTGGACTTCTCTTTTTGCAAAGAGAATAGGGAACCAACAGGGCATATAGGTTTTATCGTTCCCGACAGTCCATCAAGCCCAAGTTCCTGCAAGCTCCAGTTCCAATAATGAAACAGGGGACAAGAATGGCACTGACCTCAGCAGGTTCTGAATCTCCACCTCATAGGCATCCTTCTTCAAGCTGGGGAAAATTGCACACATATACACTTCATTAATACCCCCAGCGCACATTTGTCAACTGCCAATTCTAATTCCACAGGACATATAAAGAGTCATATTCTGATTTAACCTTACCCTTAGGGAAAGGCATATGGTAATAATCTTGACAACATATTTTTTAAATTTTGCAAAAATAATCCCTTGTGCATTTGTAATGCATGACAACATAATTGCTGTTATTTAGCACTAAGTCATCAATGTTAAACATTTGAACAGGTGTATTTCAACATTAAATGTAGAGCAGCAGTGTGGTTGGACTCATTAATTAAACCATCTCCCACATTAAAATCTTTATCCCCTTTGTGTATATCTGGTGTCGGTGGGCTGGGGATGGGGGTAGGGAGGGGGCGTTAATTATGATGTTTTGGCTGCACTGTTGCTCCTGCTTCTGCAATACACATTAGTCAAACATTACTCAGGGGCAGTGCAGTGATGAACAAAATCCAGTTTAATTTACACAGCTTGCGTGGTGCTACCCCAACAGAAAGAAGTTTGATACCTCTCTAACGGTTCGGCCGACTCAAACTGACATGAACGCATGGCCATCAAGCCTCAAACATGTTTTAATACGAAGTATGTGGACACTGTAAAATAATTACCTAAGTAAATCTACACAACCTGTCTTTATCTAGTTATAAAATCATGATGCATGATCACAGATATGAATGAAATAAAGGTAATATGGAACACAGTCACTGTATGTGCACCCTAAGGGGGATAATGTATTTAATTTATATACGTCCTCTGATCCAAAATTAGCTCTTGGAATTAGCTCTAGGTTAAATTTTGAAATGTCTATATAGCACCAATTTATATTCCCTGTAAAACTGCTTTAATATATCCAGACAAATAGACAGGCAGTTATTTATCGTTCTCATAAGGTTTCCATGTGCCTACCACCAGTATCTAATAAAGCATGGATGGAAATGGGTGTACCTCACCAAAAATAATTCTACCACATATGGATTGCCTAGGTACTGATTTCAATTTTTCCTCATAGGAGGCAGGCAGCTTGATGTTGCCTTTCCTGGGCTGATCCACTGGTTAACCAACAAACTAGTCAAAATTACAATGTGTTCAAAGGACAGAAGGAATGGAGCCGTTTTGAGGCCACCCCAGGGAAAATTTTTAGGTCAGTGCTGACTATTGCCCGGCATTAAAGAGCACAGCGATCAGACGTACCTGTCCACATTCTTGAGCTGGACATTTGGAACAGTGTTGAACTTATGCTTCTTGAAATAGACTTCCTGAAATGAAAGCAGCACTACAATGTCAGATCTACATGATGTAGATTTACGTCTACACTTCCGTTATTGCCATGATACAGATCTACATCCACACTACAGTTTGACCATGTTAATAAACCCTCACTTCACACTAAACCGCATTTGATGTCGTTTTTTGCAAACAGTTTTTATTGCTATTCATGGTGTAAACAGCAAAACACTATACCCATTACGTAATATTGAGTATAATGCAATGCATATGGCATTTCAAACCAGTGCTGTCAGTTTTACAGCCTCCTCCATCAGTCCTAGTCAGACTGGTTTCCTGTAGCCTGATTCAGTTTTACAGGAGCCAGAGCATACTGCACCAAGGTAGTTTGTTTAAAGATCTGGTTTGCTTTCAACTTGTCCTTTCGCCGAACATGAGACCCTGCAAGTTCTAAGTGATCTGCCTTAACACTCCAATCATTGATGACATCACTTTAGCTGTGAAAAGCGTGCCAAAAGAGGATAGAAAAACTGGGCTGTTTACATTTTGATTGTCTGCAATACAGCATGATGACAGAAAATGACAGACTCTGCACATTGTCTTCATTTTCCATATATCAATTCTATGCACTAAAATAGATCTGCAGGAGATCCATACAAGGATATCCATCTCTCTATATTTCTATGTATGTAAAAATACCAGATCTATGTATAATTTATAAACATCCTTCATAACCAAGCTATACTTGTCCATCTCTGAAACTGCTGGTGGAAACTGAGTACCTTTTTTCCTATAAAGTAGCCTATGAAACTTTGCTTAAAATACGACAACCAGCAGAATACGTACACAAAAATGGCAAAAGCACAGTATGATAGCCACACTCACATGGAAGTACCCGTTCATGTTAAGGCCGATGATGCCAAAGTGGTAGGAGCGAGAGATGTCGGGAATGATACACTCTCTGCCCTTCCTCTGCTCCGGCATGCGCATCCACATGTCCCAGTCCCACAGCTACGGTCAGACGCAAGGGCAAGTGAGCAGGCCAGAATGCACCTAACACACATCACACACTCCAGCCCTCAAACAACCTCAACAAACCATGTTGCTCAAACAAACATGTGCTCATTTAACTTGAATGGACACACTTCTCTTCTCTTGTGCTGGACGTCCTCTCTAGATAAAAGTGTCTCCTAAATTAATGCAATGTTAAGACAAGTGGTATTCTGAACAATGACACATTGTCAACACCCACTGAACTGAATACAGTTGGCCCCACAATATTTTATATATTAGCATTAACACAAGCTCTGGGCATTTTTGAGAGTTGGTGCTGGTACCTTCTCTGGTGTGGGCCACTTGGGCTCCAGCTCGTCCTTGTAGAGACTCTTCTTCAGCACCCAGCCCAGTCCGGGCATGCTCTCCACCCGGTACAGCAGGGCTGGGTCTTCTGCTGTGTGCTCATACCCCTGCACGCAATACAATCTGCTCAAAACTACAGCACCTGAATGCACCACATGCATTTCACTGTGCTTCATACATCCATGTCACTGACTGTGTTATCCTTTAGAGGGCTGCAGTGAGCAGGAGCTAAACCCTACAGGGACAGGACCACATCCTGAAGGCAGTACCAGTCCTTCAGTACTGCACACATGCGCGCACACACTCACAGGCACGCAGAACCATACATACGATTTAGAGATGCCAGTTAACACAGATGGGACGTAGCAAGAAAATGGATGGTTGAGTCGTTCTGTAAATGCACTTGCTGGTCTAGGAGTGCTGTTGGACATAACTTGGATGGAGTGCTGTAAGTCACTCTGGATAAGAGCATCTGCTACATTACATTACATTACATAATTGGCATTTAGCAGACGCTCTTACCCAGAGCCATTTATATCAGTTACAATGTTATCCATTTATACAGCTGGATATTTACGAAGGCAATTTGGGGTTAAGTACCTTGCCCAAGGGTACAACAGCAGTGCCCCAGCGGGGAATCCTTTTGGTCATGAGTCCTGCTCTTTAAACACTATGCTACACTGCCACCCCTGCTAAATGAATGCAATGTAATAGATAGACATGTGGGTGTACCAGGACCGACATATTCAATTCAAATCAGGAAACACCTAAATGCCAGACAGTGAGTCAGGTTCAAACACTGCATCCTGTAGCTGTTAATGAATTATGACTGAGGTGGTGGGCACTCATTCCACTGACCTGATCATTCCAGGCAGAGATGCAGTAGAGGCTCTCGTCCTCATTCAGCAGATGGATGGTCTGGCTTAGAAAGCTGGGAATAGTACAGAATTCCTCTGATCAGAACATGGTCCCATACTTTCAAAACAGGGTGACTGCATTTGTGAATTCCATTGTGCCTTGTAACTTATTATTTAGCAGACAATTCATTATTCATCCACTATGTCAAAATCAAAATCCTTTCATGCTGGTCAGCCACACAGTGGTTCATAAGCATTAAAACATTTAGCACATATTTCAAAAAGGAAATTCACTTTTATAGATGAAAAAGTATGAATACATTGCTTAAAATTAGGCTTCCTCAGCTGCTACATACAGGGAACATTACTAAACATTGCTGCCCCCTATTGGACATTCCACTGAAATTCCAGAAGAAGCAGCATTACTAGGAGTCCAGTCACATTCATTCCAGTTACAATTTTTAGAGGTATATGCTTCACAGAACATACAAGATTAAATACATATTGGATTTGTACTTAAAATTTAAAGCCACCTTACCTGAAGAAATCAATTGAAATATCTAGATCTTCCTCCAACACAATTGCAAAGTTGGCATCCTACACACAAGCATCACAAAATAGTTCAGCACACTATCAACTAAGAAAATATGGAACAAGTATTAAAATACTGACTGATGATCATGAAAATACTCACTGGATGTAGATTGAAGGTTGCAGTCAGACTGGCTTTGTAGTGCTGAGTGATCAGAAAGAGAGTCAAACCTGTGATAACTGGCAGTAGAGTTCCAGACAGGAACACATTTTTTTTTTACTGACACCAACGATGTACACATGAATGTAGTTCAAGACTTCAGAGCCTGGCTGTATCAGGTTTTCTGAGGAAACTTAAAATTAACATATGACAACAAGGCATCCTGTGTAATGTGGATAACACGAATTGCTTTTTGGAGCAAACAGCATGCAGGATTTCTGTAAGACAGCTTTCTGACCAGCACCTGACAAAACATGATGTGCCAATGTTTCCTTTGTGTTTCACTTTCTGTTATCCGCCTGCAAACCCCTTTGTGTGTCAGTGCTACAGGGCACCGGCTCACCTGGGACACTCTGGCGTTCTTAATACTGATGGGAGTGTGCTGTACCCCCTTCAGCCCAAACAGCTCCACTACATCCATTGGCTCCTGCGGGGTACATCAAGGGAATGTCAGGCTGATGTTTTGTTTTTTTTTGTTTTTTTGGGGGGGGGGCACATTTCATACGCAGGTCGTTTAAATTAACGAGCCCAGCAGCAGCAGGGTGGCCTCAGTACCTCATAATACCCGTCTATGAAAACTGTGATCATCTGCGGATTGACGCCATGTGCGGAGAGCAAAGACCGCAACATCCTGAGAGAGACAGAGGGAGAGAGAGACGTCAGATCTACAGTCATAAAAACAGCCCACACAGAATTAAACGGAAGAGACACTTTCTCTCAAGCGTAACGTGCATTAGTTGGGACATGTCAGGGGGTAAACCCTGGAGAGGCTGAGGTAGGGCTGCTGACTGAGGGATGCTGTCCCATGCGCTGGTATCTGGGGGGCCCGTGTGCTGTTCAGCACCACAGTGTACTGTTTCATGAGGAATTTCAGACTGTATCTTTTTTAAAAATGGAACAGTAGTGACAGATCTGTAGATAATTTGAGGTCTTGAGATGGCCTCTGCCAGAAGTCTGAACTTCAACTAAATATGAACCGGCTCCGATCCATTTTTCTGACTGTCAGATCAAAGGTTAAAAAGGTTTGTCATTAGCTTTACATGAAGTGAGGAGGAAAGAACAAAATGGCTTCACTATCTGACCAGGGTAATGCAACGCATTTCAACCACCAAGATATTTCAAAAACGGCCCCCGATAAGGTAATGCTATTAAAGCTATTTCAACACCCCCCCCCCCCCCCCCCCCACTTTGTTTGCACTACAGTTCTGATGTTTTGTGCAATGAAAAATAAACCTTTGATCTGAGCAATCAAAGGTTGCCTCAGACTATGTGTTGAGTAAACAGTACCGGTTTTGAGGTTACTGATAATGGTTAGATACTGAAATACTGGCAATACTGGCAACAGTCTGGGGAATGTCTGAGGCTGAGACATTACACAACACAGCAGCAGAATATTAAAAAGTAGGTTTATACTGTATAATTTACAATTGAACTAAAATTACCATTTAGGAGTTATCAGGTAGCAAACTGAACCTTACCACATAGTCCCAGTATTATCTTACAAATATGCTTTCAGTGTAAAACAAGGAGTTTCTCACAAGGACAGAGCAGATATTCTATTTTATTTAAAATTTGCAATATGAATTTTCAATTTTCCCTGGTTTAAAATTCCCAAAATTCAAATGTATGAGCCAACTTTCAAGAAAATCTGAAGGCCACGCCAAAGCTAGTCACATTTCACACTGAATGACATACATACCCATTTCCACCCTGCAAGAAGAATCTGGCACAAAGAGTACTGTTAAGCACAAAGTGTCTTGCTTTGCTACTTTGTCCTTTAAGCAATTAACAGACTGAATGACTTTAAGCACAAGACCCCAAGTCATTTTAACACTGCACTATTTAATTTTTTTAAAATAAAAACCTCATTCTTACCTGTAAAGGTAATTGGGTCTGTTTCCTGCTATTACAGCAACAGGAACGTTGTAGACATTATTGTCTTTTAACTACAGTGGAAAAAACAGAAATGTACGGTGAAATTCCATATCCTACCATCAATACAATTGAGACCACACACTCAACATTATATATTGATTATACTGTTGTTAAATACTGTGAATATATCTTTGTTTTATACTGTACTGTCACTAGTGTCTTATGTGTTTGCATGAGTGAAGAAAAAATTCCTATCTAGGAAGAATACATGCATTCTCTGGTCAATTCTCTACAATTTCAGATATGGCTGCTAAATGTGTACCATTTACATGATTAACCACTGATACCAGGGCAAAGTTATACAATTTAGTTAACTGAAAGGAAAATTGAGTCCTACACAAGGAGTCAAGCATTTTTTAAAAAACAAATTAATCTGCAACTTCATAATACTCTCCACAACTAATATTCTGTATACCATATCAAGGGTGGGACAAAGGACAGGTGTCCTAAAAACATGCGGCTACGGGATTTAATGTTCCTGTATTAAATTATATATGCCATTTTAATATCAAGGTACAAATCGAGAAGTAAATCATGCTAGTACTGAGACAAAGCCATATATCCAAAAGATAAAACTCTGCAGATGGATGCCAGAACCCATCCCCAAATACACAGGCAGAAAAGTCTTACAGGTTCAGGGTTGAACTCGATGGGGGCTGGGTCCTTGCAGCTACAGATGCTGCCATAGCCCTCTACTTTACTGCAGAACAGCTTTCTGCGGCGGTTCAGCTCTGTGTCAGCCCAGTGACATTCTGCTTCTGTCCACAGGAAAAGAGAGAGAAAACCCAACTGAGCGTGACTCTGCTGGTGCATGCTGGGATACTTGACCAAACTGAGGCATCATCAAACTAAAAATAAAATGCTGAAATGCATGTATTCAGTTATTAAAATTCTGATTCCTCCTTTCAGTTATTTTAAGTTTGTTCTTTTTCCATCAGCACTGACAAGGTGGGTACAGGAAAAAATATGATTCAGAATTAACCACTGGGGACTGAAAATGTCACTCAAGAGATGAGAGCTGCAAATGACTGGCAGAAAAGCTGAATCACCAGAGAGAAGTTTATATAAAAGAGAGGCAGAACTTGCTTTTCTCCTTACCTTCAGATGCTGTAAGCTGCACCTCGGTCTTCAGCAGCACAGGGTCACCCCAAGTTGAAAGGGCAGGAGATTTTGAGTGCTTCTCTCCATAAACTTGTCCTGAAAGTACAGTTGTAGTCACTCTTGGGTTGGCTTGACATAATGCTGCACAGTTAAAGGACGCTATGTTCTATCAGAGGTGCCAGGAGTCACTAGGCGTCATCTGGGCTTTCGGTGAGCTACCTCCTTTCTTCACCACCAACGTCCACATGTCTCTCCAGCTCAAGGACAGGGACACCTGACTGCCAAGGCCCTTCAGCAGGTTCTTTGCAGCATCTTTCAAATGGAAGGTCCCTTCATCCTGCATCAAGGTGGTGAACACAAACACTTAATTCAACCTGTACTCTCACGACACACAAATTAACTGGGCCCACATAAAAAAATGCAGGAATTCAGAACCACTTTTTAAACTTCAGAACTGGATTCAACTTTTCAGTGGCAATATGAGGAATAAATAACACAATGTAGACCAAACAGAACACACGTGTGTGTTGGATGAGTGAAAAAGGTGCAAGCACAATAGCGCTGCCCCCTCACCTTGATGGTGAAGATTAGCACTCTGCCACGCGTCACCATGTTCAGGAAGAGGATCATGGCCTCGTCTTCGTGGGGGGAGTAGGTGTCAAACACCCGCTTGGCCATCACATGCCCCTGCACAGAAAACCATCTTAATGCACAGCCCACTGAAAGGAGCACAACCCCTTTCGGAGGCTCTAGTATGACAAAAAAGAAAACAGTGAAAACTGCAATACAATCTACGGTATGCACCATACGCATGAGTGAAGCATTTAAACAAACAAACATGCAGCTTTTTGTTGATGAGTTTTGCCTTGACATTGCCTTTACATAAAAAGCATCATATCTGAGCAAGAATTTTCATTGTCACAAAATCAATTAAACTCATAATTGATCATAATTTGATCAAAGGCTGACAATTTCATATTCATTACAATGTGCCATATTCATGAATATGAATGTTCATTCCAAAATAACGTTATCTGGTAAGCCTTGCCACTGTTCAAAATGAGATAAAGGCTCCCTGCAGTCTCAGAAATCCGTCACTCATTTATTAGGAACACATATGCTTACTGTGGCTTGATTGAGAACTATAACGTGAATGCCTCTTCCCTGCTCTCGCATCTCATCCTCCAGGACCTAGTAAAAGAAACAATTAAAAAGTTGCTTGTTTTTACACAAAGTCAGAGCCATAGAGCACAAAAAAGCTCCTGTTTGAGGCCCATTATTGAAATGGGGACACAAAGTCATATATCAAACACCTACATTAGATATTAAAAAAAGTAATAAGTTCACATATCAATAAGAGATAGAGCAAGGTTCAATACGAGCAGGAATAAAAAGGTGGGAATGTATAAAATGTAAAATCAAATAAAGAGGAAGCCTCCTTATGAGGACGCAGGGGACTCACAGTTGTTCCGTCCACAGCCACGTAGACCTTGGAGCGGCTGGAGTACACCTCGATGTCCAGCACCTTCCTGCCACTCTGCGGTCTGCGGGGGGTCTCCATGTTGGGCAGAGCTTCATCTGCACAAACAAAGGCAGAGTACACCCCACATTCACGAATTAAATCAACCCCATCACCATATGATTAAAGCAGCTTCACTGCCATATCCACAATACATCCAACTGCAGAAGATATGAGAGCTGACTTGCTCTTCCAGTGCAGTCAAATCTTACCGTAGTCCTGTGCAGCTTCTTCCTCACTGGCTACTCTTCTTGTGTCTAATATGAGCTTGATATTAACAATCACTGTCACTAACAAGAATAGCACTGCACCAGCCTGTTGAGACAAAGAATGATTATCGTTACCAGACCTAGACATCAACTTCACACATGGCCAACCAATTTTTATGAACTGTTTACTTCTTTCCATACAATGTGCATTTAACTGAGAAATGTGGCCACAGCTTAAGATGGTAAAGAGTATACACGTTAAAAAGCATAGCTAAGAACTGGACATAACTGAACCACAGTTTTTACCTGACAAAACCGACGTATCGCTCGCTTATTGGTGAGTTTGTACTTCCAGGTGAGGTAGAAGCTTCGCTGCTGGCGGGGTATAAACGGCTTAGCTCGAGGGTTCGGCGTCCAGGTGTCCATCACTGTGGCACAAGGCTGAGACCCTTCTCCTCCTGACTTACCGCGGTGTGCAAAACGGCGTCACGCCGCATCCACAATGTATCCAACCAGTCACGGTCACTTAGCCATCTGGCCCCAGACAACGCAGCATGGATGAAGCAGTAGTAATGCCTTCAAGTACTAGTATCTCACGCTCACACAATGCACACGCAACACATACGGAGTCTCTCACTCCATCTCGCTGAACTAAAGTTTACTAGCTAGGTAACGTTAGTTTAAGATAGCTATTTGGTTATGCTGCTCGGTACAACACGACTTTACTCTATGAATTCAAATAGCTAAACTGCACACGCTAACTACAAGCAAATACATTTATTTACACACCGATACCGAGGTAGATAGTTATACAGCTAGCTATAACGTTATGCATAACGCCAGCTAGAAAGCTATTCAAAAGCAGGGCTTTCACCATGACTGTTACGGCAGACAGCTAGCTATCTCGCCACCTTTGTCTAATTTAGTTAACGTTAGGTAGCTACCTAACCTAATGTTAGCTAGTTCGCTAGCAGGCTGGCTCACTATAAGTTTGCTAAGGGCTGCTACATGTCTAAACTAGCATAAATTGCAAGTTTATACATCAAATGCATCACCAGTGCCCTTTTTTAAACTTACGATTGCTAATATTACTGCCAACACAACTGTCGAAGATATCTGTTTCTGTCGCTAGTCGCACATGCTACATGTTTGAAGAGTATTTTGACTAGCAATGGTAGATGCTAACATGATTTATACGACAAATAACAGCGACGAGGATTGGAAACTTCCGGCGCAGAATTATACGTAACACTTATCCATTCGTTCGTATGTTTTACAAGTACAGTACATTTTGGAGGTGGGGAGAAAAGTGAGCAGACTCGAAAAAGCTGACACGAACAGATGAAGTTAGCAATCGAGAAAACGTCTTGGTTTTCCTCTTCTGATCTGTTAATAGGACATCAGGAAGACACGGAGCAGAAGTAGGAGGAGGTGTCAGAATGGGTCGGAAGCAGAGATTCTCCTCAGATGTTGACATCTGGTTTTATCGCACTTAATGTGTTTGTGTATTGTATCTTTCACAAATACCCCAATGAATAAAAGTTAAAGCTTCATTGGCTCAAAAAAGTTTTACAACTATAGCACACACACAAATCACAAATTATTCCCTCAGGCAAATAATCGTTAGTAGGGATATTTTCCAAACTATTGAAAAATAACAAAATTATTCTTCCTTCGATCTGCAAAGATGCTTACCATTGTAATACCGCCTCTTTACTGAAACTGCTTTACCCAACGAGCTGTATTCATCGGAGTCAGCCAACGTCACATGATCCCCCCCCCCCCCCCCCCCCCCCATACGCAACTGTTCGTATTTATGGGCATCGTGATACCTAACATTTTATGCAGCGTTACCGATTATAGTAATGAGTGGATAGGCTGAAATGAGCGGTTGGAATGATTCGTTTGGATGATGGAAACAGTGAATCTCGGTACTGTACGGTTTCCACGGCGTATTACCGACAAACTTTTCCTGTTCTGATGCACAGAGATTGTACAGGTATTTAATTGACTAATAGATTCTCTAAGCTGAAGTTGTCGGCCAATACATATAGCGTAAACACCAGTGTGTATGCGCAAATAAGACGCTTATCAGATTTGAAAAAAAGGGGCAATTTTACCATACTGTACAATACATTGCAAAGAGTTTACGATGAACTGAACTGATTGCGTTCAACGGTTTTAGTAATGTTTTGTGGAATAAAATGAGTTATTCATGATCAAGTTACTTCATTTTCTACGTCCAGTGCTTTAAAGATTAGAACATAGCGTTTTTCAATAGCGGTGGAAATGGCCCTATATGTGAATTGTTTCCGTTTTATATTAAAAACGCCTATCTGCTCGTTTAGGTTTTCTCATTTTCTTTTCCAACTTGCATGGCAACTAGGAATCACATCCAGAGTCTGCTCTCCTTGATGTTACAATGACACAACCCTGTCATATTCTGGCATGATAATGTATTGAATCTATACCTGTGTTGTTTGTCTCTCCCAGGGAACTCAGGCCTCTTAATTTGACCTTTGTTTTTAGCGGCAAAGACCACTGGAAGTTCCCCAAAAGTTAAATACTGAAAAAAGGGCAATTTTGCAAAAAAAAAAAAAACCGAGGAGCAGGAAATTAATCTTTGTTTTCTCTGTAAGAAACTTTTTTTTTTTTTTTGCTCTTGTGTCCTTGGGCCAAACCAGTTGTTTAACAAATTGCTCTGGATGTTTTCTTACATGGTTTGCTGTAACGATGACAGTACTGTTGTTAATATCTTTTGCGAAGAAGCTCTTGCTACCTTACTATGACCAAGGGAGTATCCAGGACTTAATTTTGCCAGAATTTATGTATGTTTCGTTTTCATTTCACTGCTGCAGTGTGATATACTGGAAGATATGTACTGGACCCTGGGACTAACTCTGTCAGTATGGGAAGGTCTTCTGTGGTGCCCTATGAAAATATACACACAATACACATTTTTTCGTGAGTGAGTGTCTGTGAACATCATGTATTATTGCAATGAACACAGATACACTATATATGTCTACATATTACAGATACATTTTCTGTGTATTATAGCATATATACTTAATTACATCCTAGTTCCAGTCCAATTTAATCTTATTAAAGCTGTAGGAAGTAACTTTTAGAATAGGTTTGATAATGTTTCCTTCCAAATGAACTGCTCGTTGGGTGGCAAAGCCCTCTTTGAATGGAGTTAAGAAGGGCAAGGCTCAGCTTATGTCATCCTTAATGTAAAAAAAAAAAACAGCAGACATCTTCTTCAGCATTAATTCTTTCACATAATTCACTGTGTCTAAAGGGAGTTGCTTTATTTAATTGGTGTATCCTGACAATGAAAGAATAACCCAGTTGGGTAAGAATAAATCTCATAAGCTGGAAGTCTGGAAAGGTCAGAAGATCTGTGAAAGAATGTAGTCACAGCTTGAAAAGTGGAGTACTAAATAAAAGGTATTTTTATTTTATCACACCATACACAATTTTAATAGCACAATATAAGAAAAAAAATCAGTAGATGCAAATAGTAAATATAATTTACATTGAATAGTAGCTGGTAAGGTTCTAAGCTAATTATTAATTTAGAATATAAAAATATATTTTTAACAAATATTTTATGTAATGAAGTACACTGAAAACAAATTTATAAGCTTAAAAGAGGAATTAAATTTGATAAACGCTTCAGCTCAATTGTATTGCATTCTGCAGGACATAGTATGGCCCTGACTGAGATGGCTCTACTTCTTAAAAGCAGTGTAGGCAAAATTTGGTGCTCTTTGCAAGTAAAGAGAAATTTTCTATCATTATCATTCAATCAGTTTCATTGTACTGATAACATCAGTTTTCAAGTAAAGAGAAATTTTCTATCATTATCATTCAATCAGTTTCATTGTCCTGATGACATCAGTTTAGCTGTAATGAATTTTCAACGTTTGTAAAAAGGAAAGTAATTATAAATGTGTTATCCAGTACAATGTTTATACATGTGTCGAGTGGGTAATGGAACAACTCGAGATTAAGATTGTATATGTATATATGCATAAATGCATATATACATGTATCTGCATTGTATAGTGATGAACTCAGTACATGCAAATATGCAGTACACAAAGTAGCAGCATTTTAAAAACAAATTATACATGTTATTATGTTGCATATATATGATGACAGACAAGTGGAATGGAGATACCCCAATGCTGATAAGCTGCCTTAAGTACTTTCTGGAATGCTGTCAGTGAGAGAAAAAGCACCACAGACAATTGAATTGAGAGACATTTTGTCAGAAGCTGGCAGAAAAGCAGGGCATACTATGTTATAAAAGTTCATCAAGTTACATTGCTGACCCCTGTTGGCATTTTTTTGAAGGACTAAATCTTCACTTATACAGTGTATGAATTAATTTTGTCTGCCAAATGTATATTACAGAGAAACAGTACTAATAATTTCATATATTAAACTCTGCCATGTATATATTTTTATGAGATGATAGAAAAAGTAGAGGTACATCCTGGACTATATTTTAGATTCTCTATTTCAACATATTTCCAGAAAAAATTTCTCCATTCACTAAAGCATGTCTTCTGACCTGGTACATCACTAGTACTTCACTGCTATTTCTGTGCTGTCTCCAGAACAGATAATAATCAGTGCAATAATTTCAATCAATTCATATTAAGCTGGCATATCAAAAGTCACAAATTAAAAACTACTATTAAATCCCTGAGTGTTTTCTGGCCGACCTAAAATATAGATAAATTACATTCGTCATTAGTTGCTAGTACCTCTCAAAACTTGGATGGGTAAATGTATGATTTTGACAATTATTCATATTTATGAATATGTTATATGTTCAGGACTGAGCTGGCAATTGAATTGTAGATTTTGGATAGGTAATGACTGATTTAAAGAATCCAAGAGAAATGTTTTCAGTGATTTCTTCTTGCCTCTCCCCCTATCTGTGTCAATTGTGTGCTCGGGTTGAGAGCGTGGCCCTGCTGGAACTGTGTCAGAGCAGCTGCGGGGAGAACCTGGGTTTGAACACCAAAGCCCTGCAGGCTCACCACGTCAGTGAGGGAGGCCAGGAGCTGCCTGCAGGAGGCAAAACCCTCAAGCAGCTGAGGATCATGGAGCAACGCGCAAGATCTTCGGACCTGGGTCAACGGCATTCCCTCAGGGTGCCTTCTCATGAGGGCGTGGAGGGATTCTTTCAGTCTGATCAAGGATTCGGTTTGTTTGTAAGTGTGTTGTGTTGAGTTTATTGAGACAGGCACTGATCCAGAGGGCTCTGTAACAGAGGAGATTGAATTAAATAAAGCTGAGCGTGATGAAAATAATAAAAAAAACAGCTAAACACATGACCTCTTTGCTGCACAGCGGGACAAAAAGGGACCTATTTTCATTTCAGATATATTTTTTTCTTTGTTTTGCAGTGAATTTCCAGTCTCTGCTGGGTGGACAAATATCAAAACAAACACAGTTTTCTTTGGAAAAATAAATACTGAATAACAGTAAAATCATGACTGGATCCATAGGCGGCATTTACACTGGGGACGTCGTGGCCCATTTTGTCCCCACCACCTTAAAAATGTGTGAACACGTTGAACCCGTCGTTGCCCCCAGCACTTTTCAAAACAAACTGACGCCCATTACTGAATCAATAATTATGGCATGTGTACAATCACCTGTTGTATGTCTACTGGCATTCTTCATGAATTATTGAGCAAAAGGTGAAAGTAAAAAAAAAGGTGAAAGTAAAAAAGTGTTACAGTATTTTCAATGTATTTTATAGTATAGAGAGGTGAACACAAAAAAAAAAAATCCTCACTTGACTGAGTCTGAATCCCTTGCCGTAGGACATCGTTATAGGACTTGCTTCCTGGTCCACTGTTAGGATCTTTGTTTGACTTCTGTGCAAACCCCTGAGCAGAAATTATTTCCAAATTAGAGAGATCTCTTCATCAGGTCAAATCAGTTTGTTTTTAACTGCAGAGAATGTAGAATTCAGGAGGCCAAACCATTATAACAAAATGATTATGGTCCCGTGCACTCTCTCCCCAGTTAATTGTGGCCCACTGCTGTGGACTTTCAGTCATTGTCAGCAAATGACAAAGCTCAGATCTGAACCTGGTTCTGGGCTGTACGGTGCAGCCTGTGCAGGAATGTATAGCTTTGAGGGGGCCTCAGCCAAACTGACAATAGCATATATTTTTAATGATTAAAAGCTGTGATGACTCACCCATGGAATGCAATTCTGACTCAGTAGATAGGCGGGTGGGACAGCTGCAGGTGAGTGTTCCGGGCTGTCAAGGTGATTGTAAGGAAATGCCTGGTTTTGAGAGCGGCGTTCTGACTTAACCTTGACAACCTCCTGTCCTGCTGACACCTCAATATCTACTTTGTCCTTCATGTCATTGAAAAGGCCTGTCAGTTTCTTGAATCCATGTTCAGAGAGGACGAGGTGCCTTCTGTGGTATTTGTAATATGCACCAGTGAAGTCGGATACCTTCAGTCCACTGGGGTACTGTGATAGTACCTGTAGAACCTCTGTCTGGATGCTGGTCATTGTCGTCTAGTGATAAAAGTATTTCAGAATCAGCATTCATCACATCATAGTAGTTTTGTAATATGAATATGCATGTATTGCTACATTGGTATACTGGTGTATTAATGTACAAGTTTACCTACCCTTGAGCAAACATCAGGCAAGGTGGAGAAAATATCTGCTGTTGTATGCTTTAATAACATTGCCTTTTGTTTATCTTCATTTAAAACCCTTTACTAATTGTGTGAGATAGCATAGTGCAAGGTTTTAGGGCTTTTACCCTATCATCATTGCTATCACATTACATTAGTTTATCTGTTTATCTTGAACTAAAGAGAAAGGGAATACGGTCTTTAAATCCATTCCCACTGTCATGCTATTGCTGATGATGAAACATGGAATGCACATTAAGCAGTAAGAAAGACAACAAGAAATAATACAAATACCTGTTTCTATTATCGATTTTTCTATTCTCTCTATTCTGAAAATATGTAAGGTAAACCTTACCTTGACATGTGTGGCCGCCTCTGTTTCGACTGTTTGTTAGACACTGTGCTTATAGCTTGTAGTGAGCAATTAGCTCCATTTGTGACTTTCAGTTTCATTTCCATTGAAACTGCTCTCATTTTCTACGAGGCCTATTGGCTGCTGCAGTAGTTCTGAGGGTGTGGCTTACAACATTAGCTCAGACCGTGGCACTTGCTCTTCCTGTTTAGCATAAATGGGTGAGAGATTCTGAAAGCTCTGAAAATTATATGTGTGTGTGTAAATCGAATTGCAGGATGCAGGATGTAAATGAATATTTGTTGTACTTTGTGTGCATTTGGTGGAAGAGAGATGTAAAACCCTGCAGTGAACTGAATCACAATGACAGTGCAGACTGACTGAATTTTCTTCTGATGCCTTTTACAGAAATTTGATATTGCCTTTACATTCACTAACTTTTGACACATGATATTTCAAGATAACTTCAGGGTTCCAATGTAGGGGAGAGAGAATTTAACTTCATATATATGATAAGTGGTTAGGACTTAATACTTAACTAGTTAATTGGAGTTAGTAACCAGAAGGTTACAGGTTATAATTCTGGCTGTGTACTCATGTTGTACCTTAAGTATGGCACTTAACCTGAATTGCTTCAGTGCATGTCCAGCAGTATAAATGAGTAATATGTCAAAGGGTAGCCTATGTATCTTGAATTGCTTTGGATAAAGATGTCTGCAGACCAAATGCAATACTACTCAATACTACTTATGTATTGCTAGTTACTGTCACAGGCAGGCTCACAACTGTGGGTACAACAATATAGTGGTTTTACCCTAGAGTTATGACTCTATAACCGGTCTGTACAGTTCTCACACATGACTGGAAAACCCACTCCCCACAGAACTCTAGAACATTTTATTATTTTATTATTCACACACATACACACATAGTCTGAAAATTAAATTACACTTCAAACAATTTTTATTTTTGAATACTTAATATTTTGAACTTTATCCACTGTATTCTACTTCCCACAAGAATGCTCCTAAATGTTTGCCATTAGCTTTCTCTAAATTAAGTGTATTGTCTACAACTTCTTGCAGTGTGATTCTAAATAATTGTCAGGGACCACACGATATGAGAGATCACACAATTAGATCATGCACAGAAACACACACATACATGCACTCACAGATTTACAGTTCTTTTAAATACTGCAGGGCTGAGTCCAAGTGAACCATTCCTTTAGACTGGGATCCATGTACTGCCTCACTGATTTTCAGGGGACTCAGATTCAAGTCGAAAATGAGATTGTAGTTTTGTATCAGGCGTCTGGCTTTATCCATATCAATGAGCCCTGAAATCAGAGGTACTTTGTGTTTGACAGGTGAAATATAGTGGGTTTGTGTAAGCATGTCAATAGAGTGATTTCAAGGAATCTACTTGCAAAGTGAATGTCAGTGATAAACCATTTCTGTATAAATGCTGCCCAAATCAAAGTCCCTAGGAGAGACATTAACGCCTCAAAAAAGCTGTTAAAGTGTAATTTTGTGATAAAAAATACTTCACATTTTTACCAGCTCACAGATATGTTGTGGAAATGCAGTTATGGCAGAGTACCAGTGTTCTGGGTGTCACACATGCGCATAGCGTCTTCCATCCTCTGAAACCTCTGTAGCCAGATCTCAGTCTCTCTGGGGTTGGCAGAGCCCCCGGGGCTTTCACTGTGGGTGGATGCAGAAACCCTCAGGACCTCCGACCTGCCCAGCACACTTCCAACCTCTGGCTAAAAAGGGTTAAAAACAAAACTGTTTCGATTTTCGCTATGTAAAATTTGCTGCCATTTTTATGTCATCTGTATGCAATTCCTCAATTTGTCTTTAAGCCAGTTTGGATATGCACCCTATGCTCATTTTGTAAGTTTGCTCACCTAAAATGAATCAACATTAACAGGTGGTTTTAATGGAAAGTAGGAAATACCTCTGCATTTTCTTCCCGTTTCTCAGACAATACAACATCACTGAGGAAATCAAGCAGATCTTTGTAATGCACCTGTGCATCATAAAATGTTAAAACAGTTTAGGAAAAATGACAGTTATCATAACTGGGAGCATTTTCTTTAGTGGAAAATCCTAATAGCTAACAGCATTACTGCAGTTTGCAACATACCATTATTAAACTTTTGTGAGAAGGTTTCTTTTTTATAAACTGCAGACTAAATAAATGATCTACAACTGACCTGACAATTGTTAACTCCATCTTAAATTGACTAATGCTGTTCTTATAATACCTGCTCTGGAGAACTGAAGCTGGAAAAGGCTTGGATTAGCAATCGTAAAGTTGGCAGCTTCAGAGGAACCTCATTTCTCAGGAACACATGGGTGAGGTGGAATTGGTCGACTGTCCCACACTTGGAGGAATCAAGCTCCTCCAGCTCGACCTCAATGTTCCTCAGGGCAGCAGCTTCTGTCCAGTCACGTAGCTCCTCGCTCACCATTGTGAGGAGAGGGTCTCCATGTTTTCCCTCCTTTGACAGATTTTTTTACTAAGTAGATGCATCATAATTATTCTCATGTTCTCATGTTATGGTTGTGTTGTATAGAATGTACATTGTATAGAATGCTTAATGTATTGGCAAAAGAAAATAACCTAAATTCATATGTAAAATAAAATTCAAAATCATTTTAGTGTTTATGAAAGTATGTAAGTTTATTCCCGCTAAATGCTGTAAGGAAATGAAAGTCTTTACTTTTTATTTTTTCAGACCTCAGGTCTTGCATAAGTTGAAGTAACTAAGCAAATAATGCTGAACAAATATGGTGCCAAGCCAACAATGTAATGTAAACTAAGAGTTGATTGGCACAACGTTTCTGAAGAACCAATGATTGGATCAACAGCTTCCTTACAAAGGTCATGTCTGGGGTAATTGGGAACAAATTTTTGAAAGGATAAAGAGTATTCAAAGACTAAGGCAGAATATCACATTGTTTCTTTTTTTTGTGGTGAGCCCATTTAAAGCTCTCTTAATCCAACAAGGTACTTACAGTCTGGTCATGTGGCTGCAGATTCTCCACTGCAGGGGGGGCAGACCTCAGAGTGGGGGTTTTCTTGTAATGAATAGAGGGTAATGAGTGATTCCCAGATGGTGCTGTCGCACATTTAACACAGTGTCTCTCTGGTGCCTGTGGACACACACACACACACACACACACACACACACACACACACACATACACAAACACACAAACACACACACATTAACTGTCTTCTGTAACAGACTACTTTTAGATAATGAATGCAATTCATTGAATGTATTTATCGCTAACCTAAAATGACATTTGTATGATAAAATAAATCTACTTCACAGAACCCTTCATGAAAAAATCATGAATGTGCTGTAACTGAATGTGCAGCAAGTACATGGTTAAATGCAGTCTGTGAGGAGCCTTCCCTTCCTTCACTTGGCTCTTCTGATGTTTGTGAGACTGAGTCCTCTTTGTCAGGGGGCACCTTTCTTGTTTCATTCTCAATATTCTGTGAAAGATTTGATCTCACCAGTGACGCCTCACGATTGATTGCTTTTTCCCTACAACAGTGCAAAACACACAATATAAGAACAATCTATATTCATGAATCAAAGATTTCCTAACCTTACAAAGCAGGCAAGAACTGTGGTGGATTACTTAAAAATGGGTGGAAAAGGTCAACAAATTCACCAGGGGGTTTTAACAGAGAATAATTTAAATCATTTAAATTTCAGAGGTGATGTCCATCACTGCTATTTTTATGAATCTGGGCTTGCAGCCGGGTCGTTCCAGAGAGAAAAGGTCTAACTCACTTTTTTGGCTCCTCGTAATATCTGACCAGTTTGCTGCCAACAATTTTCACAACCAGCTGAGGGGCTGTATCACCTTGGAGGGTGTTTCTTGCAGCCATTATGCAAGGAATACTTGATGCAACCTGAATAAGTTACCTGAAACAAAAGATATACAATAAAAGGAACTATCCAGCTTATGATTAGTGCTGAAAGAGGTAATATGAATACATTTAGACCTACAAGCTCTATACTGATTTAATCATTACACAATAAAATCACATTATCATGTAATCAGTAGTCATCTCTGATGATCAGTAATACTGTACTTACATGCACGCTGAATTCATAGCACAAAGACGTCCTTCACCTGAGTGATAATCACAGTAGTACTCCACCATGGAAATAATTGCTCCCAGTGTATAAACAGGTACTGTGGAAACCTTCCATTACACAGAGGGACGATGGGCTCCAGTGTGTAATATTTCTGCACCATGGTTACCTCCCGCCCCTGTTCTGTAAGCAGTTGGGATTCTGCAATCAGCAAACTGCATGTTTGTCTAAGCAATCGGACAAGAGTGATGTATAGCTCTTTGGCTGTTATTGAATTAGCGTAGGTACACACACAATTATTAAACCTCAGAGCAAAAAGAACAAGAACAGAAGGGATTTTATCTTAAAGTGACAACATAACAAAGCCAATGAGAAAAAGAATGGTAAGCACCCCACAAATCTAGTTTACTGCACTGTTCCTTAGCATATTTTAAGTAAGAGAACAGGAGAAGTATAAATAATATCCATTTGCAAATAATTGACACATTTGTCTTGGAGAGGGGCTTAAAAATATAAAAAATTAAACAGTTTACATTAAACATAATTCAGATTAATGCCTCTAGATGGCACTACAGTATTGTTGTACGTATTATTAAAGAGACAACACTAACCATTGTCTTAAGTCTGGATGATGTATCTTCTGACATTTTTGCATGTGCAGTTCTGTGCATCCTGCATATCCTTTCTTGATTCTATAACCACCATTAGCCTCTCAAGATTACAGCAGTTTCATTGTCCTTTTTTGCTTATTTTCCCTCTTAATTACTGCCCTCTGCACCCCTGTCATTATACCAATTTTATATTCCGTGAAATGTGCTGCTTTGTCTCCTTAGACAAATTAAGCATGATGTTTGTAATATTTCAGCCCAAACAGCACAATGTGAAAAGTCCCAAAATGCTGGAGTTCAAGCGTGATAAATCCTGAAGGATTCAACGTCACATTCAAACAAAATGCTTGGCATTAAGACCTTGCAGATCCTTTGATTACAATGTATTCAATAGCTTGTTTAGCGCTGTAAAGCTTCTTGGGGAATTTGAAAATAATGAGAGAAAGAATGATTTTCAAGAGCAAATACCTAATTATGCCATCTTCCTCCACACCAAAATCAATTTATCATCAAAAATAGCTATGTTTTACTAATGATCATTGATTAATGTTTGAAAAACATTATATCCTTTCAGAATATAAAACTGGGATTTCTGTTAAGCCATGATATGTCTTCGGTTTAATCTAAAAATAATTGTTTTAAGGATGCTGATTAGGGATGCAAAAAAAGCACAGCTGCAGCAAGAATTTATTGTCATTTATATTTCCTAAAGTGCAGGGCTCATGAAGTTAACTTCATGTGGACATTTGTCTTAGCAAGGTAGCTACTGAGCACTTCTAAACATACACTGTTCACATCTATCTCATAGAGGCTGGTAGGTAATTGTTGTGCATAAAATAAATCTAAATATACTGGGACCATGAGAAACTTCACCATACCTGCTTGAGGATGCCTGGACTGAGCTAGCCTTCTAGTGGACCAGATGGAAACCAGGGCCTAACCACTGTATGGACTCAGGAGAGGAGATAAGGACTTCAAGAGCTCTGCCCAGCACAGCACATGGACTGTGGAGGGGTGATCAGCAGCCTTGGTGTCCTTAAGCTCCAGTTGGTAGAGCATGCCAGATGAGTAGAGGTCTGTACTGCTGAATTAAGAGACAAATATCCAGTAAGAGCTGTCTCCACTACTCTTAGTGGAAAACCCAGTGGAGAGCTAGCAGACTGGAAACTAAAGTTACTAGGTAGCTATTAAACTTCCAAGACTCACAGCAGTTAATGTGAGTTCTACACAGTGGAAAGAAGCTAGCATGAAACAAAGTGTGTGAGAGGAACAACGGACTTCACTTGCTGTGCCGTCAGCCTGCACTAGCAACAAGCACAGCTATGAACTCCAGACATTTTCAACAGGGAATATCTGCTAGGAGATGGTGAATACAGCCCGTGGAAGGTACAGCAGGTCTGACTACTGCCGCTGCTGCAAGGTAGTCGAGGTAGCTGCCTAACTGCAGAGACTGCTTTCAGCAAATGCGACAGATGAGAGCCAGCCTCTGACCTGTCCACTTTCTGCTACAGACAGTAAATATAGCCTCTGGCAGAAAAGGAGCCCTGGGGACTGAGCTCTGCTGGCTGCTACAAGCTAGAAAATGTCTCTTCCTCAGCCATATATATTTAAAATTATTTTGAAAGCAAATAAACAAAACAGCACCGGGGAGGGGAGCAAAAGCAAGTACCTCACTGGGAGACTAACCGGATTTGTCTTTGGCAACACACTTTGTGCATTAACAGTCATAATATTCATAAATAGCAAAGGAGGCAGATATGTGTGTGTCCTCTATATGAATTATGAGTACACAATCATGCGTGTGCACACACATGCATGTTAGACAGTCTACAGAAAGAATTCTCATTCTGTGTTGCTACAGCAAATTTTAGGGCAATATGTTACATCTAATATCAGATTGGGCATGGAACTGTTCAATTTTGACTTGGAATTTTTTCAGCTAGGAAAACTCTGATGTGAAATAATATTATACACCATCTATAGATGACATACAATCTATCTATCACTACAAACTCACAGCATAGTGATAAATCTGATGATTTCATGTATTAATCCAACTTGTTAATAGATAACATAATAATAATGCCCAGCCTTACTTGCATTGGTTGACTTTGAATGGTTAGCAAACAACAGACATGCAATATATGCACATACTTGCGTATGTCTTAAAAGTATATGACAAGCTGCTACAGTAGGTGCTAACAGCCTTAATGATAATAATAATGACAAATGGTAGCCAGATAAACAAAGTAAGAATGCAAAAGGGATCTGTACCCTGAATACATTTTATGTCATTGGATTAAAAAGTTTACAATTCAAGGACTGAAAAGTATAGAATGATAAACAGACTGGATAGCCAAAAGCACTAATAATTAAGTCCAATTAAGTAACTTCTCTTTGTTGGTTGTCTCTTACACACTGTGGTCATGGAAGTGATGAAAAATTAATTTGATTACTTCTACCCACATTTTCTTGAGCAAGTATCATCAGACTTTATCTAAATATGAATAACTTTATTAATTGAAATACTTTTCAGTCATTTTTAATTATACTTCCTCTTCTTGATAAGAAAACCCTGAGTGATAAGTACACAGAGAACAGATAAAGAACTTCATTACATTAATTACCTGGGAATGAACTCCAGCTGAATCATTTCAGTACTTTCACCCAGTAACCTTTTGATTAAGTCATAAAATCAGACAGGGGGTTAGTGGCTCTGGAGTCACAGGAAAGATGGGGACAGCAGAGAAGGGGGAGAGTAGTGTTGCGTGCTTTTAGAAAGAAACAAGCTCTCCAGATGACAAACTGCAGTGTCCAGTTCTGTCTGATTTGCAGAAATTAAGCCATGAACCTGGCACTTAATGTAGGCTGAAATAACAATTCATTCTAGGAACCATTAGTAGTCTTTCTGCATCATCTGCATTTTGAATGGCTTATTAAAGTGTGAAAGTCAAAGAGTACATGTGATCTTAATTATCAGTGAATGAGTGTTCACACTGACGAGGTGTGCGGCGTCTGCGTGAGCTCAGACTGATGTTTCGATTGCAGACAGCGAAATCCTCAATGGGGCATCCGGCTGAATCACAGAAGCATGAAATCAGACCAGAATGGAAAAAGACCATGTAACATATTCAGGACCAGACTTACCAAGAATCGCATGTGCCTTGCAAGCAATAAAGGCTTAAGGCAGCATATCTGAGATGTACTAAATAGTTAGAATCAGTAAAATTCACACTTAAGAAACATTTCTTTTTGACAGTGGTGCTTTGTGCCTTTGTCCTTAATACATAAGCAATTTTTCATATGCCTATGAATAGCTGGGATGAAACGGGGGGGGGGGGGGGGGGGGTCATTATGAAAATGTGGTCCAATATGTATTCCTATGAATTTATTAAACCCAAATGTACTAGTTACTCAGATCCTTTATCAATATGCCACAATTGAGATGCCACAATCTAATTTTGCCCAAACAAGCTCTGAACCAGGGAAGTAACAGAACTCAACTCATACAGAATGGGGCTGTGTTGTGAAATGTAATATGGAGCTACATATAATTATTGACCTATCAAGGCCTAATCAGTGTAGATTTGCACATCAATTGTCATTAATAGCAACCAAGTTAAAATGACCAGCAATAGATCAAAAATGTGAAGCTGCGTGCATCATCTCCATTTTATTTCCTACTGTATTTATTATTCACTACATTTAGTTTATCCTTTTTTGAAAAAAAAAGATGTTTTGACAGAAAATAAATGAGTCAGAAAGTAATCTCTTGATAAAGCAACATGAAAACTGTCTAAAAGGGATTTTCTGTCTTTTGGACATATCGATGCTATTTTATCTCACATTAAACCGGAGCTGTGATAAAAACTTGTTCCTCTGTAAAAGGGTTGACATAAGAATGTCAAGTAAGATAAAGATCACCAACAAGAAGGATGTCTTGGGCAGCAGCAGAGGGGAGCCCAAACAGACTTTTGTGTTCATCAGTCTAAACAGCCTGATGTAAAAGCTCTCCGCTTTCCTAAATTGATTAGCTAAATCCATTCTGCACAATGTCCAATTTGTCCATAATATTCTTTGATTCCCTGAGCCTCATTTATGCTGGTGGACACAGGCATATGTGAGCAAAGGTTTAATTGATTAGATGGCCAATTAAACTCAGGGAGACAGTGGCAGGAGAGGCAATAGTGACAGAAGTGAGGCATTCCTCTTTTGCATGCTCCGTGGCTGAATAAATAATCCGTTTATTGAGGGCCTGAATCAAGTTTGAAGTGTAAAGATAATGAATGTGCAAGCTACCCAAACATGCACCCTAAAGTAAATTCAGCCTCTCAGCTAAGATAAAGCTGGCAGATGACACCAGAGCAGAGATGCACAGCTAAACTGAGTGAATGAGCTTTGCCAACAGCTGGTGAGCTGGGAGAAAGGGCAGAAAGAGATAAATGTAGAAGTGATTAATTGATAATTTAATGGGTTATCTCTCTGTCATTAACCTTTGTCACTTTGCAAATTACGTGCCCATTTACACAAGAGGATATGAACATGACAGGTCGTACATCTCCTTGCTGACTGCAGCGCCGGTCACATTGATCAAAGCATCACTCCTAAATATTCACCGTTCCTCCAAGACGAGTGATAATGTATCTCAGGTTTGCCTCTCAGCCGGGAATACTGCAGTGTTAAACATTGCATGATGTCCTCCGCTATGAGTTGTAGGTCAGTAACTATATTGTACCGTACAGAAAGTTCTTAAAGGTAGGTGCGGGCACTTTTACTTAAGCCTCCAATGGATTCTTAGTGCTTTATTCTGCACTGACTTATTTACTCAGAAGTGGTTAATTCTTCTTAATACTGGTACGTATATTGGTTTTTGAACATTATTTAAACATGAGAAAGTTTTATTATGTGCTTTATTAGTAAATTGCAGTTATTTAACAACTCAGTAGTCACCATGTCCAGGCCAACATCAGAAACCTCACTAAAAGAAACACTAACCACTTCATCCTTTTTATTTAATGGTCATGACTTCCAAAGTATTGAGTTCTGTTTGGCACCCACTGAAAAAAAAAGAAAAATGTAACTCTACCTAATTTGTGTTTCTTTGAGATTATGTTCTGCTGCTGTTGAGCTGGTCACTTAGCATAGCAGTAGTCATATTTTATTTTCTAGCTTTTCCCTGGTGAGCTAGTGAATTAATCAGCTAAGATTAGCATCATTGTGTCAGAACTGAATTGCATGCTTAAACTTTAACCTCAGCTACATCTTATCATCAAACAACAAAACTATAGCAAGTCTATGTGCAAGGATATAATATTGCTTAGCACATTTGCTCGTTGTCCCTTTTCTGAGTCCATGGGTCCAAAGAAAATACAATAGATATTGTATTATATTGTATTATTGTATTATATGTTCCCTTCCGTTTACTTTGTGTAGTAGGTTGTGTATTTTCCTGTCTTTTGTCATATGAAATGAATTTCTCACTGGTTTGTGGTGTTAACATATCAACCAAATTAATTTGTCAGTTTTCACTAAATCTGGTTCCGTTTATTAACACCATAATACAAAGAGTAATGTTACATTGCTCTCAGCACAATGTGACACATTCCACATCCGTACAAGATATGGCAATAGCAACACACAGTCAGACAGGAACAACATTACACCTGAAGGTCACAGCATAATTTCACTCCGTATTATGACAATGGAAAGTAAATTTCATGAATTTCAAATTTCTAATGCCTTACGTAACATGACCAAAATGTAAAATTGCTACATTGTATGAATATTTTCAGAAACATTCAATTAATGTTTTCTTGTTAGGTGTCTATAAATGTTGCTTATTAATCTATCAAATAAATGCCTAGCAGCCATGTTTAATTTATTAGCTTTATGCTAATATGTAGCTGGTTAGCCACCTAAACACAGAATCCATTAGCCAGCTTCAAACTGTATCAGAGCAACCATACTAACAATATTTGTTTGCTAAATAAATCACCATTCAAATAATCAATGTTATTACTTAGTGCCATTTCTTTTCAAACAATCATGATTAGCTGTCATTTGAAAATCTTGGTTCTGAAAATCCCCATGTTGTTGAAGAGTGTCAATGATGACAGTGCATTTTTTGGGGTGGATTATTTTGCCTCCTTTTGTTTTCACAATTACAGCAGTTCAGCAGAACAAGAGGATTCCTATGTCATTTGACTTACTGGCTGAAAGCAATCGACCTGATCCGGTGTCTGCTTTAAAACGTGATGCTGAGCCAGCCACATGACATTGAAAAGTACATTGCACGTTTTTCCCCGCATAGTGTCTCTCTCAGATGTCTTACTTCAGGAAAACCCAACCAAATACTGTCATCAAATACATATCAGGTAATTTAAAATTACTTTCAAATTACTTTCCAATTACAAACATATGTTAAATTAGCAAAGTAAGGCACACTGCTGTTGATTTTCAGAGAACAACCCCGGGGGGTTCTATGAAGGTCCACGTGGCAATGCCCACTCCGCAGGTGTAAATGGAATTTGTGCAGGTGGGAGCAGGGGAGTGCTCCACAGGTTCAGAGCTGTGAAGGAAGTAATAAACTTGTCTCGAAGAGGTTTCTGTAAACTATCCTCTGGGGAGAACTAAAGACATACATCTTCTGTATGTGGTGACACTGTCATCTCAAAGCCTGCTATAGACCCAGTATGGATGATTAACTTTCATACAGAGCAATACACTTACAGCAGAAGTAAGTGTGGTTAAGCTTGTACTACAGCTGGTAGGAAATGGCATTGATTGAACAGTTTTAAACCAATGGTGCAACTTAAGGCTGACATGGCTATATCACTTCATTGTTAATGTCAATACTTTATTAATCCCGAAGGAAATTTGAGTGTCACAACTGCACGGCACGCATCAAAACAACAAAAGAATAAATTGAATAAAATAAATAAAGAGGTATAAAATATTTGTTGTATTTTATACCTCTTTATTTATTTTAAGTATTTCTTATTCTTATTCTTAAACTTCTTGAAGCATATTATAGCCATCTTATGGAAGGGTAGCTATCTTAGATCTATTTCTTGAAAATAGTAGCAATTATAACCATGTGGCAGCTGCGTGACTGGTAGTGTTATCAGTCACTGTTTCATTTGTCCTTCATGCCGCTGAGTTGTACCTGTGGAATGACTCCCTCTCCATCATACTTTTTGCATTACAGTCATATTTTGCTGGTCTATAATGTGGCTTATAATGGGGGGGTGCTTCCTACAGGAGTCCTTCAGACACAACCCTTCAGTACAGACAAATTCCTTTCATGGCTTTGCTCAGCTTTTGGCTAGACGGGTATGACCAGTAACACAAACTTATAAATTTATTTGTAAGGCCTTTGCCGCTAATTAAAAGGGGGTTACAGTTATTGTTACATTCTATCATTAGTTGCGACAGTGAAAACAGACTTTCAGTGCATCTACAGTCCGCACAGGGTCCAAATACAACACACATAAGGGGTGTGTGTACGTATGAATGTCAACTGAAATGTGCATCATTCTGGAACAGTATGATGTCATCCCGCTGATAGCCTCTCCTGGTGTTTGTTCAAGCTGCAGGAGGTGTGAGCAGCTCCGTGCTCTACCAGAACACTTTCCCCTGATCATGTCTGAGGTGCCATGGGGTATATCAGAGGGCAACCTAACAGGCTGTTCTGAGTATGTCATCTCCACAGACACATTGTGGTAATGTCACACACACATCCTTTTGAAATGGGTCTCTCTCTTTCCAACGTGCATGATGGTACTAACCTGGCATGAACCTCTTCCAGCCCATGGGGTAGTGATGAAGCCCAGTACGGTTCAGAATGGAAATTATACCTATTTTAATTAAGAAACAGTGTTTCCTCTCCAGGCATGCTAGTAGTATAACAGCACCATGTCATACCGTATAAGCCTCACTGACTTTTACTTTATTAAACAATGATGGTACAAGTGTGATAATTTTCCTTTCGTGGGCAGGTGTTAATTCTAGGGAATAAATTGGTAGATTATTATACAGATGCTTGACTTTTCTTTCCGATTACCTTTTAGCTACAGCTGACTTTTAAAATGTAGCTCTGTTGAATCTATTTGAATAAATTGTTTTTCTTGCAGCTCAAATCTTGTCTTGGAAATTGTTTATTAAAACATTTAAACTAGGGGCTCCCGAGTGGCTCAGTCGGTAAAAGTACTAGTTCTAAGTGTAGACTGAGCACTACAGCCAGGGTTCAAACCTGACCGTGTCACTAGCCAACAGTTACCAGGAGCTCACAAGTGGCTTTGTTCCTCAGGGGATAGGGGTGGGTACGTCAGCAGGACATGGACTGCAGTACAAAAAGAAGCAGCGGCTGACATCATGTGTCTTGGAGGAGGGCACGTGCTTGTCCATGCTCTCCCATATTGACAATGGAGGTTGTGCAATGGGACCAAACATCGATGATGATGACAAATTGGACATTCCAGAATGCAGGGAATTGGCCATTCAAAATTGGGGAGAAAACAGGCAAAAAAAAACATTGAAACTTGTGGATGGTAACAAGTCTTACAACTGACATAGTCCAACAATTGTTCAATTCCCTTTTTTCCCACTATAGTGAGGCTTGCAAATTATTAAACTGTACGCCACTATCTTATCATGCTAAGAACAAGAGAAAGGAGAAAGGACAGTTGTGTTACATTCTCTTCCCTCCCTGAACACTAGCAGCTAAGGTTGTTGTCTCACAGTTACTCAGTTTAATTTGGCACATTGGAATGGAGTTAAATACAACCTGGGCAAAAGAAAAAAAAATGTTTGTGATATTGAGTGCTACTGTGAACTGCAGCTTCATTGAATTATTTGGTCAAGCTAAGTTCAGCATTTAGGGAAGTATCTCTAACAAAGCTATTTTGCAATAATTTAAATAGTCACATCCACATGTCAAAGTTATTCATGTCTTTCATCTTGGCAAATGATGAAATAATGATGCCATTTCCATTGGGAAGTAAAATTACAGCAAACATCCTCCATCTGCTCATTCTCCATTCAGCCTGTAAATGAGCAAGGCCTAAAACACCTGTTCATTTGTACACCTGCAAAATGGATTTTCAGAACCAAAATCACATATAAGACAGGTAAACAAGAAATCTATATGTACCAATGTGGTATTAAATGGATTCTTATCTATTCTCCACTTAAAGTACCTTTAAGTGATGTGACATCATGCTGGTCTTGTTTCCAGCTATCCTCCATTCAAACACCATTCCGATCAATGCTAACACAATACTAATCTGAAAGGGAGGTCCCATTAATGGCATGTCCCAGTATAGTTATTTCTGAACATTTTAGGCAGAATAAAACCTTAAAATACTCCACTCTGAAGTCACTGCTACTGCTGCTGCTTATGATTTCATGCCAGTCATGTGTAGAACTATTTCTCTATACAGGTCTGAGGTTTTAGAACGATGCACAATGAATCTCACAGAGTATCCCAAAATCATGTTACACACCTAAGCTTAGGTGAACCATAGCCTTCCAATAATAACATTTGCAGTATAACATGCTGAATATATAAATCAGGAAACCGAACTGGGGAAGCCCTCTTAAACTGGCTACCAATCCATGTTGCTGCGTGTGAATAACCACTGCATATCTTTAGGTGTTTAAATGTTTTTGCTTCAATGTAAAAAATAGGACTGCAGCAGAGCATGTAATGAAATAATCACTTTACTTGCAAAATAATAATAGCATGTTCTTAAGGGAATTTTTTGTTTTTACTTTGTGTGTATGTTTAAAGCATGACATTAATTTGACTTGTTTTGAACTGCATGGAGGGGTAAAATGAAAATCCTAATCACGCATTGGACTGTATAACCAGTTTGTCAGTCAGCAGCTTTCTGTGCAGCAACGCCTCTCTATTAAGCGAATGTCAAAAGCGATTGGAGAGTGCCCACCCTTCAGGGAGACCCCAACGCTGGAGCACAAGCTTTAACACGCCACACAGAGACCCTCTGTTAAAATGCAAATTGTTTTTGCCGACCCATCACAGTAGATCGCCAGGACCTGTAGTGCTCAGAGTGACCTCCTTTTCAGAAACACAGCCACAGTGAAACCAGCCCGGCTTGGTTTAGCCCCTGATAACATTGCCCGCTGTGTCTTGCAAGGCTAAAAAAAAAAAAAAACAGGCAGAAAAAATGCATGTGTATTTTTCAAATGATAAACGGTTTGGGTCCTGTTCTTAAAAAGACAGTGCATAGTGTCCTCTTGGTGTTTGTAATCTTTTTGTCTGGAAACTCACATTCAGTTCATGGGCCTTATGCTTTGTCTCTATTAGCCTTGACCAGCTGCTATGCCTGAACCATACCATACCTGCAAGGTGTAATTAGAGGTGTCAGGTTCTGCTTGGCTTTGTTCCAAAACCTACAGTAGACACCAGAGCTGTTCCAGTCTTAAGAGGTTAAATGAGTCTGGCCCTACACAGATCGTTGTTGACATTTCGTTGGCTGTCAGAAAGGTGTGCCACTGAAAGACAGAAGAAAGGATCTGTTTTCATATTCCACATCATAACAACAATAAGCACCTATTGTTCACTAGGTGTCCTGTTATATTTTGATTTGTTGCTAATGTAAGTTGTCTTGGTAGCTTGCCAACAACCTGATGGAATATTGAGTCAATTAATCGTCTAATTAAAAACACAATATATATGTACTGTGTGGTTAAACCTTTTTTGGTTAAATTAAACAAATGTTTCCTCATAATGAAACGTCTGGTTAAAAATAGAATGAGTATAGAGTGTATAGAAAAACTATACAAGGACAGCTGTAGACTTAAAATGCATTACACCAAATTGAATCAGGTATACGGAGAAAAAATTGGTTTAATTGACGCACCAGAAAAAAATGTGTGGAGTACAGTATTATCTCTTTTGGTATTTTTCGTATACGAGACCCTGTTTTGAATGTTATTTAAAATGAAAGAAATAACATATTTGTGTTTCACCATTTCCTGTGCACGTACTGTAGTGGAATAAAACAAATGTTGGTGTGTGTAGGATCAACTGGTAACGATTTACACAATATTTGTAAATGTAGATGTAGATGTAAATGTAGTATCCAGAAATACATATCCCAATGTTCAATGTTTTTGAGCATTTTAGTAACATGTATTTGTTGAGTGCTTCAAAGTCTTCACTAAATTTCAGACAAAATCCTTTTAGTTTGAATATGTTCAAAAGTAATGCACAGCATAGAGTAGTTAATTTCATTAGCAAGGTGCTTGATTGTGTCAGTTATCTCCTATTTCTTCTTTATACAAAAGTCCAGAAACAAAAGTCTTCTTGACTGTGAAGTGAAGAATATTTCTGCAGAGGTTTGGGGCACTTTCTTGTACATATAGTCACTGATGTTGATATCTGAACTCTCTTTTAAAATCTAACATGTGCTTCTTAGCAATAAGCAGTTCAGATCAAGTGAGGTGAGACTGCAGCTTCCCAAACGTTATATGTGTAGTTCAATTCCTGCAGCCATTTATATAACAATTCTGACTCATTTGCATTAAATCGGCTCTCCCTCTCTCCTGCCTCTTTATTATATTACAGGATCTTGCAGCGATAACGAGGGTTAAGTGAGCAGAGGCAGAACCGCTCTCTTGAATCTCTACACAAAGGCTGGGGCATGTATCTAAGGAACAACATTATTACCCTAAAATAGGCCAGGAGCCACATTGTTCGGCCCCCGCTTTAATAAAGCCATCGCCGTTTTTAACAAATGCAAATCAATCCCGAATCATAACCTTATAACACTTCTTCAGCTTCACTTTTATTTCCTGTCAAAGAATTAAAGGTAAGAGCTATATTTCTGGAGCTGCCAATTACCTCCGGTCCAACCCATTCACAGCCTCTTTCCTTCATCTACCTGTCAGTGCTCGCCCAGGAGAGGGGGGAAATAATGGGTGTGCAAGCCTAAAACCTTCAGAGTCCACCGGGGGAGGGACAACAAAGACGGAAATGAATTAGGGGTGAAAATGGCATGCAAAAAGTATTCAGGAGGAATAAAGTACAATATATATGGCAAAATAGGTATGCAGAGATAAAACCATGCAGAGATTTTTATTATCGTTGTTATTATCATTGCAAAAAAAACTGATTGGTGATACATAAGAAATAAAAAATGGTGGTTTAAAGTAATCTGAACCTTAATCATTACTCAAGCCTTTAATTATTCTCCAAATTACTCCCGGTTAGCCCTTCTGCCAAAAATAAAGTCTGCTTTGTGTCTGCATATGAGATTATTTATTTACTGACAGATGACTTGGCTTGCGGTTCTGAGGCAAACAGCAAACAGAAGACAAATGGCTGCAGAGAGAGCCTCAGGTATTAAGCAGAGCCCAGAGCAAACTGACCGATCTGCCACTGTGAGAGGAAACAGGCGAGGGAAAAAGGTTAATAGGGACATCTCTCCTGTCAGAGAGACAACACCATCACTTTGTGAGGAGTGTGCCTTAAACAGGTCTCAGCCCCACGCTGTGCAGGAATATTTTAGAATATTAATTGCACACTTAGTATGCTGTTGTCATATGGCTTTTATTAGTATTCCATCAATTCAATGAGGCATGAAAGACCCAGATGCTATGTCCTGTGCTTTCCCTTATATATCTGCCTTTTGTCAGTATTAGTGCTTCCCATTCATCCATTCAATAATCCAAAGTCTTGTTTTGATTAATCAGATTTATGAATCACAATATGATTAAACATAATTCTTTATGATTTCTGCTGTGAGGCAGTGATGGTTCTGCCTCTTTGAAACACATACACATGCGTGCACACACACACACACACAAACACACACACACACACACACACACACACGCACACACACATCACCATCAACACTCACTGCTCACTGGCTCTGTGACACTCTCCCATCATTCAACTAGAGACTTCATTGCATTTTTTTTGGATCATGGAGGAACAATGAAAAATAAATTATTGTAGAAATTATTTTAAAAACTATCTTTGGGGAATGTCTAAAGACATTCAAACAGACAAAAAATGCACATTACCGGTTTGGTAAGAAGTGTTGCAGGTTGCCTTTTTAGGTATAAGGTTTGCAGGTTATACTTACACTTAAAGAGGTAAACAAACATTTCTGAGGACATTGTGGACCAAGCAGTTAAACTCAACACCTTTCAGCAAGATCATAATGGCTATACATATAGCTGGTGCAGTATAAACTGTATTAACACAATATTACCCTTTGTAAGAAATGCTAAAATGCACATTCTGAAAGTATTTAGTATTTTTCAACAATAAAAAAGTTTGAACTTTTTAAAACTCCAAGCACCTCTTAAAAAGCATTTTATGTATACATGCAAATGGCAAAATTCAGCCACATGCTCATTAATCTAAATGCAGAGTTCTCTACTAGATACAGCTTTTAAGTGTTCATATTTTTACAGCAAATGACTCCGAGCAAGGTTGTTTTGCTCATAACTCTGCTGACTAATAATAACTTTGTCAAGATAAAGATACAGTATAATGAAACTTTGCTGATCATTATTTTCACATTATTACTTGTGATGCATGTGACAAAATATTATATGTGAAAGTAGGAATGATACAGAAGAAGGTGCTGATCTTTTTCCATCAATCAAGACTGAAGAACGGAGGAAAACTTACAATGCAGTAATGAAACTGCATACTGGTGAATGAACACAACATTTTCCCAGCAGGTGCCATTAAGGATTTAGCTCTTCGTAGCTCACCATTAAAAGGGACAATGAAAGGATGAATGGATTGCAGACTATACAAATGTGGACAGCACTGTCCTTTGACCACAGCAACAAATTCAAATAGATATGAGACTATAATAAGGGAAGTAAAAAGAAATCATGGTAGGGATAAAACAGCAATGATATGCACAACAAATACATTTGTTCTCACTTATCTCAGGTTTGAGAATTTCTTCTTCTCACCGCCTGCACACAGCTGAGAACATATTTGGTAAACTGCAAGACCTGATACATGCATCTGATGCATGATACATATTCTTTCTTCAACAACTGTTCAATTATTAGGTTCTCATAGAATATTTTAATACAGAGGAGACCATTCTCCTAATGATTGATTACTATTGTTCAGATGTACATTTGTGTGTGTTTGATTTTTTTTCAACTTACTATTTTTCAACATACTGTTGCAGCATTTCCGTATCAAATCAGTGTTGGCCATTTCATCAAACATTTTATTGAACCATCTGTAGATAATGAATACACTAAATGCTTCGACCGGACACAAGGTGTTTTCTTTTTCACCAACGCTGTGCATTGCCTGAATTTCTACATTACATAAACATGAAACAAGCTGCTTAAAAGTCAGCGTGAATCACAATGCTCTTTCAGACATGGTGTATTCACTATGAGGCAGTTCTTTGTGGGTGAACACATACCCACCTGTCTGAAAAGTACTATGACTATGGCATTTGAAAATATATCTTAGGTATCAAATTGATGTAGCATATAGAGATGGGACTTGTACTTTAAGAAGACTATATATGTTTCGTTGTACTGATACAGTGGAAAAATTATAAGGTTATCTGCAGTCTAAAGACTTTGCAAGGATGCACAACAAAGAGGGGTGGATATGAATCATAAATGCACAAGTAATAAATCTGAGACTTTAATTTTACCTTCACCTTTTTGTCTTCCCCTTTAACTTGAGGAACATTATGGATCTGGGGAACAGTAAGGAGAACATTTATATAGTTGCATTAAACAGCATGTGTTCAAGTCAGAGACCAGTAGTCAGTGGCCTTTGTGACCGTGAGACCAAAAAATAATCAATTATGTTGGGGGGGGGGGGTAACAGTAGAACAATCAGTTTGAACATTTATGTCATCATAATTTGTGCATAACTATTTTAGAGTTAGAGACTGGAGATCAAAATACAGCCAGGACCCTCTGTGACCTTGGCCTTTAACCTTGTGACCTTAGATTCAAAAGGGTTAAGGGTTAGGGGTTAAGGGTTAAAACTCAACGTTTATGTCATAATTCAGCACAAACCATGCACTACTGATATGAAATGACTGTTATGATGGAGAGAATGAAGGAACTAAAAAAGGATAGAAAGACATCCAGAAAATATTTGCCAAAATCAAATATTCATGTCAAAACAGTGCGTACAGAAAATTGAAGTCTGCTTGAAAATATTTTCAAAATACCTGAGACATTTCAAAAAAAGGCAAACATTGACCTTTTATAAAAAGGCCTTAGAATTAGCTTTATAAACACCATAAAGTCCAAATGCCACAAGATATATATGAGCAGGTGAGTCACGCAAATAGGACCTGACAATGATATTTAACATTCTACAGCCTGTAGTTTCTGTCGGGCCATGCATTTCCGTCAGGATCACAGAGGATATTCTCTCTGGCAGCGCACATCCGATATGACGCTCTTCCTTGGCAGATGTGCCCTGCCTTAGCGTGATGCAACTTGCTTCATGCCTAGCCTTGATAAGCATGGTCTGCTCAGGAGAACAATGGTTACAGACCTACAGTACCAGTCAAAAGTTTGGAAAACACCTGATTAAGATAATGGGAAACGTACATTCACAGACATTTTAGTCTAAAGAATTATGCTTAAATTCTTGAAATTTCTTACTTAGACAAATATAAATAGTGAAGTTGATGCTTATGTATGAATTTTTTTCCCAATTTTTTTTTTTTTTTATATTTTTTGGATACTTTGAAGAATCTAAAAATACAAGAAAATTCTGATTTGTTTAACACTTTTTTGATTACTGTATAATTCCATTTGTGTTATTTCATAGTTTTGATGTCTTTACTATTATTCTAAAATGTGGAAAATAGTAAAAATAAAGAAAAACCCTTCTATGAGTAGGTGTTTCCAGATTTTGACTGGTACTGTATTTTAATAATGATGGCGTGTTTCTCTTTAAGTTGAGCAAAGTTAATATGTTGGCACAGTTGCTGCAAAGCATCTGTTGTTTCAACTATGGCTTAAAAGTAAGCAATAAAAATTAAAAAGGGGATTGAACTGAATAAAGACAGCACTGTCCATTTATTCTCCTCCAGGATCCATGGGACATCAGCTCCCAGCATGTTTAATTATATTTATTGGTTTTAGAGTAGCACGGTAGGGAAAGAGCTCTAAAGCAATGTTGTACTCAGGGGTTCAGGAAATTACAGTATAATGGCTGGAACACCATTCTGCGTCATGGAGTGCACACCGGCCAGGTGTTAGAAGGGGACATCCTGTGTCCCACAGATAACCAGTCCTTCCCTCTCTAGGCTCAGACCTTGTGCTAAAGAGAGAGCATTTTATCATACGTTCAGATCACCGGCAGTGTTCTGTCACTCCCTTTATTCATCATTTGGCTCTGAAGGAATTTTTTTTGCATAGTTGTACATGTGAAGTTAAATTTTCTAAAAAGGAAAAAAAAATGCCGTCCATTTAATTGCAAAAATGTCCTGTGAATTATGTTTTCAAGATCCTTTTCTTTTTCTTTTTTATTATTACTTTTTGTTTGCAAAAATATGTTATAATATGCATGTGTGTCAGGACTGCGGCTCCTTAGCCGGGTTTGTTTTTGTTTTCGTTTTTGTTTTCCCTGTCCATGTGCTTTTGTTTTTCCCTGTGTTCCAGCCCTGCCCTGCTTTCGGCCCCTCTCCGCCCACCTGGTCACCTGACTGGCTCCACCCACCTACCTGCACACCTGAACCCCATCTTGTCATCAGCCTTGCCCTATATATTCCTTGTTTGTTTCATGTCTCATTGTGAGTTTGTCTCAGTTTGTCTGTGTTGCTACAAGCCGGTTTTCCTGTTCTGCCTGCTGTTTTATTGTTCTCTTGCTTGTTTTCTTGACCGCGTTTTTGGATCCGGTTTTTGGTATTGTTAGCCGTGCTTTTCTGGTTTTCTGACTTCACCTGTTTTGACTACGTTTTCTGGATTCCCTGTGTCGGCTTAATTAAACTACGCTTTGTGCACCCTATTCCGCTGTCTGCGCCTGAGTCCCTGCCTGAGCCTTGACAATGTGGTTAAATGTAATACACTTATTAAAAAAAGAAACTGCAGGCTGAAAACATTCTCTGGATTGGGATGGAAAACAGATGAAAACCTGCTTTAGAAGTCAGGTCTTACCGTATCTGCCGTCTCACATCCAAATCTTATTAATAAAGAATAATTGATCATGTGGGCTTTGTATAATCGATCAAGGTCAGCATCTGCCAGTGTTAACAAGCAGGAGTTCTCCTGCATTTGAGGATGGTGCAGTTGGAAACCTTATTTCCATTGTTGATGTATTTCTATTTAAGCACTGGCTCCGGCTCAGTGAATGAGACCTACGGGGTGCTCAGGAGCTGCAGCCATTTTGATAGGCCCTGAAATGGATTTAGCTGATAAGAAGAAAGAGTTCTCTGCTGATGAAATGCTATGATCTGCAGTGCCTGAACTGGGAGTGTAATGACAATTACTCTCAACATGCAGAGATCACAAAGGACAAGCACATTCTATAAGAGGAGCAGCCCAAAAGAGAAAATTGGGCTTGAAATTCAGTTTTTAATGGGATGTCTCCCGGATGGAAATTAATTTCTACAATTTCTAAATTCCTTGGATACTCTTAGCTTTGTGTGCATGCTTTTACAAATGACTTCTATAAATGGCTCCTGGATATTTGTCAGGTATTACCAAAACACAATGTTTCATTGCTTTGTCTAGTTTAGTATCATTTGGATGCATTGCATGACTGCCTAGTGATTGTTGAGAAAATGCTGCATTTAGCATAAGATGGCCCTGATGCTACCGCAGATAATGTGTTTAATTATAGTATGACAATAATTCATTTTATATTTTAAAATCAGTTTATGTGAGTAATTATGGTATTTGGTTTTCCACCAGCTAAAATGCTACTATATAGTAATAAAATCAGGCATCATAGACTATATTGACAGGTGTGAACATGCCTTCGGCCAGCTTCTAATTTTGCTGCCAACCTTAAAACGAGCAGAAAATCCATGAATCAAGCCAGTGATTGTTTTTAAACATTACTCTCAACACACACTATAGCCAGTTTCCCTGAATGGCTGCCATACAAGTTTCTATTTAAAGCACTTGATTTACATTGTAATCCAATATTAGAACCTGGGCTAGTTTTAGACTGTGGCATGCAGCCAGATTCTTGGGCCTTAATTAGGGATTGCCTTTTCCCTGGTTTGTGATTGTCTTCATCTGCTTAAAGCAGGAGCAGCTATCTGTGCTACTTAAGCTTTTGAAAATAATTATTATCAGTCCTGAAGATGTGTCATAATAAATTTTTGCATGCAGTCTGGTTAAATATACATCAACATGCAGTATTATTGCTAGTGTGCGCTCAGAGATCATTTAGGAAGCTGGAAAGTTTTAATTCATTGCTTTTTTGTGGTTCATAGTAAGAAAATAGATCTTTGATAGGAACTTTTCTGTCTCCAGTTCTGCCACTGCCCCTGTTAACCACAAACCAAATGCAACAACAAAAGATTGGGAGGGTGATGTAAGATAAAGCAAGAGAAGGCTACTATCCATAAAAATCCAACAGTGGGAATTCTGAATCTTATAACCACCAAGGTTAGCATTACAAAGAGCATGACTGCATGGGTGAGAGATGTTCTCAGAACTTTTTCACATAAGATGGGAATTATCAGCTTTGCCAAGATCTGATGACCAGTCCTATAAAGAGACATCTGATCTCATTTGTTAGGTTCTCTTTAATCAAAGGAGATCTTAGGAGAGGTGAAGAGGAATTCTGTTTGTGACCACCAAAGAAAATGTTTGATTAACCAATGCTGCCATCATTGAAGATACAGGTAGGTGATTTCCTCTTTAGAAGAGGCTCTCTAGAAACAAGTTCTCATGTTGTCATGTCATACTTAATGACAGTTTCAGACTGGACTGTATGTTCATTTGCAGTTATGTGAAGATAGATAGATAGATAGATAGATAGATAGATAGATAGATAGATCCTTTATTCTCCTTTAAAGGAGACTTTTTTACACATGAAAGTAAAACATGGGCAATAAAAGTCAGTAATCATTAATCAGTAATCATGTGTGACACAACAATAAATACAAAAGGCATCAATTGTAAATGTAAATTGAATCATATTGTGAGTATTATGTGTTCTGAACAGCGGAGCAGCACGTTGCAACAGCACGTGAAACAGCACGTTGCAAATTTTCACATGCGAGCTCTGCTACCTTTTTGCCTCCAGGTAACATCACATTTAACACGCCACGGCAGACTAACTGGATTAATTTACACCAAATAATGATTTTCAGTGTACCCTGACATGTGACAGTCTCCTGGGAGCACAGGCCACCAAGATCTCAGACAAGTGAGAAAGGAAATATTCTTCCGCCAACAGAGCACATTTGCAGCTCAAAATTAATATCCACTCATGACTTGAGGCTACTGTAGCCTATTATTGCCAAGGGGAATTGAACAGTTATTACCTTTGCTACTTCAGAAACATGTTAAAAGGGTAACTGGCTTTAATTAAAATTACTCTGCCACTCTGCTTTTTTTTATGTTTCACATCTCTATTTACTTCTCATACAGGGAGAGAGAATACTAATGCCATCTTGTTTAAATGTGTCCACATTGTACATTCAGTCAAAGCCAATAGGGTTGCCAGTCATCTGCATCCAGGCATATGATGATGATGATGCTTATTACTGCTAGTAGCTGTAGTGGTATTCCTTCTGTTTTCTGCACTTAACCTTGATGTCTGTCTCAGCCGGGGGGGGGGAGACAGACATCAAGGTTAAGTGCAGAAAACAGAAGGAATACCACAACAGCTACTAGCAGTAAAACCACCATTATTTGGAATTTTTCCGTAGGATAGCCAGAAGGAATATCTTGAATATCATATCCAATTTGCGGAAAAAAAACAGTAACAGTGTCTTTCATAAGCAGTAACAAATATAGTGTAACATCAAACACAGAAATGAATAATAACAGAATCTTTTATAAACGGTAACAGCTAGCATAGCATGATATCAAACACTGGGGTGAATAACAGTATCATTCATAAACAGTAACAGCTTCCGTTGAATAATATAAAACACTGGGAAAATTTGTCCGATGATCGAATAAATTTCTCACTGCTTCCTCTGTGTTTTAACAGCATAAGTCTATTATTCAATCTAATGAAGCCAAACAGTTCAAAAACACCACTTTCATTCCTTCTATAGAATTCTATCTAACTTACATCTTTCTCTGTTTTTAATGATTTAGCTTTCCTCTGACACATCTGTTCTCAAGGACAGAGGTCAGAACAGAACATGGTTCATTGTCTGTCACACACTAAGAGAATAAAGACAAGATTAGCAATAAGGTTATAGCCTCTACTCTGAGACACACACTGAAAGAAAGTTAAAAAGAAAAACCTTCACACTCCCAGACATTGATAGATTGCATCATTACAGAAATAAATTGGATTCAGGTTCAAAAGAATAAATTTGTTCAACATGGATATAAAAAAAGTTGTGTTCCCGCCCTCATCTCCCTGATCCATAGATATTAATGAAAGTCGGTTCTCTATTGTAACCACATATTTCACAGTTCATCATGGCTTGTGGAGGAATTTCTCATTTCAAAGCTCATTACCTCGGGTGACAATTAATTAATAACACCAATCTGAAGCTATGTTTACTCAGAGGTGAGTAAAGTGTTGCTTACAGAATGATATGGTTACCCATGACCATTTCACACCTCAATCCTGTGCAATACCATAGAGCGGAGTTTAAAATTTTGAAAAAACAAGGTATTTCTAAGTGAATGATGGCAATGGGTGGTCCAGTCGAGTCTGTGTGAGGTGTGCTCTCTCTGTCCTTGCTGTGGTAATTAAATTCCAGAAAATAGATTTTGGCACTCAGGGTGAATCTGAGAAAAGGCTATTTTCTACCCAAGGATGTTCAGCAAAGTTACGTAAGAAGGAAAAATACATTTCGCTAGAGTGAGACTGCTTCAAAACGGGTATGAAAAAAATCTTTTGTCCAGGATTTCTATATCACATCTGAGATTGACATGTGGAATGAAGATCAGAAATGACACAGGAAATGGTTCTGTGACACAAGCATCAGAGGAGGCATGGAAAAAGCAAACAGCAAGCTAAAACAAACAGGATATGGCTACTACTTTAGACATGCTAATGATAATGACATATTGCAGTGACATCACTTTTGAATTTAATGTGCACTATGTCCTGGTTCAGGGAATTACGGGATTTGCAATATCCTATATCACATATATAAATAATGACAACATAATAGTGTGTTTGGATAAACACTTTGAGCCCAGAGGGCTTGTATAATTTGATTAAATTTTGTCTTTGTTCACAAAACTGCAGTCATAATCAATAATGCCATGGTCATCTGTTGTTTCAAAGCAGAGTATTACAGATTTGTTTCAGATCATCAATGAAATTGTCTGTGCATAAATATATTTATTTCACTCCTCTTACCATGCAGTGGTGAAAGGTATTGACTTATCTTAATTTGTTAACATTAGCAGAACTTAAAAATTAGATAAACGTGGTGAGATCTGACAGCATTGCCTTCCTTGAAGATGCTATGTATCAGTGCATTACAATTAAGCATTATAACAGAAATATGGTTATTTAAAGTTGTTGACAATAATTCAGGATTTGAGCAGACAGATGGCTTAATAATGAAGTTAGCTGAAATATATGTAACAAAGAATAGTAATTGCACATACTTAAACAAATAATAATTACACTATGTGGTAATATACACCTACTGTGAAGCAAATACATCCAAAGCAATATTCTTGATCGCGAATGAGTGATTTTACAATAAAATATAGCTTACAGTAGAGTTAATATAACCCCTGCAGTCTGTGCTGAACTCCCACAAATTAGTCTTTCCTCATTAACTTTTCTATGGCAGTTGCAGGGTATTATCTATAATTGAATTTAGGTGTAACCCATTCACCGCAGGGCTTATTATTGCAAAGATGGGATTCTTTTCCAGTGGTCTGACTTTAGGTGATAAATTGATGTTATTCTGCACAAAAATATGCAATTCAGATTCATCACATACTAGTGCCAGTATATGTAGCTGTACATTTCATGGAAACCTGGCAACTAACTACAAATGAGACTGGGGATGGAAAGAGAGAGAGAAAGAGTGAAGTAAATACATTGTTCTCCCATGGTGACAAAATGCCATTAATTTCAATTTTTCAAAATTTTCATATACACAACACTAAAATAAGGCAATCCTGAGTGTTTCGTAGGCTTATCATTTTCCCTTTGGCAGTCAAATTTATACTGCACACATCTTATTTATTTATTTATTTTTTTTGCAGTGAGGCGGTAGAATTGCGCCTAGAACTTCACACGCATTTTCCTTAAAGTGGATCAAGAGACCAACTGATCGAGTGTTTAATGATTCATGACGCCGGTGACTAAAAAATGAAATGACTCTGCTGCGAGAGCGAGACGGGTACCCTTGGAGTGAGCACTGGGGCTGCAAGGAGAATGCATTAATGTGGTATTGATCAGAGTGACATTCCTATCAGCTGTGCCTGCCGTAAAGGTCAGCCAGTTTGAGTTTACCTCTCTTGTCCATCTCCCTCTCGCTGCAGGAGAGGGGGTGGGGGGGGGGCAGAGCAAGGACAGTAGGCTTTAGAGGACTCACCTCGGCAGGGGAAACCGTGCCATGTGACATAGACTTTCCCCTTAATAACTCACTGATGAGGACAGCCATTCTCATTATGGGTGTCACATGGTTTACAGAATACGCATGTGGGAAGTGGCTTTTAGCCTGTGGGGGAAAGGGTATCTGCTTCAAACCTCTTTGGAAGATAACATTTTTATGGTGACATTTTATGGTTACAGGGTCTGCCCTGACACTGGAAGGTTATGGGATGTTGGGCTAAAGGGTGGAGACATTGATTCAACTGTTCATTCCTGACAATTCTTTTACTGATATCCCATCAATTTCTGATATTCGGATATTCTCATGCCGCACACCAGTGGTACCCAAAGTTACAATTTTTCATTATTTGAAATTAATTTATAACTGGATGTAATATCAGTGGTTCTGTCTATTTGAGGTCATGACCTGTGAAAGCTAAAACTGGCTTTATCCCGAACAGGGCTGTCTGAAGAAAAACTGCAAGCATTAAAAAATATCAGGGACAAAAATGTAAAATCATACAATCTGGGTAAGATGCTTCTCTGAGTTAAATTGGGGGGGTTAGTTGGGCAGTATCATACAAACCAAAATCAAAAGATGAGATATTTTGGACACTTGTGAAAAATAAGCTCGACCAAGACAGACATGGCAAGCCTTGTACAAGAAAAAAACACTCTTTTCTGGGAAGACTCATTCATTCAAATTATAAACATTGACTATCTGGCTACAGACTGTTGAAAAAAATATGAAATAAACAAAACAATAGCTATATCCCAAACATTAAATCATGCTCATTTGATTCAGTGTCACCCAAAATAAGTTATTATGGATGTTAACATGAGTGCTAGAGCTCTGTTACTCATTATTAGTCATTAACATGCAGTTACCGGAAATCATGATGAGCTGGAAAAGAGTTAGCTGAGGGCATTCAGATGAATTCCCAAGATGCTTTAGACTAAAACTATTTGCAGGGTATTAGCAAATATTACATTTACATAACTCTTATATAATGCTCTCACTAATTCCAGAGACCACTGAGCTCCAGATCACGTGTAGTGGGAAACAAATGTAAAATGGACAATAATGCGCCTCCACCCCCATTGTTCTGAATGCAAAGAAAAGGCTCAGGGACACTTGTAGAACCAACAGTAACAGTTTTAAACATCACCATAAAGAAAGCTATTTTCTCTTTTGACAAAGTGCAATCATAATATTACCCATTACACCTGATTTTCAGTTTTCAAGTTGTAAGGCAGACAGGATAGTTTTAATAACTATGCAAGCAGACACCCAATGAATATTGAATGAATATTTTGTACTATTTATTGCACATTTTCAACCAAAGTCAAATAGTCCTTTTCATTCTATTTTAATGTGGTATACTCTGGGATTTTATGTAATGTGGACATCACACTGTTTGTGATTATAAAAATATACTTTAAATCCCCAAACCCGTAGTTGTATACTGTTAAAGACAATGATCCATTTTAATAAATTAAATGTAGAGCGTCTGCTGCTTGTAGAGCTGTTTCTTTTTTTAAACATGTGAGCAAAGGGGGTGGGGAGAGTCAGGGTTAGCTTTAATCACATCAGAAACAGCAAGTGTCTCCTGAACTAGGATACAAACAGTAATAGGTTTCTGTACACAGCATATGCATTTTTGGTGATTAGTACACAGCCTGTCATTTTAGCATGGCTACAGTATTATTTAGTCTTCAGCTAGTTCGGCTTAATTAAACAGGTTCTCAGTACATCTGTCTTTAAGTGAATGTACAATCTGCATGCAAGAATTAGGGTGTTAAAGAACAGATTTTTATGTTTGATATCAGTTAAATGAAATTCTGTCTCTGGAACACAGGGTAAGTCTTTGCTCCATTCCAAAATGTTCCTTCTGGAAATTGTGGTGACAAATTCAAAAGGGAACATTTGGAATGAAGTGAAGTCATATTTTATTTGAGTTCAGTCAGGTTTCATGTGCACAGCCTACATGAAAAGGCTTATTGTTTGAAATAATCCACATTTTTCCCCCTAACAGAACTATATAGTTACAGAGAGTGCTGAGTTTAAAAGATGAGCTAGCAGAATGCTTTGCCTGTAAGATCACCCAGACAGTTGGCTTTATTAGAGATGGCGGCATCCAACAGAGACTCAAGCTGGGTCTCTGTGATGCTCACTGTCTTCCTCACAAGCGCTGATAATTAGTGACTGGCCCCACCAGACATCCCCAGGAGGGCTCCAAACCTCTGGCTTCTCAAAGGGGGACAACTGTGTTGCAGACAGGAATAATGGTGAAAGAAAACCCATTACAGTTTAATTAAAGAATCATTTGTGCCTTCTGCTGGTCCCAAGGTGAAAACATTTTATGAGAGAGACACAGTCCATGCTCTGTCACAGCCATTGACATCCTGTCTCGGCTTATTGCATTCTTTACCACATGCAGGAGCCTCATTATTTGGTTGACAGCTGTTTGCCCAGCCTGGCTCAAAGAGCGGTTGATATAGTGCTTCTCACAGAATCATACGCAGTAAATCAAAGCTCACTTCTTGTTAGATTTCTTTTTAAATGACTGTGACAATATTTTCCACTCTCTTGTCTGCAGCAGCTGAATTATTCAATTCATGCTGCAGCCTTGGGCCAATACTTACACATATTCTACAGTATATATCACTTAGACAGAGAGGTTAAGCGTAGTGCATTTGCTGATAAAATGTTCTATTTGGATACTTCAGTCTGCACAATCATTTCTAACATGGATAACTTTGTTCACCAAACTGTTTGTCCTTCAGACAGCACAGCTCCCTTCATGGACACCTCAATAGCTTACCTGGTGCATTTGTGCATATGATCCTGTCAGGTATGGTAGTCTACCTTGGACAAGTAATTGTAGTTGGTTAGTTAGATTAAAACAGTGAAAATCTACACATACAGATAAAATGCAGTTTTACTGAGAAAGGATAGCGAGTTACTTACTTCCTTACTTATTCATTGCTTTTATTAAAAAGTCATGTAACATATATTGCTATTGAGGGCCACTTATGATACAGAGAACATTCATCACAACAACAAACACATTAATGAATAAAATCAGTAATGAATTACGATAATTGAATAAAAGGTAATTTGACAAATTAAGACTGTCATTGTAAAATGCAATTTAAATGAATGTTTTAATTCTGTAAATCCTAATTGCATCATATGCTTTGAACTGATTTTGAACTAAAAATGTGCTGAACTTTTTTCCCCAAAAATGGAAAATAACATGAGAAAAGTTTTGGAACACTGCAGACTGCAATATTATATAGAGGTATGAAATGATGCATTTGGTCAAACAGAATAAAAATTAATTAGCAAGCAATTTTAAAACCTCCAGGTCACAGCAAAAAAAAAATGAGGAACAATAAATAACAAATTATAATAAACAAACAAATAATAAACAAAATGTGCTAACAAGAACCAAGAAAATTTAAGGAAATAAATACAGTGAGATACGAGCTGTACAAAAAACAGAGCACAATAAAACAGCAGAAGTTATTTTTAAGGAAATATGTCCTTAGAAAATGATTTAGGACATAAGACAATGACAGTTCCCAATGAATTGTCGGGACTGTGCCATTGCTATGATAGAGCCTGTTAGCAGCACACTGGCCCAGTAATGTCTCTGCACTGTGGTATGGGACACATTACTGAGTTCAGGAGGTTGGCTCTCCATCTCCTCACTACCCCCTGCTGCCATTAGTGAATGCCTCCACAGGGTTGATTATATTGGTGTATTATAGCTGTACATGAAATAACCTCTGCTGGACCATCTTTTCATTTTATGATGACAGTCCTCAGTAAACCCACCCCAGAGAGGACATGCCAGACTAAATGTGCGCCAGCAATGTGTTTTGCTGAAGGCAGCATCTTGAATACAACAGATGGAAACAAAATGAAGTGTCTCTTTACCAAAGGGCTGAATGAGCTGCAGGAATTGGATGGGTATGACAGCAAATGAAAATGAACCTAGCAGCACAGGCTTCCCTCAGTGTGGCTCTGCTGATACCACTGACTAAAATCTGAAAATCAAACCGTTTCGCTGAGGCGGTTGGAATTTGTCAAATGGATCGCCAGAGCATTCAGCATGATTATTATCACAAATCCAGCGGGGATATAAAATGAGGAAAGCTCTTTAACAACAATGTACATTTGCTTGCAAGTGTCCTATCCCACATCCTGGTAGGTCAGCGGTTTCAGTGGGGGCAGCATGAAGGTGCAGGTGGATGAGGGTGACCCGGGCCAGCTGTCTGCCTGGTGCTGTTGCACGGTTCCTCCTGACCCCATGGAGACAGCAGGAGTGATGGGACCTGTCTTTACCAGGGCAGCACAGGAGGTCAGCTGACTCCACCTCACTCACCTTAATGGCCCTTTTTGCAGAACTAAAAGCGCAGAGTGCACATGGGCAGCCCAGACACCTCATTTGGAGTCACCTCCATCACCTGCCTTGCACCTGGACCCCAGTCACATAATCTGGGATTCACCACCACACCGAATCTCACACAGCACCTCTTCTTGTCAGCTCGTATTAGACCCTGATTTACACAAAGCGGGCACTCATTGGACATTTGCCTGATAGATGACAGCCAAGCAGATGCATAGGAGCTAAAGCAACATATGGTTCTGTACACATGATGCATTTAGAAGAGTTTCTGGGCCCTATACCTTTGTGTGTAGCTTTTGGATGACATTGCCACATGTTATAATAGTTTCTGGCAACCATCTATGGTTTGTTTTGATTGGAGCAATGTCAATTAAAGGCTTAACTAATATCCATGACAAGAGTGAGAATGGAGGCCATTATCTCCAGAGCCTTTGTCATTTCCACACCCTTGCTCTCAGAGTAAAGGATGAATGGCGCCCACATTCACTATGAAAGTCTGATTTGAAAAAACAACCACGACAAAATGAGAAATGGGAGAAAGTGTTTGACCTTGAGGGAATGAGGATTCGAGGATTTAAACTGAGCAAACAACAGTGAAGGCCCATTTTCCAAATGATACTACTAGCACTTATGCAAAAGTGTATGTTAGGGTGCTTGTACTTAGGTATAGACTATGGGTGAAAATAATACAAGGTGTTAAGAAATGAAGGTATCTGTCGTGAGGGGTTGGCATAGGGATTGAAAAAAAATAGAGTCAATGAAAGAAACAAATAATCTTCTGTGGGCCATCTTCCTGACATATCCCTCTGTTTATGAAGGTGGCAAATATATATCCAGAGATGGTATCGGGACATCTTAGCAGCTCTTTTGTGCACTTGCTATCTGGTTTTTGACAGTGAGCCTCTGCATACACAATAAATGAGCTTTTTTTTTCAAGAGAATTGTATTTTTATCCTCACCTCACTCCTGTCACAAATTTTCAAAGAGAAGAAACTGCCCTGCACACAGGGCAACACCTACAGCAAACTGCAACCCTTATGAGTGGCTACAGTGTTATCAGTAACCCCTGGGGGAAAGATGCTCTGTGAAAGAATCTGGATAAATAAAATGTGAATGACATTACTGATATTACTGATTGAGGTGACTGTCAGTGTATCACGCCTCAGAGAGTGGTGATTTCAGAGCACACATGAGTTGGATGGTGATGGTCTTACACAGTAAAGCATCCATAACTTGTGACAATTCTGTGTCATATTATTTGAGATGGATGCTTTGTGTAGTTTCCCCTAACAACTTTTAAAGCACTGTATATTCCATAAGAGTCATGAAATGATGTTAGAATTCAAGAAGATTTACTATCTGGCTTGGGTTGGACAAGATCAATGTAAGCTGATATCCACACTGCTTAAAATCTACCTGCTTTGATGTATTTAAAGGTATTGAGACTGAGGTACATGAACACCAGTGAGACGATAACAATAATGAATTCAAAAAAAAACCTCAAAGGGAACTGATATGTCCTGCCTTTTTGCTGAATAGGTTGCTCATCATCTTGGATAATCTCGCACTTATTAGATCTGTGTTGAAACATCACATACTAACAATCTTTACAGGGGCCTGATTCTCAAATTTTTGTGGTTTTAATGTACGTTGTAATTATATTGAACACAATGCTCATTCAAAATAGGTAGCATGAGATGTCCTGGTAATTCCACAACTTTATATAGGGGGTGGTAATGAGAAAAATAAAATGTACTGTGTTTACTGATGGGTTCAGTGACCATGTTCTCAGCACTTCCTAGATATCAACTCAGCAGGAGGTTTGATTGCCATACTATGTCAAAACCCTACAGCCAATCATGGAATAGGGAGTTTTCAAAGCAGTGCTAACGGACAGGCATTTAAGTTAGAAGTTTCAGCAGCAAGACATCGCCAACCACTTTTCAGGAATTTTAAGGATTGTCGCATACTCCCTAGCAACACACACACATAATAGCAGCTTTACACTCTCTAGCAGAACTGGTTTGGTGGATATAGTAATTATTGGCTCATGGTTTATCCTGCTGTGCACAAATCTATTTCTATGGCATTGTTGATGCTAATGTTGCAGAGTGGTTATTTACAGTAATGTTATTCATGCTCATAGGTCTCACCACACTGCCCTCTGTACTTTGTTTCCCCCATCTCCAGATGTGCAGATTATTTGAAGCCTTTTGCTTATGAGTCATATCCCTGTGTTATTTATGAGCGCGTGATACAGAAGTCTGCCCCCACAGTAAACTCGAGAGTTAGAACAGTGCATTCACTCAGGCTGGACTGAAGAGGGCCACGACAAGCCTGATTGGCAATTTATAGTTTCCAATTTCCATACTAAGTGAGGCGGCCTGTGCTACAACTCATTTTCCTCCGATTAGTGCTTTTTCAATAATTCTTATTAACTGCATGTTTAACCTTCTCTTGTCATTTTGGCTGTGGCAGGCCAAGGGCTGCTGATGGAGGGTACAGCTCCACCCACACAAAGCCCCTACAGTCTCCTGCTAAAGCGGCCGCTGTCAGAGCTAAAGGACAACACAACACTCATCCATTCACAATGCAGGGCAATTTATTATCACTTCACATTTCAGCCACGGCCCTGGAAGGAGCTTTTTCTATTTCTTTGAGCCTTCCTTAACCAAAATACTGCCCTGATCCCTGTTTGGCCAGTGTTACAGTGCACGCATTGCCATTCAAACTGATATTTGATAAAAAAAAATTTAGTTACACCATGAAGCACTTCTGAACATATTTTTAATTCATAACATTTTTATATTGATTTACTCTATACCAAGGGTACCAAAGGGTCGGTTATCTCCCTGACTGTTTTTATTTTTTGTCTTCAATACCTAAAGTGAAAAACAAAAACAAAAGAAATCGGGCAGTGGAAACTGCATATGAGCATCCCTCTCCAAGATCTGCTCTCTGCTTCTGTCATGTTATTACAACCAAAATGGAAACTGATGATTGGTTTATTTAGGAGAGCAATGGAAACATATTATTTCCATTTTTAAAGAGATGATGTGTGGATCAAATATGTAAAATATACACTGACATGTTAAAACCTTGGTATTTACACAATCAATATTAATTAAAAGGATTGGTTTGTAATGTTGTCAAATAGCTGTTACGCCTGGAGACGTCATTTTGAAGCTTGGTGCATTGGAGCAAGAAATTATTTGTCACAAAGGAAACTTCCTGCACATTTTGAGAAGTTGGTATAATTTTGTATCATTATTGGGAAAAAAAGAGTATTTCCCGTAACCAGACATACCCTTGAGAGGTTCATGTGTTTCCCAAGTGGTCTCGCCTTTCAAATGGAAAATGAACTGAAAACATTTTGGATGCTACTGAATAAAATATAAGGTAAGGTACTCTTTACTGTACTTCCTTCCTGGAGTTTTAATATTCAGCTGGCAAAAAACATTGGCTAATATGAAAACAGCACTGAATAGTATTCATTATAGTGGTTTGTTTATTACAAAGATATTTGTTAAGGAATCTCCAGTCACACCTGCAATTAACTGGAAGATTAAAGTGCATCTGTTACCCACATCTAGTACACATCTTTATAGCAAAGCTGAGGTCTATACAGGGCTGAACAGAAGGCCACACCTCTTTACACAAACTAAACCTGAAATAAGAACTCTGTGTTTTTCTTCTTTTAAAACACTTTGCAGAACAGGAGTGATTTTAATATGAGCTTGTTTCACCACGCACAGTGTGTAACTTAATGCTTTGTTGGAGGACATTTAAGACCAGCAGGTCCTTCTAAAGGAGGACCTTTAGAACACTGGAGACAAGATAGGTGTGACAAAACTTGCTGTCAGAATTTAATGGAGTTCACAAAGCCACCTCTGTATAGCTCAGTTTCCCAAACTTCAGGTAAAATATACTCTGCCCTCAAGATACAGTACATCTCTACATTATTGGTCTTTGTATGCATGCTTTTCAAATATGATTGCACTTCCAAAAGGTTACTTCTTTTAGATGCAATCACTTTGTAATTAAAATAACACTGCATTCAAAAGAGAAGAGGAACACAATCTATTTCCCTTTATCTATTTGCACAAGTCTCACAGACAAGTGTCCTTGCTTCACTGTCACCTTTATTTGTGGCAAGCACAGCGTGCACCCTCATTGAGAACAGCCATCTTATAGTGTACATTGTTAAAAAAAAATGCAGGTGTCTCGTTCTAGGTCACTGATAGACCTAAAGTATTATTGCAGCTCTTATCATAGTTACTTCTAATATGACATGATGAAACAAAATACATATATGTCTCACAGCCATGCATGGTTTGCTGAACCTAGAAGTTATCCATGGGCTTTACAATAATTTAAAACAGTGTCAGGCGCTATTGATCCAGCATCATGTCCCTGTCACCCAGTGGCATTACTCTTGCTGTAGATTACCTATTATCTCTACCTAGCTACCTCTTCTCTCTTAGGGCAGCTACATACCTCTTAAAGTTAACCTTAAAAGACCACCTTGTATTCTAAGGTCTTTTAAGGTCTTTTAAGTTGTTGCAACAACCTATGCCAAACTTGCGATTCTTGGGTTAAAGCACAGGTAATAGGTCTCAAACAAACCAACCAGCTTAGCAATGCGTTTACGAAAAACTGTTGCAGTGGCTTATGGCAATTCTTCATCATACTGTATGACATATAAACAGCTTATTTCATTTATTGCTGTTGCTGTAACATTACTATAATAAATGATATGCTGCAACTCCTAGAGGCCAGATCCAAAAAAAAATGTAAAAAATGTAGAAGAGGGCATCTATTTTTGTAGTCCACCTGCTCCCTGATTCAGTGATCCTGACTGTAGTATATATCGAATAAGGCAGACTCCTTCTTGCTATGGCTGACCACAGTTCACCATGTTGAATCATGGCAACTCTAGCCACTTCACTTCAGTAATAGTGATGATTGCCGTACACCCAAGTACCTCTTAGATAAGAGAAAGAAAGAGATTAGCATTGGCCAGGCCCTGTTTTTTTTTCACTTTGACACAAATGCTCCTGTACCATTTTGTGGGTTGGAGCTGCATATTCTGTCACTATGTTGCCAGCACCTCAGCGATGAACACAGAGTTTAGAGAGAGAGTGGTCCCCCGGGAACTCGGTTTCTGGAGTCACCTTGTTATTTCTCCCTACAATCACATTAACCCTGTACAGCAGAGCAAGCTACATGGTGCCGTGGACGGAATCACAAATTAATTCACCAGCGACCCCAGACCTGAACTGAAATAAATCTCTGCTGTCTTCCTTCAGACAGTCGGTGACTACGGATTTTTCTTTGTTTCACTTTCCTCTCTCTCGCTCTCTTCCTCTCACTCTGTGCTTGTTGGTCTCATGTTAAAAGATATACACTCTCTTCATTTGGCCAACTTGCCATGTTCTTTCTTCTGTAACCTGTACCTCTGTAAGAGTGAATGAGATGGAAGTTTGCATGTCTTACAGGAGAAGCATGCAGTTAAGAAAAGCTCAAGGGTTTGATGCATTAGTATTCCCCCTTCCTCCCGGGAGCCAGGATGGGATGCAGTTACAGTAGATGGAGGAAATTATTAATCTGATCGAGAGCCTCGTGGATGTATAACTCTATCAAGCCCATTCCATTTCACCTTTAGAAAATCAATAGGCTGAGGAGTATTGTTTACTCCTAAAAGTCCACAGAGAAAGCCAGTCTGGTGAAGGAAGACTTGACCTGAGACATCCTGAAATTATTTGAGAAGCCTTTATAATGTATGTTTTGGACAGAAATTTTTGGCAGCTTGTTAATGTCAATTTCACTGAATACACTACCTTTTCAAGCAAAATTACATACTCTGCTCATACGCATCTTAAGATGTCACTTAATTACACCAACCACACCAAAACCATAGCTTTATAATTCAAGCGCACTGGACAACCAGGACCAGTGGCAGGGAAGCCTGCCAAATAAGTAGTTCAGATGGTCTGATACTATACATTTAAAATTAATGCAATGTGTGACAGAACCCTTGTCTAACATAAGATATTCACAGCATCATAAGGAGCTGTTTTTATTTCCACTTATATAACAAACAGATATGTGTTAAACACTGCTTACATATGAGTAACATTGAGTCTGTGCCAGTTCATAGCTCTGCAGCTGTGATAGAGAATATTTACTTTTAATATTTTGTGTAGCTATATCACATGATGAAATAACCTTATTACTTTTACCACGATAACTGCATTGTTCTGATGGACTGATGTAACACTGTATCAGCCATATCAGTTCTACGAGCATTGCACATGTTATCATTGGAATATGAAATATTATTCACATGGCTACCTCTGTTGTGTGATATTGTAGCCCGCTATGCAGCAATACCGCATCCCGTGTTTGCCTGGCCAGTCAGGTCAGTCAGTGACAGCGCAGCATCCCTGGCAAACCAGAGCACACAAATATCTTTGACAAATCACCAGGAAATTCCACAGCATTCTCTGAGACAGTTCTGCTGATTGATCAGGAACTTACCTGGCACACAGAATCCTCAACCTTGAAGTAAAGAGGAGCCAGTAAATTGCCAGCCTCTACAACCCTGAGTGATAAAAAATAATGGAAAAAAAAAACTGGTAATGGAAGAATTGAAATATGTAGGTATTAAAAAGCCCTGCCTCCATGATCCAGTGCCAAAAAACACAAAATTATAAAAAGGTTTTATACAACCTGCCATTATATGATTAGCACTAACAAATTTAAATAACAATCTGGACTGAGTTATTTCATACACAGAGTCAAACAGAAGAAACAAAGGTGCTATAATATTACTACAGTTAAGCTTTTATTGTTAGTGCACTGACAAGAATTTCTGATATGAGTGCTAACAAGACAATAGGGGCCGGATTTACTATAGACGGTAGATGCAACGGGACTCAGTATGGTTGCAGTTAGCATGAAGTTCTGCTCTAAAACCTAGACTACTTACTAAAACCGGTTATGTAAAGCAGGTCATCACAGGTCCACAGCATTTTTACTGGACTGACTCCATCAGAGGAAGGTCAGCATCTCCATTCACCACCAAAACCTAGCCAGAAAAAGAATGTCTTAGTGTGACACACCATAAGCAGCTCAAACGACATGCTTTTGTTCTGGACTTAAGTGCTGGTTTTTTCACATTGACAAAATTAAACCGGCTGTCCTTATGGTAAGAAATAATATCATCTATCCTTTTAAAAACATTTTAGTGAAATTCTCCTTTACCTCCTGAGGTCTTAAAATGCCCACACAAATAAGAGACTTATGAATCACATTGACTTTGGGAAATTCAACAAAATACTAATGGTCACTAATTACAAAGCCTCCTATTTTAGTATTTTCAGACAAGTAGTACAAACACATTATTGCAAATATCACCTATTATAACTGCTTATTAAATCCCACGTTCTTTTCTGACAGCCTTCATGGCTTACAACCTGTACAAGCACTCCTTTATTAAATCAATCCCCAAGGCAATTACCATGCTTTACTTTAAGCAGATCTGTAAGCATCTATATTTCATACTTGCCTTCATCAAATCATTTGCAGATTATAGGTTTTACTACTCTAGTTGGGAAGACATGCCATTTTAAATAAAAGGACACTGGGGTACAGCTCAGTGCACAACTGTACATTTCCCATTCTGATGCCTTTTTTTTTCTAGGAGAGACACTCTGCTTGATTGTTACCAAAGGTGAACAAACGCATACGACCAAGATGTCAAGCAAAGGATCTGATTGATTTTAAAAGGGGAAAGGCCCCAAATTTCCTAGTTTTAATGCTCTTATTTATTTATTTATTTATTTATTTAACTATTTCACTATTTATTTACATTTTATTATACCTTGGATGACATATTACACTGTTGTCAGACTATTTCAGGTAAACAGCCTTTACATGCCAACCTACAGACTGGAAAGAGAACACAATCTGCTTCTGTTAAAAATGCATCCTTCTTTTTGGAACAGCTGGCAAGAGTAAAGAATTCATTAATACCCTCACTTAAAATGGAGACACTGATTGGCAGTTCATTTCTAATTGTCTTGTATGTTTTAGAGCTGGGTGGAGCATACAAGGATTTCCACCAGTAAACACCATTTCACCGATGAAGGCAGTATACAAAAGTCAGCCTCTTGAGCCCAATCTCTATGAAAAACTGTTGCGTGTGGGATCTTTTATGAATGCAGCAAAATGTTTACTTTTCAAAATGGCAGTCTAAAGGAGAAAGAATATATGCCACAGAAACAGACACATATTAGTACGATTGCAAGGCATTGGGCTGTTTGGTAGGAATGTTAAAATGGCCAAAGCCTTAATCTGACTTCAGCATTATTTTTATTACTCTTATCTAGGTCAGCTGAAAAAAGGGAATGTGATAAAGATCAGAGAACCCTGATACTGAGAGTGAATCCTTTCTCAGAGACTGATCCAACCTGAGGACTTTGGGGATTAAGATCAGACAAAGAGAAGGCTCCAACTACAAGGTCTTACACAAGAAAATGACTTTCCATCAATACAGTCAGGATGAGAGATGGGCAGTGTAAGAGAGGTTAATTTGGTGCAACAATCTACAGGGTACAAACAGAAAAGTGAGAGATGGAATCAACTGTGTCTCTCTTTGGGTCATACCTGATTACAGTACGTGAGCCAATAGCTCAAAGCAATTTTCATCAGAGTACTCAGATAAGCTGCACAACAGTAATTGTTTATTATTCAGCAGCCGGTGATCATGAACCAGCACCTTCTGCTGTTGTCTGAATCATCCCTGATTAGCTCTGATTGCACTCTTTCAGTATTTAAACATATCTTCCTGTCTACCCTGAAATAAAAAGTATTGTATACTGAAATCTAAAGGAGATGGTTTTATGCATAGGTTTTTTTTTGTTTTGTTTTTTTCATCATCAGTAATTTTTTTTTTCACGCTGAAATCAAATTGATTTTGTTTTTGAGAGGACAATCTTCTTTCCAGGACTTCAGATATTTGCGAGAGATGACGGTTCAGAGTCTGTATTTTATAAAGAGTGAATACTGTCATCGATGCCCTGATCAGAATCCTGCTACATGAGGCCACTTCTCTCACATTGTAGAATGACTGAAGACTTCTATGTGTGAAAACCTCAAAACACTCACCATAACATATGCACCATCTGTTCCCTAGACTTGCTGCTATTCCTGACACTAGTCACAGAAAGCAGCAACATTGTTATATATGCCAGATGGAAGCGTATACTACACAATATTGTTTCTTCGTAAGTCTCCTGATGCTACAAGCTTTTCTGTAACACAGCGATTCAAGTTCTGGTGGTTTAGCTTAATACAGCAAAGACTTTCTCACTTAAATGTTCAGGGAAGCAGGATGCCAGCCTGGAGCTAATCCAGTTGTGACCGCAATCTGACAGTCTGGTTTCTTTTGCTTTCACACTTGTTTATTCATACAAGGGGATCAGCTCCAGCACCAATGAGAGATGAAATGCTGTGTGCACACAAAGGCACATACCTTTGTTTGGCTCTTGATGTGTGTCAGCTTTGTAATATTTGGCCATGGCTGAAGGTTGAAACCCTGGAAGCAGTCCTGGTTATCACTTTCTCACTCACTCAAAGAGCATCCCTTTCTATAGGACGTGTTTCTAATGGACGTAACAAAATGTTCCCACTAATAGACTGAAAAGGGCAGCAATCAGTCATGGTCATTACTCTATGTCTGTTATATGTTCATATTCCTGTATGCCTCTTTTTGCCTTAGTAATTACATCTGGCTATGTGTCCTGGAATGTGCAAAATAGCTAAATAAAACATTGTAACAAAAATGGCCAGCAAATTATTTGCAGTGTGCTGCTAGTAATACTATTTCTGTGAATGTTACCTGGTTTAGTTCACTAACTTGGAAAAACTCAACTAATCAGACCTTGGTTATTTTTCACTGGTTACTCAATATTGTAAACTACCTAGCTGCTGATGGTGTGTTTATGCAACACAGTTGATGTTAGCCAGCTAGCTTTCTGTTTGTCATTTGTGTTTATGTTTTTATTTATGTGTTTTCAGGCAGGAACCCCTTGAAACGCTAGAGCGTATAGTACCCCACACTGCAACTCTGCCCTTCAGGAAAATTCTGAGGCCAGAAGACCAAACTACAAACTGACTCTGTATTGTATGAAGTTCAAATTATAGCACCAACCAAATTCCTGTCAGTACCTTTATTTAATTCTATTCCTAAAACAGTTTTGAATATGCACTACATATTCAAATATACACAGTGTCTTTTCTTACAAAGGACGACACTAAAAACAGAATGTGCGTACAAGCTGAAAAAGGTCAAATTAGCACACTTTTTGAGGGATTTGGATTTTTGAACATGCTAGTGCCTCTCTTTTTCTGATCGGATTAACAGCCTAGAATAATTCCTTTGTGGAGTAAATGCACCAAAAGTAATTGCTGAGATAAGAAGCGTACCTTTAATGGATCACAACTGTCCACTAAAACGTAGTAGAGAGAGGAGAGAAATGTGGGCTTGGGGATTTCATAAAGTACAGGATTTCTCAGATATCAGTATTCTGTGTGTTGTTTGCATTGTGTTGAATTGCAATGTCTACATTGATCTGAATGATACAAGAACAAAAACAATGCAAACATAGGTGTGCGTCTCTGGAGCTTTACTGCACCGGATACACAGGTACTCTGCACAGCATCAGCCATTTAACTGAATTTAAAGGTCTCCATCACATAAGGAAAATGGCATTTTACAAATATAGTCAAATCACAGTTTGAAATATGTTAAGAGAAGCGGGCAAACCAAACATTTAAATCATTTTCCTTGTATAAAATGGGCCTGGAACAGCCACAGTCTTGGGGTCATGTGCATTACCAAATTAATGATTTCCATATGCCCAAAGGAATATGCGTGTTCCTTATTTGTATGATATTGGACAAAAACACAACCTAAGCCCATGTATTAAACAGAGTGTAAGTGCCTACTACTAATATTATTCTTAGTGGTACTGTAGTAGTATTTGTTTTGATGAAATAGCCTTCACCCAATACTAACCAGAAGGAGAAATATTGATGTGCTTCACGATTCTTTGACACATATAATGAAGCAGAAGTTTCAAAGGCTATAAATATTCCAAGAATTTATTCAGAGGGGACTGTCATGTTTAAACCACTCTTCCAAAAAATATAATATTTAGGGGAGTATCTCTCCTTCATGCTTGATTCAAAGGCCACTTCACACACTAAATGAATAAAAGAAAACTCATGCCATCCAATTTAAATATTTCATCTCACTGCAGATGTCAGTGCTGTTATCAGTTTTTAAGGACACATGACTATTGAAATTAGAGCAGAATCATATAATAAAATGTTTAATTACAGAATTAGACAGTACAGCATATGAAAATACATTAACTTAAAGATTCTGAAAAAATCCACTTTTAATAAATTAACAATACTAACAATAATGAAAATTGCACTAAAGAAGTAACATCAGTGACAGTAATCAACAAATGGATGATTATACCAACAGATATTATTTTTATTATTCAGATTTCTATGAATACTTCAATGGCTGCGTGAAACTGATTCGGGATGTGTGAGATCCCCCCACCCCCCCACCACCACCCAGTCTCAGGAAAATGTGGCTGCAAGGGAAGAAAGGGGAGCTGAGAAAATCAATTCTTTAATTTAACAATTTATAATCCAGACCAAAGAATTCTTGCTTCATCACTTTATTTTGTGGTAGAGATTGAGGTAGAGAAAATGTTTTTTAAAAACATTGGTTTCTTGGGAAAATACACTTCAAAGATGGCTCAAAATACACCTGGCATTGGCTCAGGAGCAGGGAATCAGGGATTGAGCAATTTTTTAAATTTATTTAATAAATTAAACAGAATTACAATTCCACTTTCTACAGATAATTCCCCCATCAAGCTTCTCACCAAGATTACTTGTAGTTACAGAGCACTGCAAGTGAGCATGTGCGTGAACTTGGAGGTAGCTGTTGAAAAGAACAACTGAAATTATTGATTATAAAACCAATCAATTGGTCCACCTGGATACAGACAGAATGTCCCTCCAACTTCTTCAGCTCAGCTGGATCTTCCATCGTAAAACTATGAGGTTGCTGGCTGAGTCATTTTGTCATAGTGCTATGATTCATTTTAGGGTCATTGACTTCAATAAGATTTTTGTAGAGCCACTCTTTGAAACCACTGATGTGATCTTAATTGAATCTAGTTCACAGTCTCTCAGTCTTGGGAGGAAGGGAACCTCAGGGCTTCAACAAAAGAAGTATACTAAACATCACAGGAGATAATTGACAGATCAACAATGACAAGATGACCTGAGACACAACAGGAAATTAAAAGACAGCACATTTTGGACATCGGACATATCAGGTCATGGAGCACCATTAAAGTTTTTTTTTTTTGGCCCTACCTCTGTGACTAGTTCTCTTGACTTTGACTTTAAAAACACTTGCACTTATATAATCAGTGTCTTTATGGAAAAAAAAGGAAAAAAAAAATGACTGTTGATAATTGTGCCCTGATAGCGCACCTTTTCCTTCTTTCCACAGAGCTGTCACTTTGCTTGTCACGTGGTTCATCTTGCTTAAAGAGTGTCCTCCTCTGAACACCAGCATGCTCCAGTCTTACTGGAATGCTGTCTGCATTGCGTCTCTGTCAAGCCCTGACTGCTACCAGCAGTCTCTCTTTTTTAAGAATTCCTTCCACAGCAGAGCAGCATCTTAACCAGTCCAGCTCCGTTTGCAGGGAGGAATGCTCAATTGATAGTCCCCAGATACCTCTCATATCAACATTAGATCAAATATCTAAGCCACCCTGTTGGGTTCGGATGAGAATATGTATGGGAAAGACTAACACTGCCTCAAACTTGTCAGGTATACTGCCCCAGACTCAATGCCAAAGATGACTGCTCTTTCACTCAAAACCACATTACACCCATCAGCCTAAGCCAATGTGAATCAAATGCCCCACCAAGCACACTTTTCCACTATTGACTGACTCTGTGTGGAGCAGTGACATCTGTTTAAGTCTTAGAGCTGCAACAGGTTTTTTTCCCTTTTCATACCACACGGCCCTCGGCTTGGAAAGATTATAAAGCTTCCTTCTGTGAGATGTTCTATGTGAGGATTTAAAAACTGCAGGTAACACTTGGCCTTTGTGAGCTTTAAAGGTAGGCCAGGGTAAAGTGACTTTGGTTTCTGCCTGATCCGTTTCTCACATCTTCACCAACTTCTGGAGACTGTTCTAACTATTCCACACACACGGAAAAGAGGCTAAAAAAAAAAAAAATCTGATCTTCTTTCAAAAAAAGGCAATCAGTCAGGACAATAGGCCCAAGTAATTTCAGCTCCCTGGTGTCTGAAGGTGACTCAGTGAGTCTCTGGAACCCTTGCTAGCTACAGTCTTCTTCCATAGGCCTAAACAGCACAATATCCTGCAGCCGCGGAGGTGACAGATGAATCAAATGACAGCAGTGCACAGTAAACCATTCCTCTGCTGCCTCATCGCAGTCATGATTGTATTTTTACAGAAGCTGTGGAACACAGGGTAATTTCCTACTGGCATCTCGACAAGGGATTTATTCACAGCATTCTGTTCGATGGAGGTTTCAAGGGTAAAGGAAAAGGCTGTTGCGTTTATTTATTTGTGCAGTTGTTCGATAAGCTCCGTTATTCAGGAACCAGTTTTCATTTCCTCACATTTAAAACCAGGGATGGTGAGTCATCTAATGAAACCTGCTTTATTGAATACTGTAAAGCAAAATAATTTATGGCCATTCTGTTTGCATTCTGTATACAGGGCTCAATAAATGCAATTTCCAGTATCGTCAGTCTTTCTTATCTGATGGGCATGGGTTATGATACAGCAGTTGAGAGAAATTGTTTGAGACTTGTCAATGGGGAGCATTCTTTATTCGTAAATACGATTTTGTAAGTCTAATAGATATGTGAGAGCATCCTTAACCTCAAATGTCTGCCACGTTTCAAAAGTAATGCTTGTGCAACAATGTAAATGTAAAGCTTTTCCCCCCACGGAACCCTCCTGTTACAGTCTATCTCGTCACTTATCGGTTGGCCAGAGCATATCTCTGGGTGCGATCGAAGAGACGAACACGTGACTCTTCGTCAGTGTGCCTTTTCACCGTAACTGAGAACTGTCCTCAATTTGTGGAGTTTATTACAGGAAGCCACAGGGGTACCTAGGAATTGTTATTCTTTACCTTGCTCACATGCATACACACTACCCACCCTCATCTGATATGTTTAGGCAGAAACGCTCAAATCTGTGTCCGGAAAGCTCACGCGACAATAATTCACTGAGCGTTTCCTACTTTACATTCTTTGTCCCTCCCTGCCAGACACATTTCGTCGACATGTGCATAGCTCAAAATATTATTGATTTAATAAATACTAAGGACATTTTGTGGCAAAAGTTTTCAGATAAACAGAGCATTCTTTCAGGGCATTTGCACGGCATTATTTTCCAGTTTTTCTCAAACAAAAAAGGAAAAAACTGTTGTAAACAGCTAAACACCGAGCCATTTTTATTATGTGCGTGCACGCCGTTCATTAGAATTGCATTCGTGCAAGAGGATGGTAGAATTCTTCCCTCTCGACTCAGCACTAATCCCTCTCACAATTCAGCACTGGTCTGCGTTCGCATCGCTGACAGTGAGGAGGCATGTGAGAAATCGCACCATCACTAGCGCAGCGCCTGCGACCTGACTTACCTTGAACGCAGCTGCTCTGTCCAGATGAAGGCACTTCGCACGTTCTTTTAGTTTCAGGATCCCCCATCTACCCTCATGTAGAACTGCGGAACTGTGTTGTGCGGCGCGATAGCGGGACAGCTGCAGCGACAATCTACTTTGAATTGTTCTTGCGTGCTGATTTCACACGTGTTTGTGTTCATGAAGAAAATGCTCGTACAATCGTGGGATGCTGCCGCTTGTTCTGGGACCCAGCACTGTGTTTGACACCGCATCTTACCTGACTGATACGGCAAAGGGAGTTTAACCTCGTGTATGGAATTAACACCTTGTTTTCACAACAAACTGGAGAGTCATCTGGCAAATAAAACGGGTGGTCATAATTCATTAATTATCGAAGTAAACAAATAGGTATGCATTTTTTATTTCACATTGGAATAGCACTGTTGACTTGTAGGGTTCTTTATTTTATTTTGCAGGGTCCTCGCTGTTTGCTTCCTATTGGATCTACGACTTTGAAACATCGGCCGATGATTATCTAATAGCAAACTAGATACAGTAGTTACAAACGCGACGTGAGGAAAACGCATGTGCGTCTGATATTAAATTTGATGAAACCTGTTGGATTTTCAAAAAGATAAGACATTTGTTTTCACAGGATTCTCATGTGGGTTTTATATCCGTTATAGCCTACTGTTTCTCACGACTTGCTTTTTTCCGTTGGAGTACCGGAGAATAGGTATACGTGTAGAGGTAATGGTTGTTGCAGTGGCAGTTTTTACAATAAAGTAGCAGTATTTCGACAGCATCATGTTTTTGTGCAATACCAGTGCCATAAAAGATTGGAGCTATTTCCTTTCACAGATTTTACCGCTCGTAAATAAAACAGCAGGTTTTGTTCACCAAAGCATCGAAAATGTTGAGACTACTACTAGTACTATGGTTACAGCCCTGGAACCTGACCTCAGCGGGATGAGCGCGAGCAACCCACCTTTGAACTCAAATCACACGTCGGGACTGGAGCACCTTTTTCAGTACTCTTATTCAGAAAATGACCTTCTTTACACGGACTATAAAACCCCGTCCAGGGATTCCATTCCTCTGCCCAAAGCTGTGCTGTATCTGGTCATGGCAGCGTTGGTGGTGGTCGCAGTGGCGTATGCTATTGTTGGACACCTAGTCAAGGATCTGGTCCATGACTTTGTTGGTGAGTCTTTAGGTTAAACTGCATTTGAAATGAATGGCAATTGCTCTGCTCATATAAGAGGTTTTATTATATCCAGGTTATGTATGTGGATTGGTAGACAATGTAGAGACAAAGTGTGTGTGTATGTGTGCGTGTGTGTGGACATGCGTGTTTGATGCCGTGTGGAATGTTTGATGCACATGCAGCATTATCAAAAGCATGATGACCTCACTAAGCTCCAAACAGTGATGCAAGTGCGTTTTCATACTGTACATACTAAAACATGGATAAAACCATTGAAACAATACAAACAAATATCTGAAAACAAAGAAATGAAACCTTTGCATATTACTGCATATGCATATATGCCATGAAATTCTTACACACACACACACACACACACACATATATATATATATATATATATATATATATATATATATATATGAAAGTGTCAAAGCATAAAGAAGCTAGACTTAGACACTGCTCTTTAACTATGCACATCCTTCCATATAGGCCTATTAAATAAACATTTAGTTGAAGCAACTACATGTGTATCCAATCATGTAATGCAGGCTCAACGATAACATCTTTGGTTGGTTAGATAGATGAGCTAGGTTTCACTCTTCTTAAGTGAATTGTGTATTACAGTTATGTCATGAAAAAGAATCTTCATCTTTTAACTTATACTACTTATAAGTTCAAAGATGAAATGTTACTTATTCAGTAACATTTTTTTTCTTTTAAGAAAGGTTTGGCAGATGAGTAGGTACCATTTATAATTACAGTGTTTGCATACTCAAAGCATGGCATTACAACAGTTAGTGCCTCTCAAACACATTTTCACTGCCCATCGACATCTTTTTAACTAGCATAGCGAACAATGTGTTGTGCACTTGCCCTCTTGTGCACATTTTCAGTTCCGACCACGTCTCACACGTTTGCTGCTTTTAACCTGTTCCCAGCATGTTGGTCGGAACAGCTGTAAAACAGAAAGTGCGAGGACAGCATCACCCTGCACAATTAACACGTCGACATTTCTGTCCCATAACACTTGCATTAAACATTTTATGAAACCCGTTACAGATATGTGAGGGGATGTCACCAGAAAATTGTCTGGAGTTAGTGCCTGAACAAAATATTAGCTCTCACATCCAGGCACCCTCTGTCATAGCCTCTAGTACAGATTTAAGTGAACAGATGACAGTTTTGAAAATTACATTAACATCACATCAGAATGAATGCTCTTGTGCTTCCCTTCTTCATCTGACAGGGCCTGCTTCTACGTCTCTTTAATAAAATGTTGGCAATGCTATCATTTTGAGGTCAAGTTCTCAATGAAAATGTTGACTTTATGCATGGATCTGACCTACATTAGTTCTTCAGTATTTTCCATGTTTTCTGATGAGTTGTGGTGGTGGTGAGGGTCATGATGATTATTCTGCCTAGCTTCAGTTTTTAAGATGACTTGTACTAAGTGGGTGAATAATAGAACTGTATACAACCATATACACTATACATACAATATACACTATACACTATTTCTCCAAATAAATACAGGAACCTGAATGAGGATATATATATATATATATATATATATATATAACATCACTCTGTGTGTGTGTGTGTGTGTGGTATCAATTTATTCATTTATTGAAAACCTTTGTGAAAAATAAATTACAGAAATATGTTTCCTATATCAGTCATGTTTAAATGATACAATAGCTTTGTCTCAGAAACATTGTGTTGGATTGAATAAATGCATAGTGTTTGACCTAGACAGCATCCTATCTGCACACTCTTGAATGCAGTGAACTTCAGATGCAGCATTCAAGAATTAGAGATGAGAGAATATTTTCTTTGTTCATTTTGAGGGTCATTGCTTCTGTGCTGAGATCATTCTCCACTTCTTGGTGTTCTTATTCTCAGAGCAATCAGTTCTGTGCCACTCATTTTTTTCTAACTGTAATTTGTAAATCAAAACCATTACTTTTGAAAAGTATTTTAAATAATTTGTGGAAGGCTTACCTCTTGTGTCTTGTGTCTGTAAATAATGTAGTGTAATACAATGTAGGTAGGTATTCCACAAATGAATATCCAAATATCAATCCAGTCATTTTTTAAAGTCATCATAATAATGAGTTGTGTAAATCATTTCAGCCTTCAATGTGATTTTCTATCAAACTGCTTCTCTGGCTATTGCTGCCATGCACCCAAATCAACATATATGACAATTATAAATGAGAGCGGAATGCCAGAATGTATCCCATCACTGTTTTAAGAGTACCACCCATTTATTTATTTAAAGCACTGTTTTATTCATTAAACTAAGACTAGTGCACATGTAACTCATTCATACAAAGGATGAGTTATTTAAATAATGTAATTCTACATGACAGCAAAGGACAGGAAAGGAGCGATATGAGGGTGGCCACAGTACAGTGACATGAAGTGACGTCTTGTTTTTTTCTGCAAAAAAATGCTTCTTCTGTAGATTTTAAATCTGTGTCTGTGTTTAAATCTGTGTTTAAAGCTGTTGTCTGTACTTTTGATGCACATTCATACATTACCTGGTGACAGCAATGTAAGAAAAGCTACATAATACCCTGCCATATCCACTCCCACCACATTTTGAGCTGACAGTTTCCATCCACAGTAGGTTCACCTCAACCCCCAGAAAAGGCCCCAAATGCCAAATATCCAGTGACGTTTACATGCTGAAACTTTGTCCACAAGCACTTAAACAGCCCTTGAGATTTCCCCCTTTGCCTGACTGGTGGTGAAGCTTATCAAGTGCCATCCTGCCCACTCGTCTTTGCTTTTTTGTTTTGCTTGTTTTCAATGTGTAAATGTGACTTGCCTCTATGGCAGGCTGTTATAGTACCTGCTTCCCTGAGGGTACAGTGACACCGCTGCAGTCCTCTCACACTCTTTGAAAACTATGAAGTCAGTCATTTCAAAGCCAACCCAACAGTCGCCTGAGTGAAAAATCCAAACATGCTTTGAAAATAAATATCCTTGTTGTGTCTCATACATTACCTTAATCTGTGATTTGGCCTGACCCTCTTTGGCCTGAAAAAATGGTTTACTACCTCTAGCTCCAATTTAATACATCGAGTTTGCTGATCATTAGACTGTTACGAGATTTTTTTGATCTGAGATTTTTTCTAAGAAGGATGAAGGAAAATGGTTTACCAAGACCATTACCACAAACTTGTATTCGTTCTGTAAATTTACTCACTGGAAACCAGACAAAAGACATAAGCACATAGCATATAGCACAGCACATAAACAACTATCAGCAAGCTGCCTGTTACAATGTAAATTTATGGCCTTTTTGCCTAAAGTTTATTGACCTGGCACCTAATATTCTCTCTTCTTCTTAATCATATTCCTTTAATTTTAGCTCCATGTTTGACAGATTTTTGATTGATGTCTTCAAAGTGAAATTGCTACTGCAGTCATGATGGGGATGGTTGGCAGCAGGCATTTTGCAAGAAACAATTTTATGGTATTTTGCCTCTAATGTAATTATGGATGCTGAAACCATTTTACCAAGGAATATATCGTCATCATGACTGAGACAACAATTAAGTTTTGGGTTTTATTCACTTTAGTAGTCACAAAATATAACTGTTTGCTGTTCATGTGGCCAAACAAGTTTTTCATGATCTTCTGACTTCTGAAGAAGATGACATGCTTCAGCATCCTTGTCGTAAAGACAGTGATTCTTGTAATTCAGTAAATTCAGTTTCATTCAATGAAAGCACCATGTTATTTACCCGTGATTTTCAAATATTGTTGGTTTTTTCAAGTTACATAACATATTGTGTTATATAACTGTGTTAAAGGGTCATATTCTTTGAATTATGACAAAAAGTAAGGCTGCCCTAAATTCATTATGGAATATTTTGGCTCTGAATCAGTTGCTTAAAATGGGAATGCTTTTCAGACTGTAAGGCCTCCTATATTATATAGTGTAAAGGAAAAAGGGCAATTAGCACATTTTCCACACAGTAAAGAGTATCTATAATAGAAGGCAGTACCTTTGTTTCTGTGTAGTACAGGTGATTTCAACCAGGCAAGAACTTGCATCATTCACACACAGAACATAAACCATCTGTGTAGCAAGTTGCAAAAGCATTCCAATTAGTCTCTAGATATTGCAACATGTTTACGTCTGCCACATATCTTTGCATTGTTGACTATTAAATTTGGAACAGTGCTTCTAAACTGCTAGCAAATTTACAAGTCTGTGCATAAAGGAGTGTAACATTCATCAAAGGATAAATGAGCTGGGTTTGGTATGGGCTGGAAATGGAGCTTAGAATTATGCTTCCAAAAATATCCACATGGAAAAGGGCCTCACATATTTTGTGAATTTCTATGCAAATGCAGTTCAGAGTTCCAGTTCTACCAAGTTCCAGAACATTCATCATTGGATGAATTTGTCAGTCCTTTGTGAATCTGCTCCTGAATGTGGGATACATGTGAAACCAATGAATTGATAGATGTCCTCTCTTTCTCTTTTTTTTAGACTGGGTGTTTGGTCCCCGTCCAGTCAACAACAGTAATAAGAGTGACATAAACTGTATCACCAACAGCATGAATGAAATGAGCGAGATGAGCGACCGTCCAAGATTAGTGGAAATGACCTACATTTCCCACAATCACAATAGTTGCCTGGAGACTGCCAAACCCGAAGAGCTTATAGTTACTGTTGATGAAACGTTACAGCTACCTCAAGAACCTTACAGTGGCACTTAATTTTTTTCTGTTTTAATGCACATTGTCTTTGATTCAGCACGGGAGAAAAGCAACCAGTTTGCTTGTGTTTGTTTTACCAGCGAAGCAGCTTGGTATATAATGAAAGAATTCAACATGCAGTGTCATTGCTTATGACACCATTTCTTACTGATCTCTTACATTTGGCTGGAAAGAGTTTTGTGGCCCGGAAGAGAGGGCGTTGCTTCTCAGTGCTCAAGGCAGGGTGATTTGGTCTGATGTCTTAATATTTTGAGCGACAGACTGAATTTTTTTCCATACTTGTGAGGAGTCATGAGATCATTTAAAAAAGAAGAGGTCTTGAAGAATGAACAGACAGACACAGCATAACATTTTCTTTACATTTGGTGTTCATTGGAGTATTTCAATCATCTGAGGACTTTTATGTGTCTGTACATATTGCACTGTTTGAAAGTATTTTTAATGTGGTCCATTTCATAATTCACACACATAGAGCTAAATATACACAAATCTGACATTGTTTTGTTCTCTTGGTTGTTCTATATGTATATTCTGCAAGATCTATTTTCTGAACAGTAAACTAATTGGTCATGATACAGATAATATTTTAAAATGATTTATTAAACTGCCACAACGTACATTAGAAACATCAAGGTCAGAATTTTTCTGTCGAGACTGTAATTGAGATTAATGACCACAGGGGGGAGTATTGTACAAATAAATGTAACACATCAGTGCTACCTATAATATTACTGTGTCATACAACGACAACAACAAAACAACAACAACAACAATAATAATAATAATAATAATAATACATGTATAGAGTTAAACTGAATATATGAATGGCTTTCCTTCCTCAAAAGCCAACAATAAATGGCTTACCAGTGGTTTAATTCTTAACAGTTTCATTGTAATCTGTACTTAAAAAATATAAAGGTTTGTTAAAACTTATGATGAATATGATACATGTAATAACTGAATTAATGCTATTGTCATCTCATCATTATTATTATTATTATTATTATTATTATTATTATTATTATTATTATTATTACAGTTGTGTTATTTCAGAACTCTGGAAATATAGTCTATACTTTAAACATGTATCGTTGTGTCACATTTGCACTATAATTCACTTACTGCTGCTGGTGGACATCTCAGTTCACATGCTTGTTCCAAGTAAAGGTAGCTCTCTGTGTAATTTTCTTTTTTGTAGATGAAGTCAATTGTTTTGTGGATGATCAACAAAATGCTTATGCAGAAACCATAAGTTATCTGTCCTATCTGTTATTTTATCTAAAAATTCCTAAAAATAAAAAAAATATATATGCTGCCTAATAATACAATGGGCAAATTTTCTCTTGAAAATAAGAAAACCAAAAACATGTTACATTAGTGAAAAAAATTAGATTTTTGAAGGAAACATTGAACTAATGATGCAACATAGCTTTTTTAAAATTCAGTCACAATTAAGGGCTATACAATATGCTGTTGTTGTCAAAGCTGGAATACCCATCTGTAAAAGACACAGGGTGGGATACACTGGGATTCCAACCAGGTGACTGAGAAGTGCAAACAAGTGTTAACAGGCTCAGTGGAATGGGCAGCTGGATCGCATGTGATGAACCTTTACTTTACACGTGTCAGGGAGGCGTGGGGAACAGTGACTGTCAGCCTGATCCTGATCCCAGCTCTGTTAAATGTACCATTCCCATGAGTATGCCCATGCTTGTAGCTTGTGTACCATAGTGTCTCTAAAATCCAGTCAAAAATTAAAAATAAATAATAATTATAACAAAAATTCCCCATGCTTTTCTTCATTTCCCGCTTGAAGTTTTTTATTTTCCTGTGCAACTACCTGCAAGCCTGCCATTGACTTAACTCATATCTGTTTTCAATATATAATAAGCATTTGATGCATTTAACAAGTGAGTTGTGTATACTGTGATATAATGACATATAATGACTTAATGATATACTGTATATTCAATATTGACAATATGCATTTTATGGTTCATTACTAAAAAGTCACATTAAATATAGGCCTACTGTTCAAAGGGATGTTTTCTATCAACCTTACAACAATGAAAATATTCCTTCTGAATTGGCCAGATGATTATGGTCTTCTGTCTGTCTCATGCTGTCATAATCGTAAAATGATTGACTGACCCAAATAACCATGTTTCTAAAACATAAACAATGCAATGCGTACCACTTAAAAACAATTTAAGCCTCTGTCTATGTATCACAGTAAATATGTAAGACGAATGTATTGGATTTTCAAAAGTTTCAAAAAATACATAGAGCCTCCATCGAGCAGGGGGAAAGTAGGCTTAAACAGTGTAGAAATAATGTACTAACAGTCTTAAATAGCTTTCCAGTATTTTACAGGCCAGATATTCACATCCACCTATAACTCCCGTACCGTAGGACGATTTGAGAATCAAGATGCGTCTTCTTTGGTCAGATTTGGGTGAAACGCTGACAGCATCTTAAAATGGTCTTTATGATAAGCAGATTAACAATGGTACAAATTTGACATACATAACGTCTACCTGTAGACACCAGGACACACGTTTCAGTATACATATGTGATACAGTGATCTAGTTTCCTTTTTGGAGGCACTGTAGCAACCAACGCAGCTTCCCTACTTTCATACTTGATATTTTTGTGCGGTGTTTCTTAACTTTAAAAAAATGTTGTGTAACCAGCTTGTGTGACCTCTTTACACAATTACATCAGAGTCTATAAAGCCCTCGGTCGAGCATAATAAAATGTGGAAGCGGAACATCACACAACCCAACTTGTAAGTATTTATTGTTCGTATTGTTAACTTATTGTGTGCATAAAAATCGGGCAAAACAAAAGTGTGCACACAAACACGAGAGTGGTCTTATGGAGACATCTCCCATTTTATTTTAAAATCACATTAATTTGCGTTATCTTTAACAGTGGAAAAAACAGATTCGTCAACACGCAGATTTCAAATAATTAATAACTTGGTTTTCTGTACTGTTTTCTCTGTTTAGCGAAAGGCTAGGTCCGACAGTAGCAGAAAGTGATGTTGTTACCTTAAGGTATTTTCATTTCTATAATTCCCTTAAAGCCATGGAAACTCATGGAGTACGTTTTCCCCTCGGTAACGATATAATCGAGGTTGTTAGCAGCCATTGTGCGCATGTCCGTTGGGTATGACTATGTCACCTAATTTCTCGAAACACGAGCCAGTGGTCTGTCAACTGCGTAGCAAGAAGCACTTATAAACTTGTAAGCGCTTTTCCTTTTTATTTTAGTTTGGCAAAATATGTTGTAGGCCTATATGGCCACGTTTAAGGGGCCACGTTTCCCAAAATGGGAAAAACGCCCAAATCTTTGGAAAGAAAGTCTTTGTGCTAAAATGTTTTTATTATAGCCACTCATGTATTTATTTTGTTGTTTTTAAATGCCAGGTTATCGCTGGTGTCTGAGTCATATGGGGCTAAATATGACAGATGGCTTGTATGACAACATATGGTTTTTAAGTACACGTAGTAGTTTGGTACAACAAAAGGAGCACACAGCAGCTCTGGTATAGATAACCTACTTTATTCTTTTTCAGAAAATCGCAGTAATGGCCCAGGCCACAGTACTGGATGCACAGTATTATCTGCCTTTGCAGTGGATTGATACACAGGGAATTCTTCTCTTCCTGAGTGCTCTGTTGCTGGCAAAGTACCTCAGCAAACTACCCCAAAAGGAGCTCCCTCCTGGACCCTTCCCTTTGCCCTTCATAGGAAACCTGTTGAGCATTAGCGTCGAGGACCCAGTCAGCTCGATGTCTCGGGTAAGGAGAAAACAGCCCTGCTTCCAGGGCTTCCCTGTTAAAGATTAGCACAGGAGTGGTTTAGTAAATAGTTGTACTCTAACACAAGAGTAAACATATTCGTGTATGCACATTGGACATATTCTTCTGGTTAGATAGCCAGTTACATTCCACGTACTGTTAACAGTATGTGCCCCTACCTGGATTCAGTTTAAACTCAAATAGAGTAATGACTCAAATTCTAACAAGCTTTCTACATCAACGGGTGACTTTTGCTGGGTTATTTTTTATCATTGTCAATGGTGTCTCCAGAAGTACATAGTCCTCCTGTAGTCACATGACTTTCTGTAAGATCATCCATCTTGTAATTGCATTAATGTCTATTGCAGTCTGTTGCTTTCAGATTTTTACAGTAGCTTGCAAGGCAGGAATCGATCAAGAGCCCAACCTTCTGACCCAGTTCTATGGAAACATCACAATCACAGCCATCAGATTGGTGTCCTTCAATATTAATGTCTGTCATCACAGATGTGAATTTTCCCGGATCAACTTTTTGAGGCTTTGAGGTATCTCTGTTGTCACTAATTGTGTCTTATCAGGTTGTAGATACCTATGGGGATGTGGCCAGGCTTGACCTTGGACATAAACGCTGTTTGATTCTGTCTGGATATAAGGGCTTTAAAGAGGCTTTTATTGAGAAAGCAGATGCCTTCCCAGATCGTCCTGCTTTCCCTCTAAACGACAGACTCTGCAAAGGCCTGGGTAAACACCTCCTCTCACGTTTAGCTTTACTGCCAGTGTGTCAGAACTCAGTGAAAATGCAGTGTTCATAAATGTTGTCATAATTTGCATTATTTTGTCACGGAACTTAATTTTGATTTTTCAGAATGATTTTCTTGACTCTTGCTAAGTACAAGTTTTGTCATCTTTGTTATTAATGTGTGCATCACAAAACAAGCCTGCAACATGTTCTGAGGTTTTTGTGAATGCAGAAAAAGAAAGATATAAGGCAACATCTGGCTTGACTCTTTTTCTGTTGCTGATGCTACTTAGAATTGGTGGTTAAGCATATCCTTACAGTGAAGGTCTCCAGCACCTAAGGCTGATCATTGAAAAATGGTAATGACAAGTGAAGTGGCTAACACATCTGATTCTACTGTCAAGGCTTGATTTTTTCCAGTGGACACGTGTGGAGGCAGCAGAGACGCTTCGCTCTGTCTACACTTAAGTATTTCGGTGTTGGGAAGAAGACCCTGGAGAACTCCATCCTGGAAGAGAGCCAGTTCCTCAGTGATGCATTTCAGGCAGAGCGAGGTGAGCCAAGGGCAGTAATCTCTTCATCACTCCTTCTCTAAAGCACTCTTCTACACGCCTGTACACGCTTGCCAGCCCTTTTATGAAGCCCTCTTCCACATGTGTGCACATGCTTACAGCCGTCTTATCTCCAACCGCCTTTGCTTTTCAGGCTCCCCTTTTGATCCCCAGTGTGTAATGAACAACGCGGTGGCCAACATTGTGTGCACTCTGGTGTTTGGCCACAGATTTGAATATGATGATGAGCATTTTCATCGGATGCTCAAGTGCGCTGAGGAGATTATTCAGCTGCCGGCAACTTTCAGCGGTCGGGTATGGTCACATTTTCAGACACTTACCTGTAGGTGTCTTGCCTGTTCAGTATTGTTTGTAATTGGTTTAAGTATCTAACAACGTTTTGGTATGTATTCCTTGACAAATCTTTTTTCAGATGTATAACGAATACCCAACACTGATGAGTTTCCTGCCCGGAAAGCACCAGTCAGCCTTTTCAAGTAGTAAGAAGGTAAAGGCGTTTATCAGAGAGGAGGTGAAGAAACACAAGGAAGACCGGAATCCATCAAGTCCTAGAGACTATATTGACTGTTACCTTGAGGAAATAGAAAAGGTACAACTGTCCATTACTACCTTTTTGAGAAAAGAAATGTTAGAGTAGTGAGTTGGGGCTATAAAAATGCATGCAGCTTTATCACTTTGTTGGATACCATTTCTCCACAAAAATTTGAATTCCAATTTCACATGTATATTCTGGAAGTGTATGCTTGTTTTTGTTAAGTACCAGAAGTAAGCTAGTAGTCATAATGATTCTCTGAGAATTTTTAAGAAATGACTTATAAAGAAAAAATCCCTGCTTAAAAGTTAGGTCACTTTTAAATACAACGTATAACGCTTTACATACAGTCTTATCTTGCACTTTTGAGTCCTTTATCACCATACATGCAAGTAGTACCTTACTCAAGGATAATGTGGTAAAGACAGTACTGAGAAATACACTTCACTTTATGTAGTATCAGCCTTGTCTGGTTGACTTCTTTCTGCACAATTTTGCACACAGCTATTGGTTTTAAAAGCTGATATTTGAACTGCATTGCCCATACTCATCTTGCCAGATGAATATGTACATAAGTAATTAATGCAATTGTAAAAATGCACTCTAAGTGATTATATTATGAAATTCAAGGTAATATACTCAGCTGACAAATATATATTTATGCAGTAATATATCTAACGACATGCTTTGCAGGTTGTTGAATGCTAAACTTATGTAATGCATCATAAACACAATTATGATTGCAATGAATTACAACAGCATCAATAACAATGTTTCTAACACAGAGGGTAAAGTGCAGTAATCTCAGATTTGACCGCTACTGGTACCACATTGGATGCCAGTGCTGCAAAAATGCAAATCTGATATAATTCATGTGCAGGTTATCTGGGTGTAGCTACTGGCTAAGTTTGTGGAAGAAGGGAAAACATAAGAGGAATGTTGCATTCGGGATTCATACAAAATTGTTTTTTAAAAGAAGCTGTTGCACACCTCAATACGGCCTTTGCTTGTAGTCAGCCACGAGAGGCAATGATGCAGTGGCATTAAAACCATTACAAAAAGGGTTGTCACAACTTTCAATTTAGAAGATATGGCCTTATTCTTTTGGATTTGTCATATTAGAGTGGTCCTAATATACTCTGGCAAAAGACTGCTGTGATATCTTTTCAATAAAAAACACTTTTTCTTATAAGAAAAGGACAAACTAAAACTTGACATTCCCAGTTTTGTCCAGCAGTGGCTGGTTTCAAGACTCTTGTGTCTTCCTTGGAAGTTAAATATCAACATGCTTACTCCTATTTGTGTAGTACAGGTATTACTTAAGGCACTTAAAGCATAACTACCCTCTGTTCTTAAAATTCCCACACTTAAGTGCAGCTTTCAGTGCATACATACAGCTTTAATGAAAATGGACCTTGGCTCACCTCAAGGGTTAAAAAGTATGTTTAAGCACTGAACTGAACTGAACCATTGTTTTGTCTGTTTGAAAGAACAAGGATGATGCTGCCGGGTTCACTGAGGAAAATCTTCTTTGCTGTGTGGTGGATTTGTTTGTGGCTGGAACTGAAACAACATCCAACACTCTAAGATGGGCACTGCTGTACATGGCCAAATATCTTGAAATTCAAGGTATTGTACACTCTCTGAATCGTTCACCTGCTTGTCCCATTCAGATTTCGGTCATCCATCTCTGATGCGTTGATGTAGGTCTGGAGGACTGCAGCACTGGCTGCTGTTCAATAAAATATCAGTAGCGTGCGAGATGAAGCCCTGTGAAACACGGAGAGCTGTTAGTTTGTGTCTACATAGCTCTTACACTCTGTCACTAAGCCTTTCAGATTGACAAATGTTACTCTCTCAGACATTCAAACGACATCTGAGACATTTAAAAGTTGCTCTCTCAGAGAAGTAAATTAAAGAAGTAAATTAAAATATGTTTGAGCACAAACTGAACTTTGTTTTCTGTTGATTTGAAAATAAACACCAAAAAAACACAAGAAAACTAGTTCACAACACAATGTGAGTGCTTGTCATGGTTTGACAGCTTCATTTTCTCTTTGTGCTTCCTTGTTGAGTGTGATAGCTAGTAAGGAGGTTATAGGTTAGTTGGTCAGGTGACTGATCTTTTCCTAGGTACTTCTGGCATCTTAGAGTACTGCTTGTACATCCATTTTCCCGAGGACTTCCTTGCTCCTGGACAAATGTACATAATATATATCATGTAACAAAATTAATTTCAATCTTATGATGTAAGATTTCCAGGTCATTTTGAAATAGACCACATTGGTTTAGTGTCTTTGAGTTAATGTCTGAAACTGAAGGATGTAAATAACAAAACATTACTGATACAATGCCTCAGTCATAATACATAATTCTTCATTTCAGTGAATGTACTGGCCTTTGGTTGTTATGTTTTCTTCTTAAAATGATCATAGTCATATTCGTTCCCTCACAGAGAAGGTCCAGGCTGAGATAGACAGAGTGATTGGACAGTCGCGCCAGCCCACCATGGAGGACAGAGCTGACATGCCCTACACTTATGCTGTGGTCCACGAGATACAGAGATTTGCCAACATAGTTCCTTTCGCACCACCTAGAGTGTCTAGTAAGGATACTACCTTAGCTGGATATCGAGTGCCCAAGGTGAGTAGAAGGCAAATATGGAACTATCCCATAGTGACAGCTGTTGAAGTATGTCAGCTGCTTAAGTGAATTTCACAAATGCATGTCTGGACATTATTTTTTCAAAAAAAAAAAAGTTCATAGGGACAGAAACACCATCATCACTTGTTCTCAGGCAACAGAACTGTGCTAAATTGCCGTAATTTCCAATACCCTCACCTAATTTAATTACTAATAAAACACTGACCTTTCTAGAAGCTACCACTACCACTATCTCACCTGGTGTTTCTCTGTCCCGTCACTAGGACGTAAGATTTTCTCAGTTAAAGCAAACTGTCATGACTGTAGGATTCCATTCAAACATTAGGCCAAAAGGCACAACTAAAACACATTAATTCATTTACCTTTCCCACGTGTGTTACTCTGTATGTAAAACCGTCATGAAGGCAAATTTTTGTTATCTGTTACACTAGTGAATGTGTTATGCTGGGTTCAGACTTAAAGTTAAACTTTAGCTACCGACTGCTGGTTGTAGGAGGAGATGTTCTTACCCAATGCAATATTTATTGAGCAGAGAGTTTGAGTTGCATACAATCAACGTGTGTGGTTCTATAAGAAAACAAAGGCGATAACAACAATATAAGACAATATAACAGCAAATTAAAAGGCTACATTTACCAGCGCACATCAACATTTGTCTAATATAATAACAGTAAGATCCTGTTACTCAGTACAAATTAGTTGTTCTAACATACAACAGAATAGCATGCTAGCCACTAGAGCACTCGGATTACCTTTCCTGCTAATTAACGAATTATTTACAATTTCTCGTGCACAACTGAACAATCTCACATACTTATTGTTGCACGCACACAGTTCTCGAACAAAATTACAGTCTGCCGACAGTATTGAGAAACTTGTCCCTTGTAATTTTCGGAGAACCAAGCGAAACTGGCCAAGAAGAGGTGATGATGGCTGCAGCTGAGTGGAATTTTATGGAGCACTGAAATCCGCGCTGGTGATTGGTTGTGAAATACGTCAGTGAAAGAAGTTCTGAGAGGCGGGATGATTAAGATGGTTGGGCGCTGCCGACAAAACTGACAGTCCTTCGTCACAGAATGCCTCATTATTCTTCTAATTATGTATTTGAAATGTTTTATTAAGCTGTTAATGTCAGTGATATCACAACCAGATAGATTTGCATTGGTAGCCTGATGCTTCTCTTTGCTTTAAAGAAGCCTTTTCCTGTTATCTCTTTTGTAGGGAATGATGGTGCTTCCGATGCTGCAGCAAATATTACACGACAAGGATGTATATGCCACTCCCAATCAGTTTAACCCCGAACATTTTCTGGATGAAAATGGAAAATTTGTGAAAAAGGAAACTTTCATCCCTTTTTCCATAGGTAAGTCTGTAACAAATAAACAAATATGGCCCTGCCATGGTGAGAACAACAGGCATACTGGGGTGTAGTGATTAGAGTTATGGATTTTATACATAAGGGTTATGCACCGTATATCAGAATACTCTACCCTTGAGCTGGACACTGTACAGTACCTTCAGTCAAAGTCTTACTAGAAATCTAGTCAACTAGAAATCTAGTTAAGCATGTAAGAACAGTTTTATGCCATGTAATTCTGTACAAATAAGGATATGGCAGCAAATAAAACACACTTGCATGTTGTTTTATGTTTAAAGTACACACCATGTGTGGTACACCATAAGGTGCAGGCCTTGTTATGATGAACAGACTGTATGATATTAATTTGGGGAAGGGGAAAATGATATGAATGTTAGCTACCACAGCTAACTCACAAGGTCACAGGGAATACGTTGCACTGAGGTCTCATTTGCTACAAGGCCATTCATGGGAACATAGCATGGGAACAGTAGCCCGGCAAACCCGGTCCTCTCCTATTTCCAGAATAGTTAGAAACAGGGCTAGCAATGCAGGTGTATGACAATATATGAGAAACCATGAAACAAAAACTATATCTTCTCTTTTATTTTCTCTTCTTGCTGCTGTGTTCCATTTCTATATTTTGCAGTTATAACTTTTTCAGATTGTTAGCTAACCACACTTTTCTCATACAAATCTCCTGTTTTTTTCAATAAATTATATATATCAACAATATATTATGCCATACTAGTGTGCACAGAGAGATTGCTAGGTGGCAGTCACAGACTATACTCTTATAGTAGCTGATCAGCTACTGTTTTCATTGATATATTGATTCCATTGATACTATTTCCGTTGATTTATTTTACATGAAAGACAAACAAGTGAATTAATGTGTAAAGTGGTGAGATTTTCAGGCAGTCCTAACTGATGCTGAAGTGAGTCGACACCAAAGGGTCTTTCTCACTGCTATTGCCATGATGACCACAAATGTTTTCAGTCAGTTTTGCATGCAGCTAGCATTACACATAGTAATCTTATCCAGTATTACAATGTTTAGAGTCGTGTTAATGTTTGTTTTCTAGGCAAAAGGATGTGCCCAGGTGAACAGCTTGCACGGATGGAGCTGTTCCTGTTTTTTACATCATTGCTGCAGAGGTTTACTTTCTGTCCTCCAAAGGGACAGGAGCTAAACCTCAAAACTCAGGTTGGCATCACATGTGGACCAAAGCCTTTCAAAATACGTGCTTTGCCCCGCTGAATACCACAAATGCACTGATATCAAATGTGGATATTTGTATAATCACAATTCTAATTCTTCACTAATTGCACACCTAGGCTGTTCCATTATGTGTTTCAGCTTTTCAGCTTTTGTGAATTGGAGGGGTGCTAATATATCCCTCAGTCTTCCTACTCTAACACAATGATTACTATTTTGCGTTACATGAGGTTAGTTGTCTGGGATGATTCAAACTAGCCTGCTTTGTTGACTTCACATGTCAAGAAGTTGCTGTTAACTTTTGTCCTTCCACACTCCACAGTTTTATTTCATGCAAAGCATCTGATTGGCTATTGTACTGTCTGTCATATACATCTGTGGGCAAGTGCAAGAAAAGGCATGTCCTGTGCCAGTTATATTGGGGGTTACATTGTTTTGTTGTTGAATCATGGGTAAGTTAGACCCAACGCTGAACTACAGCTATCTCATTTCTGATGTAGTGTACAGAAAAGAAATGGGTTGACCCTTTCAAAACTGAGAGGAAGAGCATGCTGTATCTGTATGGCAATATGTAACTTAATGTGCAACCAAATCTGTACTATTATCAAGGAACCCCTTTACTGGTAACAATGAGTGCCTGCATGAACATAGTGTGTCAGGACCTGAGTTTAATGCCTCATCAGAAAGATGTCCAGCAGCACAGTGTCCCCATTACTGCACTGGGGCAATATTTTCTAATGCTTGGTCCAGTAGGAAAGACAAAACCAACCCACTCCCAACAGCACCCTGGTATTCCCAGGAGATCGTCTATTCAAGTTCCAGCCAAGTCCAGCCCAATTTAGTTTCAGCCTTTAAGCAGGGTGTTACAGGTTGGTATCGGTATTGGACATTGCTTTGTGGACAGCCCCTGGGATGGTAGTTTTCAGTGAATTCTAGCAAATGCTAGAACTGCAAATGGCCAAGGTGGTCCTTATGAAGAAAAGGACTATATTTTTGTATGGAGAAAATCCCAGAATATCAGTATACTGTTTTGCCTATCACATCACTCCAGTCACAAAACAATAAGAATGATGCCATCATTTATTCTTGGGTATGATGGTTTGTTATTTTCTCTTAAAAAGACAGGTGTATTAAAAGATACAAATACCATTATCATATGCATAACAGTAACAAGGACCATTTTCTCACCAGTCAGTAACTCCCTTTATAGCTTTATTTGTTTTACTTGAATAGGCTATATTAAAAGGCACAAGGTAAAAAATGTCATTCGTTGGGGGTTATAGTGATGACTATGTATTATTAAAAAGAGGAGAAGAGCCATGACCTTCTGCTGTCAGTGCTGTGCAGAGTGGAATGGAACAAACCTTATGTGGGAGGGGATTCCAAAGCTTATGCAGATGTTGAAGCCAGTCATTACATTACTGGCATTTAGCAGATGCTCTTATCCAGAGTGACTTACATAAGTTACTTTTTTTTTCTCCACAATGTGGCAGTTATGTTTTTTTCCCAAGGGTGCAACAGCAATGCTCCAGCAGAGGAGTCGAGCCAGCAACCTTTCAGTCATGATGCTGCTCCTTAACCACTATGCTACACTGCCATGCTACACTGCCACCCACCCCCCCTTGTTAATGGAAATAGCAGTGAAGGCTGCTGTTTTCCCAGACCCCCCCCCCCCCCGTGTTCAAAAGGTGTTCTGGTTTAAATGTGACTGGCATTTCTCATTCATTCATAACACCGTGATGTCAGATTAGGAATGATCTCGGTGCCATGGATAAAGATCTCAAACTGGAGAGAAGAGGGAGAGCAAATTCAAACAGTCAGTGGTGGAAATATATTTAGGATGAGGTCATTGCTACATCCTGTGTTCCTGCAGCCCCTTTCAGCTACATTGTTATTTCTGGCAATTTAACATGGATATGGCGTATGTTGTGTGTAAGCAGGTGGCATATCAAAAATATCTGGCTTGTGTTGGCTTTACAGTGTTTCAGCTTTTTACTTATGTCGTGCATATAAATTTTGAAGTAAAATCCCTTCCTAACTACATTTGTTTTGCTGTCATTTGTGGCAGACTCAGGGGTACAATGTGTCTTGCTGTGTTTCCATTTTAGCAGATTACTAGCTGCATGCTAAAAGACAGCAGGGATGTGATATGCCTTACTTTCAGTTCTGAGGCTTTTAGGCAGACAGGAATGAAAGGAGCAGATTTGTTTTCAGTTTTAATAAAATTAAGTTATCAACATTTCAATGAAGGGTAAATGGTTCAAATGGTTTAGGACCGCCATCTGCATGGAGTATGGAAAAAATGTATGTATATTAAATGTATATTACATAATGTTTATTTTCATTTCTACAATATATTGCACTACGTACACGTACATTTTCTTTTGATTTGAGAAACAAAACCAAGTATTTAAAATACTCAAATCCCAATGCAATGCCAGACCAACAAACACAGATTTGTCATATTTACATGGGCTTTCAGGAAGTGAAGTGAAGGGTAAACACTCCACACACAAAGTCTCAAAGTCCACAGTCAGTAAGCAGACAATGGAGAACAGCAGAGGAATATGAACAGCAGCCAGATCCCACAAGAACAATACTGACAGCCATAGAGAGAAAGCAGTGGCCGCTGTTCTCTTATGTGTATTAGTCATTTTTCATGCCTGCCTTTTTCAGACAGACTGACTGTATGGACTAGCACATGCTCGATATGACTGGTGTGGGTGTGTGTGTGTGTGCACTTTTGTTTGTGTGGAATTGGGTTGCTGTGACTGCTTACCTCAATAATTTGGTTAATCTCTGCTCAATCTCTCTCGTGCCTTAAATAAATACAGATTGGGCCAAACTCAAGGTCACTTTGGAACTTTGCTCCTTGTTGACTTTTTTAAAAAGCAATCAAAACCATAAAATAAAAAAGGATTATGTATCTCTTCACTCATAGACACTTAAATAGTAGGTTTTTTTTTACTGGAATATAAGGCAACCTTAAACAGAAAGAACAATAAACACAAAATGTTATTTGTCATGGGTATTTATCATGGATCATTATTTTGTTAACATTATTTCTTTGTATCTTACTTTTAACACTTATCAGAGTTCATGGCATCCTACCAGAATGATACATTACAAAATAGCCATTTAAACACAGTGTCATATGATATCAGTCCAAAGGACATTTAGTCATATATTTATTATTGATAGAGGATGATTCAGCATTAAAAGATAAAATTCAGGGCAGCAAGAGAAAACCTTGTCTGTCTACTACCTTATTTCATTAGACTCGAAGAATAGAAGAAATGTAAAAGTACAACAGAACTGCATTGAACAAACAGGGTTTTGTTTCATGCAAGCAGGACCACATCCAACCTTATCTGAACTTTCCCCAGGTATGCCTCACTGGAATGTTACTTACACTTGCGACTTTTTTTTACCCAATACGTTTTTTCAGACCCTCCATTCATTTTGCCCTACTCTCGTGTGTGGCTGCAATTCTACCTGAAAACATCATACATCCAAGCACAGATAAGAGACTCGGAAAGCATATGGCTGCTGTCTATAGTGTCTTACAGAAGCTCATCATTGTTACATCATCACATGCTGTGAATACCAAATACCAAATGTAATAAACCCTTTCACATGTGGCATGTGGCCTAATTCATGGATTACATTGGCTGGTCTTTCATGTCAATTTTTTTATGTCAGCATCTATATATGATTATATGAAATGAGGAAAGAAAAGTATTTGAAAATTAGTTTGTTGGCTCTTGATCCAGCCTCCTGTAAAAGGTGAAATCCAGTTTAAGTGTAAATAATTTTTCTGAAAATGGCAGGCTGTTTATCTGTGTTTTTACTGTAATGGATGTGAGACAAAAGCTTGGAAATGTCTGTACTCATCATAATCTGTTTTAAAGAGTTTATAGATAGAGGCAGACCCCTCCATTGAGACAAAGTTGTTCAGATAGGGAGAAGAGCACAGCTGATGTGAAATAGTGAATGTATACAGGATACTACTTGGGAAAACTGGTTTGGCAGGTGAACTTTTGTTTAAGATTTCAATAAAGCATGCCTTCATATATACATATATACATGTTTAATATATCCAGCATACATTTAGTATATAATAAAGCATAGGTCTGATCATCTAATTAGATACACCATTGAGGCAGGCCTTGATGAATGAGGCAACATTCTCATCAGTGGGTGGAAATGACAGACAGAGTTGTGTCTACAGTAAATCCCTGCTCCCAGGGATTTACTGTAGAAGGTGAAAAGGGGAGGACCAACATCAGAACTCTGAAGGACTCCAGTGGTGAGGCAGTGAGGCTTAGAAAGAGACATTCTCCCTTGCAGGAGCAGTCGGAAATGTAGGCAAAAATCCACTTGTGGGTAGTGCCTGGCTTGGCCCGGGTTGCCCTGATGGTCAACTTTATCAAAAGCAGTGGATAGATCAAGGAGGTTTAAGACGAGACAAGAAGGAAGCTCTGGTGAGGCTGATAGTCATGGTTACAGAGAGCAGAGCAGTTTCAGTAGAATGACCCCAGTAGAACGGCTGGGGTTGAGTAGGTTGTTTTGAGTCAGGAAGTCAGATAGCTGTTTAGATAAAACTAGTTTCTGAGAGAATCGGGAGAAGAGAGACAGGTCTAAAGTTTTGGGCCAGCAAGGGGTCCGAGGAATTTTTCATGATCAGCAGTTTCACGAGTGCCTGTTTGAAGGCTGTGAGAACGCAGCCAGAAATCAGGGAGGAAATAACCACAGATAAGATAAATCTAGGGAGAGTTGGTGCAGAGGCCTGTAATACAGGAGAGGTAATGGTTCCAGTGGACAGGTGGTTGGCCTACTAGCTGTTAGGAGTTGTAACAGGATAGAATTAGAAATAGTTGAGAATGCTGGGAGAGCAGGTGAGCTGGTAGTGGGACCATAGCAGCATGGCTGGTGGGAGTCAGTTGATGGAGTGATTTTAACACGTCTGTTACTTTTTTTGAAAGTAGATGCCAATTTATTAGGAGACTAGGGGAAGGTAGAGAATAGCTTCCGAGACAATTGGGAGCTGTGTGAATTTTAGTTTTAAAATAGGAAGCTTTAGCAGATTAGACAGCAGAAGCAAAGGATGAGAGAAGGTGCCGATATTCAGCTCGGTCAGAAGGCAGGATTAATTTCACCCATTTCCACTCAACGCAGTGTTCTAGTCAACCAAGGGTTAGGCAAAGAAGCCTTGGAAGGCCTGCAATCAATTCACTTGGTGACAATAATCAACCATCGAAGTTACATAACATATAGGCACAGAGTGCCAATGGCCAAATTTGAACAGAAGGACGGTGGTAAAAACTTTGTGCTGATACAAGCTGGCAGCAGTACATGGTTGTATGCCTTATCATAGTCAAGTGGCAATGACTCCTGCAATGACACTATATTTAAAATATGGCACTAATTCAGTACTTATAAGGCTACTTGCCTAACTTTACAGAATGCACTTCTTATAAGTTAGTCTGGGTAAGAGCATCTGCTGAATGAGAAAAGGAGAAATGTGATTGACCCTTTCCAGACAGATGTTGCTTGATGCGCAATGTTGGCGGTGCAGGCTGGTCTATAACTCTTTACTAACTGTGATATATATAATAGGCAACAACCTCACCCCAGGACCCTAGGTGAATGAGGAGAGTCAGGAACCCAGCCATAGACAGAATTTAATCAACAAATTTATTACAACATATGCATATGGAAACTGGCAGATATAGTGCTCTCACTATATGCAAGTGTGAGCCACAAAGTCTACACTACTGACTCCAGAGCAGTCCCTTTCCTTCCTGAGTTCCCCCTGCCTTCCCACCCAACTTAACGTTGACCAACACAACATCTCATTCTTTGAACACCCTTGGATAAAAGATGCTATATACCTTGAGCAGTTAATGATTGACATAAGTACATACCATATTTTGTAGTTAGAAGATATGATCTTATTTCATTAAGTCTCAGATTTCTGCAATAATCTTCATTAAATTTGACCCCAAAGCTACATTAGGGTTAGCTACTGTGGTTCAAAAGCAAAATCTTAATTTTCCAATAAAGGAATGGCATTTCGAATGAATCCCTCCAGGAGGTGTACCAGATAAAGCATGGTTATGTTCAGCGGGAATTTACCAAAAAGCATTTCTATGTAGGTTATCGACTGATATGCTGCATTAGTTGTCCATGACCAAACAGAGCTATGTTCAGCGGGAGGTGGCACATAGCTTGTAAGACTTGGGGCTGAGTGTTACTCCCATTCTGAAGTCCAGGCTGGGCTCCACTCCCGGGGGAGGAGAGAAGGTGAACCTCTGCAGAAGAGAGGTGAAGAAGAGGAACAGCTCCATCCGAGCCAGCTGCTCCCCCAGACACACCCTCTTACCTAAGGAAACCAAACAAGACATCAGTGATGTGTGTGCCACAGAACAGCACTGTCTGTTGTCTGTCAGTGATTTAGCAGCTGTCTCAGAAACAGCAAAATATTACAATTTACATCTAGTTACAACTACAGGGTAAATAGGATTTTACCTGCTGAAAATGGCATGAAGGCATCTCTCCTTCTGAAGTTCCCCTCTCCATCCAGGAAATGTCCAGGATTAAAGACGTGTGGAGTCTCCCACTCAGACTCATCAAAGAGCACAGATGTTAAAATTCCCATCACCATTGTTCCCTTAAAAGACATTTAAAGACAGTTAAAGTCATGTAAATCATCAATCCCTGTTGATATGATATTTTGGACACACATCCATCTATACTTCTGAGTGACAGACTGCAATATTCTCTCATTCTCATGATGTAAAGCCACTTAAAATATCGATCTGATGATAAACATTTTGGGCACGTCGATCCTTGCCTCTGAGTGACCAAATTTTGCATTTTCCCTGTCTCATCAGAGTCACTGCGATCCTTACAGACTATTAAATATATGATGTAAGATAAAGGTGTGAAACAACTAAATTAATTTTTCAATTAAATTAAAATGTCAACATAAACTAGTAGCTTACACTACACACTACCTGACCTAGGCCTCGATTTTGAAACAGGAATATTGTATACTGCCGAGACACAATACCTTTGGTATGGTATACCCTCCAAGTGTGATGTCTTTGGTGGTCATTCGGGACAAATTTAGAGGCACAATGTTTCCAATCCTCTGTATCTCATGGATCACAGCATCAGTGTAGGGCATGTTGGCTCTGTCTGCCAAGGAGGGCTGCCGTTCTGGCCCAACCACTCTGTCTATCTCAGCCTGGACCTTCGCTAAATGAAGAATATAAGTTAATACAGCTGCAACTGTCCCACAATAATTAACTGTTTGTTAATACTGTTCCACAATGGTTTTATTTCATTTAGAACAGTTTTATGAGAAAAGGTTCCCTTGATGCTGACAAAATAATACTGAAAATTATTCCAGTCACAATAAAAAGGGTGATGTTCATGTAAAAGGATGCCAGAATTCACAGTCATAGGTTGAACTATTGGGGTGCATAAGTACTCAATGTTTTGCTCATGGCAGTGTGAGTCCCCACCTTGTACATCAGGATACTTGATCATGTACAGTAGAGCCCAATACAGTGTGGTTGATGTGGTCTCACTTCCTGCCACAAACAGATCCAGTGTGCAGTAACACAAATTCTCCTCATTAAAACCTGCCTCTACATCATTTTCCACCTGGAAAGAATACAATTAACAGTTAACTTTAAGTGATTTTACCAATTATTCCAGGTTCCTTCTGAGACAAGCATTGGATTTGCAACTGGACTCATGTTTGCCTTAATTAATGCCACCTACCCTCTCCATCTACTAAAGAGCATTCAACAAGTAAATGCATGAATGAATAAACATACATTGTATAAAATATTGTAAACTGAGGGACCTTCCTTAAGATTACTTAGGATTGATACCTTTTCCATCTCACTCAGGAAGCAGTCAATGTAGTCTCTGGGAGCTGATGGGTCCCAGTCATCTCTGTGGTCCTTAATTTTCAGCTTCACAAAGTTGAGCACCGTTTCCCAATGGGTGAGTATTTTTCTGTGGGGTCCTGGTACTATTCGCATTATCGAGGGTAATGTGTTGTACATCTAAAGTTAAAAAATGTATAGTAAGGATAATAAGAGGGCAGAACCAAATGCTAGGATTAACTGATACATTATTATACATTTACAAATCCACAGCAATACAGTCTGGTTTACAGTGTTTTTCAAATCTACATGGATATCCTCACCCAATTATACAGCTGCTCCTTCTACATGCTACCGCTACATGATATCAGGGGAAACATGCCTGGACTATTAAAGATGATGTAGCAAATAACAAAAAAGGGAAAGGGGTATGTATACCTGAGCCCAAATGCCTCCTTCTAAATAGACTGCTTCATTTATTAATCTCAGCAGATTTTGGAAGTATTCATCACTGTAATCAAACCGATCCCCGAACACCAGGCAACAGATAATGTTAGAGACGCCATTGTTAACAACAAACTGAGGGTCAAATGGTCGGCCTAGAATCAGACACAAAACAAACAAACAAAAACAAAAAAACAGGCAATAAAACGGGCTTGTTAAGATCCCAGTGAAAAATCTCTCATTTGTTTGTGGCAGCAGAATGGGTTCATTATTACTCCAGCTTTAAAGGATTCGTATTCTGCTTCTGAAGTATCCAATTTAAGGAGGTCCAAAGAGGCACAGCCAGCATGGAGTTAGCTTTGAGCTCGTGCTGAGCTCTACAGCCCTAGATAAAAACCAGCCATGCCATGTCAGCTAGGGCTTCCTTGACTCACCAGCCTCTGACAGCCTATGCATCTTTAGGCACCAATTGTACAAGCTGCATGCATGACATCAGTAAAGCAGCGCTCCAATGAGCATCCTCCAATCAGTGCTCACTCCACTGTAGTGCATTGTGCAGCTTGCCACCCAAAAAACAGCTGTTAGCCTCACATGAGTGAAGCACTCCCATGTGAGTGTATGGGTTTCCATGTTGAGATGAGCCTGATTTAGAATTGGCAGTTCCAAAAACATGGATTCTTAATGAGGAAATAATGCATATGCACGTATAAAATAAAAACTAGCCTGTTTAACTCAAACTGTCTTGTCACATGCAGATTTTACCTTGTTCATTCCCAATGGCTTCATTCAGCCACTTACACTCCACTTGGATGGAGGACTCAAGACTCCTCTTGCCCACTCCAAAGTTCTTCAGAGTCATGAGAGCAAACCTTCTCTGCTGCTTCCACATATACCCGTTGGAGAAAATCAAACCTGGACATAATTAGAATATTTATCTTCTGAATGAAACTTTTCAGAAATAATTTTAAGAAGAATAGCACAAATGCCCTATCCATGCTAGAACTATTTAAAGATGATACTATGAAACATGACATTATCAGTACTGCTTTTGCAGGTACAGAGGTATATTTTAATCATCTGCTCCATGCCAAAACATTTAAGAAAATAGGTATTCATTCTTATTAATTTAAATATTACCATTGTTTTTCAAGATGTCTTCCATCAATGGCAAGACTGGCCGATCCACAAAGTTTTCACTGTGTTTGACCAAGGCTTCTTTGATTAGTTTGAAACCATTCAGAACAACAATCCTTGGTCCCAGTCGAATACTAAAAATATCCCCATATTGCTCTCTAAGCTGTAGGGAAAAAAATTATAATAATGAAGTGAGTCTTTTGCATGCATAAAAGCAATAAATTAAAACAGAGAATGAATGTCAGATTTTGGTTTTTGTCACATTAGATTTAAGTCAAAGAAACATTCACAATTTGTTAAGTTAGACTATAATTCTTTTATGTTTTAACTATATTTATAATGTTATGATAAGCAACTTAAAGTCAGGTAAAACTAAAGCGCTTATCTATCATCAAAAATTGGTCAACCTCATTCTCAATTCAAAGGAAGGCACTGTACATCCTAAAGATTCCATCATAAATGTGTTACAAAAGAGAATGTAATACTTTCATCAAGGATTACTTTTGGTTTTATAATTTGAGGAGAAATCGGAACTAATGTACGGTATGAAATGTAGCTCAAGTAACCGATTTAGTAGCAATGTCAGAACTGTATATGTAACTTGTATATGAATATAAACATACAGTATAGACAATAACAAGTTGACGGAAGATAGAATATGCATGTCAGGATAACATCCCGAATGCTGAGTTATTTTCGTAAAAAAAAAAAAAAAAAAATGAAATTCCGAAAATAAGCATGTGGCCCATTCATCTAGGATAAACAAAAGTTAATATCTGAAACTATATATGGAAATCCCATCATCTACGCAGTCATCCTTATGAAGTGACTACATCCGAAGGTAACTGGCTTTCAATTTCGGCACTTGGAACGGTCAAGTTCATTTTGGAGTGTTGTTGAACGCACAATCGTAAATATACGTCTTTGTGATCACGACGCATATCCTTTCTAAAAGTCTACAAGAAATTTAGTTACTGTGAGTTAAGGTTTGTAGGCTACCGTCTTTTCCTTGTGTAGTCGTAGCTTGATGTGTTTACTTTTGTTAGAACTTTGATTGGTAAAGAGTACACAAAAACTCTGTGTACACCTAAATGCCTCGCTGATTAACTATCCGTCAAGCATAAACATTCGCCCCGTCTTTGCATGGGAAATATTGGTAAAAATCATAGTAATGAAAAAACTCACCTTTGCCAAATCAAGGTGGAGTTTAGAAGGATCAATACGAACGATGTCTCCGATGACAGGGAGTGACCATGGTCCTGGAGGGAAGTTCTGTGGAGGTTTGTTTTTGAAAATATCGACTGATATCAAAAACACAACTAGAAAAATCAACCAAAACCTAACATCCACCCACTCCAAACACGAGAGCACGGATACTTGCATTGCACCATGCACCATATTAGAGTTTCTGCCACCAAAGACAAGTGACCCGCAGCCGGTGGGGACTTTGACACTACTTAACTGTCGCACATTGTACATTGACTCAGCTGTGCCTGTAGTGGACCTCCCAGCTGCATTTGTATTTCACTCACGTTGTTTTTACAACTGTCCCTCCCTCGGCAAGAACAATGAAATTGAGTATTGCATTCTTGTCACCACAGAGCGATACGAAACGAAAGTACAATTCTTGGGAGTGAAGAGAGTTGTCATCTTGTTTTGCAGTGTGTTTTAAGGAACAGAGAGAATGCGGTGTTACAAGAATATCACACCCGTGCCCTTGAGGAGAGAGAATAAGCGTCCAGGACAACCCTGAGGATTATCAACTTCAAAGATTTGCATTTTTCCATCCTGGCTGGACAGGAAGAAGTTGGCTATAATGACGATTATAATGGTAACATGCAATGTAGATGTGTTAGTGAGGTGACTTTTAGCTTAGTCTGATGCTACCTTGTCCAGTCCTGTACCAGTCCTGTGAGTGTCACTGTGCTTTTACCATATGTGCCAAACAGAGGACAGGTGCATGGACCTAACAGTGCCCAAACAACGCAAAACCCACTCATTTGCATGATGCCAAGAGCAGTGAGATGTGGGAACCTCGGTGAGAACAACCACACTACCCAGATATAAGGAGGCGTACTATATTCCACATTCCACTGTGTTACTGTTAGTGAATGACACAGCTGAGAATGAAATCCAGCATAAGGTCTAGGACTCAGCTTGTACTCAGAACAAGCACCTCTTACCCAACTCCTTACACCTAATTTGTTCAAGTCAATATTTAGTTAACACTGCACTACAAAACATTCGCAAAAAAATAAGACAGCAGAACAGTAGCATGAGCTTGTGTACAACATTTACTTTAGTAACTAGTTCATTATTTTTTCTTAGCACAGAATTTGAGAAAACTCCACTGACAATGCTTTGATGCTAATGAAAAAAAATTTAGTGTGCTACAATACAAACCACATGGAAATATGCAGCTAGGTCCACCATAGTGGTAACCTGCAGATATGTATATGAGATACTTACCTCTCAGTCTAGTAAGGGTCACTGCATTACACTTTTGCCTATTACGTTATACATGAGACATTCAGGGCTCAACCTCTGTGTGTTGCTCTCACAGAATCAAAAGATCATTCTCAGCTATGGTCCAATCATGAGATCTCATTTTTACCCTGTCCTGCCCAGCTTTCTCCTTGCACAAAGGTGTACGTGACTGTAAGGACAGTAATTAATCATTACATCTATATATCAAACTTACATACAATAAAAGCACAGAATGCAGAATGCCGAATGTTATGAGAAAGCCCCTTTCCAGATGGATGTGACTTCATGCGTGATGTCAGTGGGGCAGTGTATCTTAGTAGTTCCTGCCTTTCCTTAAAAGCCATGACATATGAAATCATTTAGACATCTCTGATTAAAAGCCATATAATAATGTATATATTGTGAGGTACTGATGATAATATTTATAAACACATTGTATGTTTTTATAGTTACAAGCAATGATTTTTTTCCGCACTTGGTTTCAGAATCATAGTAAGCATTCTGCTGTGAATTTCATGAAATCTGACCCAAAGCTAGGTTAAGGTGGGCCCTGAGAAAACTTTGCCGTCTGCACTTATTTTGTGTTAATTAAACCCACTTCAACATACACTAGGACATGTGACAATCATATTGCAGAAGTTTTCATTTTATATAGTGTACAGAAGTGAAAAGGTATAACCCACTATCTTTCTCAAGAGAAAACCTAATTTTTAAAAAAATCATTGCTGAGTAGGTTATCGACTGAAACCCTTCATGAGGTTTACATGAGCAAACACGGCTACACTCAGCGGGAAATGGCACAGAGCTTGTACGACTTGGGGCTGAGTGTGGCTCCCATTCTGAAGTCCAGGCTGGGCTCCACTCCCGGGGGAGGAGAGAAGGTGAACCTCTGGAGAAGAGAGGTGAAGAAGAGGAACAGCTCCATCCGAGCCAGCTGCTCCCCCAGACACACCCTCTTACCTAAAGAAACCAAACAAGACATCAGTGATGTGTTTGACAATATCATGCGCCTGTTTAAATACCACATCTATGTTGTTGATGCTTACTAAAAATGTAGTGTGTTAATGTACTTAATACCACTAGTTTAAAAATTTCCCACAGATCAACGCTGTCTGCAGTCTGTCAGTGATTTAGCAGCTGTCTCAGAAACAGCAAAACATTATATCTAGTTACAACTAGAGTGTAAACAGCATTTTACCAGCTGAAAATGGCATGAAGGCATCTCTCCTTCTGAAGTTTCCCTCTCCATCCAGGAAATGTCCAGGATTAAAGATGTGTGGAGTCTCCCACTCGGACTCATCAAACAGCACAGATATTAAAATTCCCATCACCATTGTACCCTAAAAGACAGTTTAAGTCATTTAAACCAACAATCCCTGCTGATTTACATTTTGGGCATGTCCATCCTTGCCCCGAGTGACCGACTGTTGCATTTCTTTTTCTCATCAGTATTACCATGACATATGACCTATTGAGACAACAACTGTGTGAAACAATATGATAAAAACAAAAGTCAATACAATTCATTTCAATTAAACAGATAACATGCACAGTGGTATACTGAAACACCACCTGGCCTAGGTCTTGATGTTGAAACATGAACATTATATACTGCCAAGACACAATACCTTTGGTATGGTATACTTTCCAAGCGTGGTGTCTTTAGTGGCCATTCGAGCCACATTCAGGGGCACAATGTTTGCCATCCTCTGTATCTCATGGATCACAGCATCAGTGTAAGGCATGCTGGTTCTGTCTGCCACAGACGGCTGGCGTGATGGCCCAATCACTCTGTCTATCTCAGCCTGGACCTTCTCTAAATGTAGAATATAAGTCAATACAGCTGCAATTATCACACAATAGTTAAGATTTTATTAATATTGCTCCACAATGGTTTTATTTAACCCAGATTTAGAACAGTTTTACAGAAATAACTTACTTTGATCCTGAGAAAACTACGCCAGTCACGATAAAAAGTGATATTATGTTCATATAAAAGGATTCCAGAATTCAGTCATACGTTGAACTGATGGGGTGCATAAGTACTCAATGTTTTGCTCATGGCAGTGTGAGTCCCTACCTTGTACATCAGGATACTTGATCATGTACAGTAGAGCCCAATACAGTGTGGTTGATGTGGTCTCAGTTCCTGCCACAAACAGATCCAGTGTGCATATACTCAAATTCTCCTCATTAAAACCTGCGTCTATGTCATTTTCAACCTGGAAAGAATACAAGTCACAGCTAAATTGACGTAATTTAAGTGGGGATGGAAACAATACATTTTTGAACCCATCCCAGTTGTTCCAAGTTGCACCAGAGACAGGTGTCAGGTTTTCAACTGGACTCATGTTTCCCTCAGATAATGCCACCTACTCTCTCCCTCTGCTAAACAACATCCAACAAGTAAATACATGAATGAATAAACATGCAGTATGTTATATAAAACACTCTAAACTGCAGCATCTTAACTTAATGCCCGTTAAGATTGATACCTTTTCCATCTCACTCAGGAAGCAGTCAATGTAGTCTCTGGGAGTTGATGGGTCCCAGTCATCTCTATGTTCCTTAATTTTCAATTTCACAAAGTTGATCACCGTTTCCCAATGGGTCAATATTTTTCTGTGGGGTCCTGGTACCCTTCGCATTACCCAGGGAAAGATGTTGTATAGCTATAATTAAAAAATAATAAGCATAAAAATAAAGCCAAAGCAAAGGGTATGACAAAATGCATTATTACTCATTTATGCGATGTACATGTAAATTTTAAAAGAAAATACAATGAAAGAACAGAACCAAAGGCTAGGAATAAATTACACATTATTATACATTTACAAATCCACAACAATACAGTCTGGTTTACAGTGTTTTTCAAATCTACATGGATATCCTCACCCAATTATACAGCTGCTCCTTCTACATGCAACCGCTACATGATATCAGGGGAAACATGCCTGGACTATTAAAGATGATGTAGCAAATAACAAAAAAGGGAAAGGGGTATGTATACCTGAGCCCAAATGCCTCCTTCTAAATAGACTGCTTCATTTATTAATCTCAGCAGATTTTGGAAGTATTCATCACTGTAATCAAACCGATCCCCGAACACCAGGCAACAGATAATGTTAGAGACGCCATTGTTAACAGTGAACTGAGGGTCAAATGGTCGGCCTAGAATCAGATACAAACAAAAACAAAAAAACAGGGAATAAAACGGGCTTGTTAAGATCCCAGTGAAAAATCTCACATTTGTTTGTGATAGCAGAATGGGTTCATTATTACTCCAGCTTTAAAGGATTCAGATTCTGCTTCTGAAGTATCCAATTTAAGGAGGTCCGAAGAGGCACAGCCAACATGAAGTTAGCTTTGAAAACACGGTTTGGATCTATAGCCCTGGATTAAAACCAACCATGAAGACAATGAAAATAATTCTTCAACAATCACCTAGATTCCACAGTTGTGAAACAAACTGGTTTCCACTAGGGATAGGAGCATATAGGTCAGCCAGGGCTTCATCAGCAAAAGCAGCACTTATCCTCCAATCAGTCCTCACTACACTGCAGTGCATTGTGTGACTTGTCACCCAAAAAACAGCTGTTAGCTGCATGAGTGAAGCAATCCCATGTAAGTGTATGGGTTTCCATGGTGAGACGAGCCTGATATAGAATTGGAAATTCCAAAAAAAAAAAAACCAGGGAAAAAAGCAGTTAAATAAACAAAATAAAAACTAGCCTGTTTAACTCAGTCTTTCTTTTCTCCTGCAGAATTTACCTTGTTCATTTCCCATGGCTTCATTCAGCCATTTACACTCCACTTGGATGGAGGACTCAAGACTCCTCTTGCCCACTCCAAAGTTCTTCAGAGTCATGAGAGCAAACCTTCTCTGCTGCTTCCACATATAGCCATTGGAGGCAACCAAACCTTCATATAAACAGAACATTTATTTTCTTCATGGCATTATCAGAACTATATTTTGAATGTATAGGAGTATATATTAATAGCCTGCACCATGCAAAACATTTAAGAAATAGGCATTCATTTTATCACTATAAAAGTATAAAAATTTAAGAAAATTACCATTGTTTTTGATAATGTCTACAAACAATGGTAAGGACGGACGATCCGCAAAGTTTTCAGCGTGTTTGACAAAGGCTTCTTTGATTAGTTTGAAACCACTCAGAACAACAATCCTTGGTCCCAGTCGAATACTGAAAATATCTCCATACTGCTCTTTAAACTGAAGAAAGAAAACAATATGAAGTTAGTCTTTTGCATGCATAAATCCCTAAATTATCAACGGGAATAAACTTCAGATTTGTTTTTTGTTTTTTTCTTCACATTAAGTTTATTTAAAACATCCACAGTTTGTCCAGTTATCTTACCGTTCTTTTATGTTTTGTCTACATTTATATTGTCGTTATAAGCAACTTAACGTCAGTTAAAACTAGCGTGCCTTTCTATCATCAAAAGCTGTAATTGACCTCTATCTATGGTAAACCGTATAGTGAACTGAAGTGAACCACATTCTCAATTCAACGGGAGGCACTTCCTGTAATTTCCACCATAAAATTGTTGCGACAGCAACTGTAATCCTTTTATCAGTAGGACTAGCGGTAGCTTTATTAAGATTAAATTGGATCTTGTTTATCCAGCATCCATATCAAATGTATATTCAGTAACAATGTCTTAACTGTACATGTAACTTTTACATGGAAATAGACATACAGTAGGCTACAGCACAGCCTATAGTAAATAAACAGGAAATAGAATGCGCATGTCAGGCTAACAAACAACATGGTGGGTTATTCTCGAAAAACTGAAAACTGCGAAAACTAGCCAGTGGCCCATTTACGAATTCCATCATCTCCGCAATCATCCATATGAAGTGACTAAATCCGAACTCGGTAGGTAGCCTAACTGACTTTCAATTTTTGCAAGTCGAACAGTTCAAGTTCATTATGGAGTGTCGTTGAACGCACAATCGTAAATACCCTCCTTTGGGATTCGGACGCAAATCATTACTAAAAGTATGCGAGAAATTTAGTTACTGTCAGGCTCGTAGGACCGACTTTTCCTTGTGTAAACTTTGATTTTTTTTAACGTTTTCAGCTGTGTTTGCTTTCGTTAAGACTTTGTTAAAGAGTAACTGCGTGTACACTGAATAAATGCCTCTCTGATTAACTATCCGTCAAGCATAAATATTCGCCTCGTCTTTTCGTGGGCGAAATCTCGGTGACAAAAAAAAAAAAAAACATTTTAACGTACAAAACTTACCTTTACCAACTGAAGATGGATTTTAGAAGAATCAAAACGAAAGATGTCACCAATTACAGGGAGTGACCACGGTCCTGGGGGGAAATTCTTTGGAGATTTGTTTTTTAAAATATCAGCAAATATCAGAAACAGAACAAGGAAAATAAAACAAAACCTAATGTCCACCCACTCCAAACACAATAGCGCGAATGCTTGCATTGCGCGAAAAGTCAGGGAGTTTCTCTCTGCCGATGCGAACTTTCCAGGACACTGTCTCTGACACTAGATCATGCCGACAAATTATGCAGTGGCTCAGCCGTACCTCCGACGGCCCTCCCAGGTGTTTGTGCTTCACTCACGTTGTTTTTGTAAGTGCTCCTCCCTCGCACAGAAAGGGAAGGGCATATTAACATAAAAAACAAGAAGTTACCAACTCGAAACTGAGTATTGCATTCTTTTCATTATGGAGTGATACGGAAAGAAAGTCGAACTCTTGCGACTGAAGACTTGTCATTCTTGCGTTCCAATGTTTTTTAAGAAACTGAGAGCATACCGTAAGTGGTACAAAAATATAACCCCGAACCCCCCAAGGAGAGAGAATAAGCACTCAGGGCAATACTGAGGATTATCAACCCCTACGGAGTGTATTTTAGCAGCAAGGTTGGATAACAAGAGAAATGCCAGAATGACGATTTGAACTGTAACATGCAGAGCACGTGTCAGTGAGGCGTGGGGCACAGTGACTTTTTACTAAGTCGGTTCTTAGACCTGTAAAATGCACCGGTAATGTGAGTGTCCCCATGCTTTTACCACGTTTCTGGAACAAACTCAAACAGCAAGATGTTAACTTTTCAAGTGTGAGTCAAGTGCAATATGAAAAAATGGACTCATCTTAATGTTTGATGGCCCTGTCTTTGAACTGTAATGCTGTCAACTTCGCTCCCACACATTACCCCCCGAAAACAGATTTTAGTCAGATTACACATAATTAAGGACTTAAATTTGTTTAATGTTTTCCCCTTTTTTTCATGCTTTCTGGTTTTGCCAATGGTACATTAGGTTCATCTCACTGTGACATCTTCTGCAGTCTTTCACAAGAGCTCGGGAACAGCAAGTGCAATACTCCAATGCATGCATACACTACCAACTATCTTCCACAATTAAAATCTAACTGTGCAGCAAGGAAGAACACACCAAACAGAAGGAGGGCATCTGTCCCTAACGTCATCCAACCAACTAATTCACATGATAATAAGAAACCTGGTTGACAAAACCTACCTTACCCTGATACAAAATGCCTATTGGCTCATGTGCAACATTTAGTTTGTTTATTATTTTTTCCTTATGAGAGAATGGCATAACATTACAGTGACATGTTGCTTTGATGCTAATAAAGAGAAATGTAGTGTCCTGCAATACAAGCCTCATGGAATTATGTAGTTAGGTCTACTGTAGTGGTAACCTACCTAGCAGATACATATATAGTATGAGATACTTACCTCTCAGTCTAGTAAGGGATTGCATTATACTTTTGCCTAATATGTTATTAATGAGATATTTAGGGCTCTGCTTTTGAGTGTTGCTCTCATCCGACAGGATGACCTTTCTGAGATCCAGTCCAGTCACAACATCTAAGTTTCACCCTGTGCTGCATGCCTTTGTCCTTGCCCAGACATTTGTGTAACTGTCAGGACAATAACTAATCATTGCATAATTATATCAAACTTACATAAAATATGAGTGCAGAGTGAGGAAAATGAAATGTTATCAGAAATTCTCTGTCCCGACGGATGTGGCTTGATGCATGATGTTGGTGGGCCAGCGTATCTTAGTGGTGCCTACATCTTTTCTTAAAAATCTTGATGTATGACACCTTTTAGATATCCTTGGACAAACGCTATATAATAATGTATGTAATGTGACGTACTGATACATCATAGCTGTACACACATATAATTTTTATAGTTACGAGATATGCTTTTTTCATTTGATTTCAGAATCATAGAAATAATTCTGCTAGAAGTCATGACAATCTGCTAGATTAAGGTGGGCCCTAAGAAAACTGCCATGAACATTTACTGTGGGTTAATCAACTTCATTTCAACATACACTAGGAAACCGTATAGCCCAACTGCCTTTCACAAGCAAAAAATTAATTTTCAAAATATCGTTTATGTGTAGGTTTTTGACTGAATCCCTCCATGAAGCCTACATCACCTAACATGGTTATGCTCAGCGGGAGGTGGCACAGAGCTCATAAGCCTTGGGGCTGAGTGTGATTCCCATTCTGAAGTCCAGGCTGGGCTCCACTCCCAGGGGAGGAGAGAAGGTGAATCTCTGCAGAAGAGAGGTGAAGAAGAGGAACAACTCCATCCGAGCCAGCTGCTCCCCCAGACACACCCTCTTACCTAAGGAAACCAAACAAGACATCAGTGATGTGTTTGCCACAGAACAGCACTGTCTGTTGTCTGTCAGTGATTTAGCAGCTGTCTCAGAAACAGCAAAATATTACAATTTACATCTAGTTACAACTACAGGGTAAATAGGATTTTACCTGCTGAAAATGGCATGAAGGCATCTCTCCTTCTGAAGTTCCCCTCTCCATCCAGGAAATGTCCTGGATTAAAGACGTGTGGAGTCTCCCACTCAGACTCATCAAACAGCACAGATGTTAAAATTCCCATCACCATTGTACCCTAAAACACAGTCAAAGCCACTTAAAATAACAATCCCTGTTGATATGACATTTTGGGCATGTCCATCTATACCTTTGAGTGACAGCCTGCTACATTTTCTCATTCTCACGATGTGAAACCCTTAAATAGATAACAAAGAGTAGTTCACTGTATTACTACCTAGCCTACATCTGGATATTGAAGCATATGAATTGTGTATATAGCGTGGAGATGAAATACCTTTGGTATGGTATACTCTCCAAGCGTGGTGTCTTTAGTGGTCATTCGAATCACATTCAGGGGCAAAATGTTTCCCATCCTCTGTGTCTCATGGAGCACAGCATCAGTGTAGGGCATGTTGGCTCTGTCTGCCACAGACGGCTGGCGTGATGGTCCAATCACTCTGTCTATCTCAGCCTGGACCTTCTCTAAATGTAGAATATGTCAATACATCCGCAATTGTCCCACAATAATTAATTGTGTGTTAATATTGCTCAACAACAGGTTTATCTGACTATTTGATTTAGAACAGTTTATGTGAATAATTTACCTTGATCCTGAGAAAACTACTCCAGTCACAATAAAAAGTGTTATGTTCATGTAAAAGGATTCCAGAATTCAGTCATACGTTGAACTGATGGGGTGCATAAGTACTCAATGTTTTGCTCATGGTAGTGTGAGTCCCCACCTTGTACATCAGGATACTTGATCATGTACAGTAGAGCCCAATACAGTGTGGTTGATGTGGTCTCACTTCCTGCCACAAACAGATCCAGTGTGCAGTAACACAAATTCTCCTCATTAAACCCTGCCTCCACATTGTCTTCCACCTAAAAAATACAAAAAGGCATAGTTGAGTTTAAGAATGGATGAAAATAGCTCATCTACTGAGAATGCCCAGTCATTCCAGGCTTGTATTAGGTTTGTATCTTCAATCAGGCTTGTAACTGCAGTCATGTTTTTCTCAATGAATGTAACCCTGTTTAAGCACATCCAACAAACAAATACATGAACAAACAAGTATACATGAAAATGAACATTCTAAACTTCAGCACCTTACTTAATACGTGTTATGACTAATACCTTTTCCATCTCACTCAGGAAGCAGTCAATGTAGTCTCTGGAAGTTGATGGGTCCCAGTCATCTCTGTGTTCCTTAATTTTCAGCTTCACAAAGTTGATCACCGTTTCCCAATGGGCGAATATTTTTCTGTGGGGTCCTGGTACCCTTCGCATTACCCAGGGAAAGATGTTGTATAGCTATAATTAAAAAATAATAAGCATAAAAATAAAGCCAAAGCAAAGGGTGAGACAAAATGCATTGTTACTCATTTACATGTCCAAAACAACAAAAGTACTTTTCAAATCCAGACGAATATCCTTACTCAAACATGGGTACACAGCTGCTCCTTCTACATGTAACCATGCATGATACAAGCAGAGATGAAACAGGACTATTAAAGATGATGTAGCAAATAAATATAATGGGAAATGTGAGTGTGTATACCTGAGCCCAAAAGCTTCCCTCTAAGTAGATGGCTTCATTTATTAATCTCAGCAGACTTTGGAAGTGCTCGTCACTGTACTCAAACCGATCCCCAAACACCAGGCAACAGATAATGTTAGAAACAGCGTTGTTAACAATGAACTGAGGGTCAAATGGTCTGCCTAGGATCAGATATGAGAAAGTAAAAAGGGGTTATTTGGGTCCCAGAAGCTGAACCCTAGATTTACGTGTGGCTAATTCAGACTCTCTCCCTCTAATTGCAGATTTTACCTTGTTCATTCCCAATGGCTTCATTCAGCCACTTACACTCCACCTGGATGGAGGACTCAAGACTCCTCTTGCCCACTCCAAAGTTCTTCAGAGTCATGAGAGCAAACCTTCTCTGCTGCTTCCACATATAGCCATTGGATCCAACCAAGCCTTGGTACAATAAGAGCATTTATTTTGTGAAGTAAACTTTTCATAAATTTGAAGAATGGCACAAATGTCCATAAATGCCACACATGTCCTCCCCATGCAAGAAGATACAGACTACAATTTAGCCGCAAATATGTTGCCTGTAATGTCAGAAAGAATATTTTTACATAACACTCAAGGACGATCATATGAAAACCATATGATGAGGACTACCTCCTCTGCATACAGAGAAGAACCATCAACAGTCTAGCTCTAGCAGATTGCAGCATGCAGGAAAATATCTTTTTATATTCCTCAATATTGTCAAACTAGATGAGTTACCATTGTTTTTGTTGATGTCTGTGAATAATGGCACCGATGGCCGATCTGCAAAGTTTTCGCCATGTTGAACAAAAGCCTCTTTAATTAGCTTGACGCCATTCAGAACAACAATCCTCGGTCCAAGTCGAATACTAAAAATGTCTCCATATTGCTTTTTTAACTAGAATAAAATAGAAGGAGTAGTTTACCAAGGCAGGTAGTAGGTTATACATCGTAAAACAGCAACAATCTTTAAAAAGCAAGTTCAGAATATTAACAGCTTTTTCACCACTAGAGCCTCTGGTGTTAATTGCATTGCTCCGTTTTTTCTAACTTAAAAAACTTTTTTTTTTACGGATTTGTTGAAAGAATTAAATAATTTATTTCCAAAAACGATAATAGTTTTCTTATATTGGACGTGTGAGAACCAACAATTCGTATTCCTGTTTCATGAAGAGATCAAGAAGTCAGTTTCTAACACTTATATAACCCTAATTACGCGCTGACTAAATGTCAATCACAGATTTTGAGGTAGGTTGGTTACTTTGCTGAATTTGACTTTGAACGTGGTAGAACTAGTATACACTTCCGGCATTAGTACGTGGACTTACGTACAGTAAGTGAACGTTCTTGCGCTAGCCTGTGGGCCTGTTGACTAAAATTATGCAAGCTGTATCTAAAGTATGGTTACTTTTCTAGGTGGACGAGTTAAATGTGTGTGCACGCGTTTGCTTCCATTTTCGTGGATATTTAAGAGTACGCTTTCAAATATGAAAACATGCTTAACTAATTTTCAATCCAGCATGACTATTCCGCTTCTTTTGGAGAAGAAACAGGGTATACTCATAATTAAAACCTCACCTCAAGCAACTGAAGATGGATTTTAGCAGGATCAATACGAAAGAGGTCACCAAAGATAGGGAGTGACCACGGTCCTGGTGGGAAATCCTTAGGAGATTTGTTTTTCCAAATGTCGGCAAATATCAAAAACACAGCAAGAAACATTACACAAAATCCAACGTCCACCCACTCCAAAAGCGACAGCACTGACAAAAGTGGCATTGCGCAAAAAGTGACGGAGAGCAGAGGTCGCACTTAGCGAACAGCTGCTAATACAAAAGAGTAGAAAACCGCAGCCAGTCGAAGGGAATGTTTAAAAAACTACTAGGCTACACAGTGTATTCGGCCCTAGTATCGTGTGAGTAACTGTACTGTGTATCGTAACGGTGAGGAACGCACCTGCTCCCAGTCTGGCTCTCCTAGGTGAGTAGCTACCTCGGTGTTTCACTCCCCTTACCGTCAGATCTACCCCCCACCCCCTTCGCCGATAAGGGGTCATGACCTCTAAATAGATTATTTCGTTCCATACACCACGCAGGATACAGAAAGTAGCCTACGCCCCTTGCGGTTGCATATCAAAGGAGAGACAGTCGTTTTCAGTCGTTTTCTTGCTCTGTAAGGTAATTTAAGAGACTAAAAGAGTACAATAAGTATACAAATACAAGAAGGAAGTCCAGGCATGAACTACCACTGTACAGGGTTCCATGTTGGCATGTTCTGCCCCCTGAGGAAAGAAAACAAGACAATCACGAGGATTGTCAACTCTAAAGAAATTTGCTGGCTTGGCTGGGTATGAAGTGATTTACTAGCAATGGTAACATGCATTATCCACAACTGATCAGCCGTGATAGTCATGCGAACACCTTTGCTGCGTTTACACCTGCTATTAAAATGCGTCCTTCAGAGTAGCCTATGTAAAAATCATAGCCTGATGGGTGGAACGGTGAGCGTAATTCACCCGACACCGTAGGTTAACCTAAGCCTATTTAAAATAAAGGCAATTTATTGTAAAATAGTAACATCACAAAATTGACGGGCTTTTTGTTATTGCATACGTGCATTTATTTATCTAACAAAACATAGTTGCGCTACTGGATGCAGGGTGCTAACTTTATCATTACAGAGGAACAGAGAGGCTATGCCGGCATTCATACAAACGCGGACGGCAGCAACGCAGGCATAAAGCGTTCATGTTGGCGAGCTTGTATGCACCACCGATAATGCTACAACGGTGCACAGCCGCTTGTGGGTGCGCGTTAGAAGCCAGGACTGGTGAGAGCACATCGTCCCCACTGCTAATAATGACCAATTTTCTCGGTAGCCACGTACAGTTACTGGCGTGGTACTAGGGCAGAAGAGACTGTTCCGGTGTTATAATATTCCCATCGACTAGCTGCAGTTTTCTTCTCTTTTCCATGTTTGGTACTTTGAAAAAGTGTGCTTATCTGGATGCTTGATGGCACTGTCTTAAAATGGTACGGTCATTGACTTCCACACACTATAAGACATTTAAATATATGCACCATATGACATCTTGTTTCTTACGTAGGGCGCTGTGAGAGCAGTCCCATCTCCTCTACTTTTTTGTGTTTTGCAGTGTTTTTTCCAAGCCTGAATAAGCACCTCTGACCCAACGTGATAAGCCTTATTGGTTCAAATGGACTTTTTTTTTTTCAATCCTGCAGTACAAAATGTTCCAAAAATACAAATGACCTAGATAGCACAGCAAAATAAATAGGATTGGCTACTGTGGGATGTTAAATTAGTTTGTTTCTTTTGTTCTTTCATGACAGAATTTCATAATATTACAGTAACATGACATAATGCGTTGATGCTAATGCAAAAATAATTAGTGCGCTACAATAAAACCCCCACCGAAAAATCGAGCTAGGTCTGCTGCAGTGGTACCCTGGCCAGCAAATAGTATAAGATACTTAACTCTCAGCCTTGAAAGGGGTGCAGAATTTCATTTTTGCCTGTTATGTTATGAATGGAATATTTATGTCTCAGCATTTGGATGTTGCTCTCACAGGACAGGATGACCTTTCTGAGCCACAGTCCAGCCACAACATCTAAACTTCATCCTGACTGACAGGACAATAAGTAATCATTGCATCATTATATCAAACTTACATATAATATAAGCATAGGGTGTGGAAGGTAAAATGTTGTGCAGAAGATGTGGCTTCATGTGTGATGTCAGTGGGGCAGGCTATCTTAGTGGTCCCTGCCTCTTTACTTCAATATTGTGATACATGACACCTCAACCTTTGGGCATCCTTGGATACAAGCTGCTGTATATTCTAAGGTGTTGGTGATAATCGGTGATAATTGGTGACAATTTAAACATACAATTTTGTAGCTATATATAGGCTTCTTTTATTTGGTGTCAGAATCATAATAAACATTCTGCTGTGAATTTCATGAAATCTGCTAGATTAAGGTTGGCCCTGAGAAAACTTTGCTGTTCACACTTAATTTTGTTAATTAACCCCATTTTGACATCATACACTACAACATGCAGCAATCATCTTGCGAAAGTTTTCATTTCACGCAGTGCACAGAAGTGAAAAGGTATGACCCACTCTTGCCCAAGCAAAAGCTTAATTTACCAAAAGGCATTTCTGCATAGGTTATCGACTGAAATGCTGCATTAGGTGTCCATGGCCAAACAGGGTTACGTTCAGCGGGAGGTGGCACAGAGCTTGTAAGGCTTTGGGCAGAGTGTCATTCCCATTCTGAAGTCCAGACTGGGCTCCACTCCTGGGGGAGGAGAGAAGGTGAATCTCTGGAGAAGAGAGGTGAAGAAGAGGAACAACTCCATCCGAGCGAGTTGCTCGCCTGGACACGCCCTCTTACCTAAGGAAACCAAACAAGACAGTACTGATGTACTTCACAATGCCATGCTCCCACTTAAATACCACATCTGTTTAAGATTACTAAAATGTAAAATGCAATTAACACTACAATGATAAAATTTCTACAGAAGAGTACTGTCTGTAGCCTGTTGATCATTTTCCAGCTGTCTGTATTAAACTGATTTATAATTAGATGGCAAATAGGATTTTACCTGCTGAGAATGCCATGAAGGCATCTCTCTTTCTGAAGTTCCCCTCTCCATCCAGGAAATGTCCTGGATTGAAGATGTGTGGAGTCTCCCATTCAGACTCATCAAACAGTACAGATGTTAAAATTCCCCACACCATTGTACCCTAAAACACAAAGTAGTTTAAAACAATGCATGTCAATTGACATTTTAGCCTCGTCCAACTACACCTTTGAGTGACTGACTGCTGCACTTTCTTCTTCTCATCAATGCTATTGTGATTCTTGAAGACCAAAGACCATTCTTGAAGAACAAATATATGTAATCGAGGTCTGAAAGAATAAAATACCATAAACAGTTGCTCACTATTACGTGCATGTTAAATTTAAATAACCAGGTGTCTGTCAAAGTCTAGACTCTATGTTAATATTTCTGAAATATTTAACTAGTTTCCAGACTCTTTACTTCTGACTTTAGTGTCACCTTGCACCTGCACAGACACAATACCTTTGGTATGGTATACTCTCCAAGTGTGGTGTCCTTGATGGCCGTTCTAGGCACATTAAGGGGCACAATGTTTCCCATCCTCTGTATTTCATGGATCACAGCATCAGTGTAGGGCATGTTGGCTCTGTCTGCCATGAATGGCTGGCGTTGTGGCCCAATCACTCTGTCTATCTCAGCCTGGACCTTCTCTAAATGAAGAATATAAGTCAATACAGCTGCAGCTGATTAATATTTTATTAATATTGCTCCACAATGGTTTTATCCGACCCAGATTCACAACACTTGTATGAACACAATTTTCTGATTCTGAATTTCCTGATTATTCCAGTCACAATAAAAAGTGTTATGTTCATGTAAAAGGATTCCAGAAGTCATAGCCCTGTGTTGAACTATTGGGGTGCATAAGTACTCAATGTTTTGCTCGTAGCAGTGTGAGTCCCCACCTTGTACATCGGGATACTTGATCATGTACAGTAGAGCCCAATACAGTGTGGTTGATGTGGTCTCACTTCCTACCACAAATAGATCCAGTGTGCAGATACACAAATTCTCCTCATTAAAACCTGCCTCTACATCTTTTTCAACCTAGAAAGAATACAAGTCACAGATAAATTCATGTATGGGCGGAAATGATGTCTAAAATCTTTGAAAATCACAGGTAATCCAGGTTTTTTACAGATACAGGTATCAGATTTTCAGCTGGACAACTCTCCCTCTGCTAAAGAACATCCAGTGAGGAAATACATCAGTGAACAAAAGCAGGGTAATAAAAAAAGCTGTCAACATCATTTCCTTAATAAATGCCCTTTATGGATAATACCTTTTCCATCTCACTCAGGAAGCAGTCAATGTAGTCTCTGGGAGCTGACGGGTCCCAGTCACCTCTGTGTTCCTTAATTTTCAATTTAACAAAGTTTATCAGCATTTCAGAATGGGAGAAGATTTTTTGGTGGGGTCCTGGTAACCTTCGCATTATCCAGGGAACGACATTGTACGTCTAAAAAAAAAAAAGTTAGAAAATGAACAGCTGTAAAGCATTGCTAAGGTAAATCATTCAGTTAATTCTAAGGCTACAAATGTTACCAAGGAGTGCAGAACCAAAGGCAAAACAAACATTATTATTTTATGTTTACAGTCCACAAAAATATAAAAATATTTATCACATGTAATATCCTAACTAAGCATGGCAACAGCTGCAACTACAACATAACACCACTATGCTATACAAGGGGAAATAAAACTGCACTAATAAAAGATGTAGCAAAGACCATTTGGGAAGAAAGAGGTATTTATACCTGAGCCCATATGCTTCCATGTAAATAGATGACTTCATTTATTAATCTCAGCAGATTTTGGAAGTAGTCATCACCATACTCAAACCGATCTCCAAACACCAGGCAACAGATAATGTTAGAGACAGCATTGTTAACAGTGAACTGAGGATCAAATGGTTGGCCTAAAATCAGATAAGACACAAACAAACAGGCAATAAAACTGGCTTAAGATCTCAAATTTTTGTTGTGATGGTAGCAAGAATCCATTATTATTTCAAAATTAAGAGTAAAAAGCAGCCTTTTAATTTCAGACTCTTTCTCCAGCTGCAGATTTTACCTTGTTCATTTCCCATGGCTTCATTCAGCCACTTACACTCCACCTGGATGGAGGACTCAAGACTCCTCTTGCCCACTCCAAAATTCTTCAGAGTCATGAGAGCAAACCTTCTCTGCTGCTTCCACATATAGCCATTGGAGAAAACCAAACCTTGACACAATTAGAACATTTATTTGGTGGGTAAAACTTGTCAGGAGTTTAAAAGAACGGCTTGTGCTGGCTGATAAACACCATAACTGACCCACAGTTATGTTGCCGGTAATGTCAAGACAAAGAACATTTTAAGATATAAAACATGGGATTATCAGGATTAATTTCTTCATATACAGAAGAACGAGCTATCAACAGTCTAGCATTTTTATAGTCTGCACCATGTCAAAGAAGAAAAACGAGATTAGTTACCATTGTTTTGGTTGATGTCTGTGATTGATGGTAATGATGACCGATCCACAAAGTTTTCACCATGTTGAACAAATGCCTCTTTGATTAGTTTGAAACCATTCAGAACAACAATCCTTCGTCCAAGTCGAAGACTAAAAATATCTCCATATTGGTCCTTAAACTAGAGCAAAATACCACTTTGAGGTTATTATTTTTGCATGAATTATCACTCTATAAATCATAAAATAAATCTCATCTTGAATGGATACAGTTTTGTTCTTTTGTGCTGGAAGTTTCACTGGATGAGAGTATCTGTTAAATGAATGCAGTATAATGTAATGTAAATCTGGAAACACAGGGCATCAATATCAGATTGTTTGCAACATATTTACAAACATTAACATTATTTGACAATTATATTGTAACTATTGAGGGAATACAATATGCTATATTTTCATTTATGTACTGGATGACTTTGAGAAGAGCGTGGTATGGACAAGCAGTACCAAGGTAGGATATTGCATTGTGTCTCTTGTAGCTTACAGTAATTTAGGCCTATAGCTTAGTTTAATGTATTAGACTATAAACTATAAAGACTATAAACTTAAATGTTAAATGTTCGGGTATGTCAAGTTTGTGTAGCTAGTTGTACAAACTAACGTTAGTGTTGTTATGGGCTACATACTGGTAAATATTCATTAGGCTATTTACAAAAGCACTGTCAGCCACACAATTTGCAGGCAACCGACTATAACCTGTTCGCATAAAGTGTAGGCTACCTCAAATAAAATTAGAGTTCAGGTGTCTAGATATTATTAAGTAAATGTATATGTTTACTTCAACTTAATAATACATAAAGCATTTCTGAAAATATATTCAATCCATAAACAATCGATTAAATGCAATCTTGGTAAAAGTTACACAGCCTACTTAAAAACGTAACTTACCTTTGCCATCTGAAGATGGAGTTTAAAAGGATCGATGCGAAGGAGGTCACCGACAATAGGTAATGACAACGGGCCTGGGGGGAAGTTCTTCTGGGGTTTGTTTTTTAAAATGTCGGCAAATATTAAAAACACGAGAAAAACTGAACAAAATTTAACATCGAAGAATTCCAAAAACGAGAGCACGGATAAAGCAGGCATTGCGCATTCAGTCATACACAGAAGTGGCAGCCTGTGCCACAAACAACAGCCACAAAGTTCTTAAGAGATTGGGAAAGACAGAACACACTCCTTGGCACGAACAATTTTTAGTATTTATGGCAATAGACGGCACGATGTAGGCTATAGCACCGGAACGCGGGGTTGCTCTTGTGTCCGATCTTTCAAAGATACAGCCTACATTTGTGTTTTCGTTGCGCAGAGTATCGATAGCGTCCGAGGGTGAAAAGCACATAGGACGATACAATAGGTCATGAACTTGAATTTCTGTCCAGCCAACACAGAGCATAAGAAGTACTTCACCCTTGATATTGAAACGTATACACGGGCAACACTGCACATGTTAGTATGGCTTTGTAAGGTGTTTTGTGAAGGGGGAGACAGACATACTGCATACAGAATTCATACAGGGCTTCCCCGCTGCCTCTCTGTAACACGCTTTTCTTCCAGTGAGCAGAGCACTAAGGGAGATCTGAGAGATGAACTCAGACTTGGATTCTGCCTACCAGAAAAATAAATAACTGCTGAGCACAAAGCTTTGTAATACAAGCCACACTCCTCCATTTGTGGGGGGTATTTATATATATAGTGACATAACCATTTTCTGTACACCACTGCTTGCTCCTTGGACTGCTGTAAATATTTTTAAACCAAAATTAATTGGCTACTCAATGAATATATAAATTGTTTGTAACTCAACTTTAGTGGTGGTCAACATCCAAGAGTGATTTTAATAACCAAAGTAAATACTACTGTGAGGCACATTTCAAAGTATTTGTTACCTTTTTAAAAAGTTTGCACTTACATGTATTGGTTGGAAGACAGAGTAACACTGAGTTGACTTGTTAGTGCACTGCACATAGAATATCTCCTCAAACTACACAATTATATCATGCTTATTATGCAGAGTAGGTAAAATCTGTTTTGATAAGTTGTTGATCTGTTTTGTTGAAATCACTTATGCGTAATGCAGTATATTTATGCAATTCCATATTCAGGGCTCTCCAGCATTATCCAATGAAATTTCTCCCTAAATTAGCCATGGATTTCTTTAAGGAGTTGCAAGTACATTTGGATTGTTGTTTTTGGAAAACAAGGCAGGTCATGAACTTGAGAAAGCTGTTCTTCAGTTCCAAACTAAATAGCACTGGTTTCCTGTATCTGAAGAAAAACAGAGATTGAAAACAGAGGGCTGTGCTTCGGCCAGTATTTTTTTTTTTTTTTTTTTTTGATGTGCCGTTCCACTCTCAAATCAACGCTGATCATCTTAGCTCCTCCCACTCTTTCTGTTGGGAACACACTGTACAATGTTTCATATAGTACTTGAATATGCTCATTTTGGTAAATGATTGGTGACTTTTTGTCAAAAAAATCTTAATACTAGTTACATGTACTGCAATTTTCAAAACACTGTGTTTACCACTTGATAAAATCAGAATTTTTTAAGGACACAGTGACTTATGGTTTTTTAAATGGGTAGTCTGGGAGGAGGTGTTGTGTCAATGTTGTGTTAATACTGTGGTCAAGATTTGGAATTGGTCCAGGAACAAGCAAAAATTCTGTTAAATGGTAAACATATCTTGTACTTTCAGCTTTCTTCAAGGAAACCATCTAATAAGTATCACCAACATAATGAAAAGAAACAAAAATAATCATTATTAACTTGAAACACATTTCATAAATGTTATTTCTGCTGTGTCACCTTATTAGGGATGTTAAATCGTTCATTTTGAATTATAGCTATTTTGAATGGATTTAGAAACAACTTTAAAGTCCAGAAACTTTAAGTCCAGGGGGGTCTGTGTGCCCTCTGGTGAGCAGATGTTGAATGCCATAGGACATAAAGAATAAACAGTTCCATCCTGGCCAGAGGTTCTCCTGGAGAAACCCACTTCCCTGTATATGACTGTATATTGGCTTGGTATATCATCTTAATTTTACCTGCATGCAAGTATTTTGAATGGCATCCACACCACTATTGCATGAGTCCAGATTTTGCATTCCAAGGCTATTTTGCTGATTTATAACCTTACATGAACACTGGTTCCTCGCTCTGGTATTTGTAAAATAGTAAGGGATAACCGTTCACCCTCGCTTTGTAAGACTGTTAAAATTGTTTTTTTTTTATTTAAATTTTCATATTGATTTTAGTGGACTATTACAGTGAGAAGTATCATCTTCCTGGTATGATGTCTATTGATTTAGCTCATTATTATTATTATTATTATTATTATTATTCAATAATAATCATCACCATCATCGCTGTCATCATCATCTGAAGTTATAACTATTTGCACGTCACATACAAATCAAATCAAATAAACAAGTCTTGTGGTAGAATAAAGAGACCATGCTCAAACATCACTGGAGTATGGGAGATGGCAAATACAGTTCTTACAGAATAAAGCCCCTGTTCTCCATGTACATTAAAAAAGCATCCTGGATCAAATGAGTGAGGATGTTCCCACTCCTCTCCAATACTGAAGTAAAGCTGGCAGTCACTTGTGATCACTTACAAGGTACAATGAATGTCCAATAGCTGTGAAAGTTAAACCAGATATTCTTATGTTTGATCCTAGTTCCCTGTTCTTTACCGGCCGTTCTCCCTATTCTCTACCTTACCTTGCATACCACTTCATTTTTATGCTGAGTACTGTGTACTATCAGAATCGCTTACCTTCCCTGATACTCAAGCATAGCTTATCTCTTTATTTATAATGATTTATTGTCATTGCTGGTATCATTCAGACTTATAGCATAACTGCAAATCTGAATGATAACAAGTGAGTTGGCACATTTTAAGTGTTGTTTTCTTCAGAATAGCCACAAGAGATTTCTCCCACCTTAGGCAGAAAGTATCCTCCCAGTGTGCTGTCTTTGGTGGTAATTCTAGGCACATTCAATGGCACAATGTTTCCCATCCTTTGTATGTCATGAATCAGAGCAGTAGTATAGGGCATGTTGGGTCTGTCATGGTAGGCTGGCATCAAATCACTATCTATCTCTGGGTCTTCTCTGCGAGAGCAATTGGATAGAATTTGTGAGGCTAAAATCGGATACAATCTGTGACCTTTAGGTGAGGCACCTAAACAGCCCAAGGAGTCATCCCTTGTTTCGTGAAGGATTCTTCATGTATAGATTTGTTTCAATCACCCATGAGAATGCATGTTCTTGGACTTGTAGTGTTTACTTGAGGGGTGGGGGGGTGGGGGCACCTCAGCAGCCAGGGTGAGGTGCTGTTGAAGACAGTATGGTTGAGCATCTCCAGGGAGGCAGACTTTGTGATGTCAAACTCCTTTCAAAATGTTGCAGGCTGGGCAAAGTTGAAGAGTCACTTTCATTGGATCTCTAGATCTCTGGATAACTCTAGATCCAGCACAGTGCAACACAGACCCTCCTCATGGAAGAGTACACTTGTCAAGTTGTTAGTTCCCTAGGCCATTTTAATGTTTCATTCATTCAGTGACATACAAGCAAGAGATGGCAATGAAAAGAGGTTTTCATTGTTTACTGTTGAAGACATTCTGTTTTTTTAGGCCAACACCAGCCAATATTTGTGAAATTGCCATGGAGTAATACAAATAGCCTTGTGCACTTTGCTCCAGTTTGCACTCAGATGACCAAAGATCACAGTAGCGATAGGAACGGTTTTAATACATGATTTCTCAATTAAATTCTGCAAAACTGATTTAGTTTTAGATACAGTACTGCACTATAACTCTGTTCTCTAATATTTCATTTGAACTGTCAAATGTCTGTACTCAAAACAGACAAACCTCACACAGAAAAGAATGATAAATGTACAGAACAGTCAGCATATCATAATGTCCTCATGACATAGACAATGCCCAGCAAAGAGGGTATCATGTAACGTGTGTTGAAGGTCAAACGCAGTATGAAAGCTTGAACTGAGGTAGCAGTCAATAAAATCATAGGGTACAGATGGGTCCCAGTCTTCTTGATGCTTCTTGATCTCTGCCTGGAGAAAAACTCTCACTTCCCATAAACAAGAAAACAGATGAGTGGTCCTGGTTACCACTTCATTATAAAGGGAAATGAGTCATATACCTACAGTTAAAAGGAAAGAAAATTACTGCATGTCAGTCCTGATTACATCTTCTGTAGAGTATCATTTTAGACATCAATGATCTTTAACAAATATTCATCTGCTGATTCAACTCCTTAAAAAGAAATGAATTAACAATTGTAGCCAACATGTAATAAAATGTGAGGATTGACTCCTGGGATAATGTTATATGTTATTTATGCTGTGGTATGTCTTATCACACACTCTCTGAATTACTGCACTTTATGTTGTAATTTTTGTTTGAATAACATATGTCTCTGTTTTAATTTTTGTGTATAGGTGCAAGCTTACTTTAAAATTAGAAAAATGTCAGTGCTGATCTAAGGATGAACATGAACAAGGGAATCTGTGCAGTACTCTTTCATAGCGGTACTTACATGCCTCTATCCAAAGTTAAAAGAAATTTGTCCTCTGTATGCTCAAATTTCTTCCCAAACATTGCTGAGGAGATTATTTTAGTGAACTGTTGACCAGGAAGTGGGCGTCAAAAGGTTCCCCTGAGGAAACATGTGGAAAACCTCTCTCTATTACAGTTTTTTTTTGGTACACCAACAGAAAAAGTGATTTCTTAATATTCTGTTGAACACTGTACATTACGAGGACAACAGTCTTCCAGCAACTCTCCATTATGAGCCTTCACCCTTTTCCAGCACGGCCCACTGAAGAAATCTGAAGGATTTCCAGGAACATAGACTCCTGTTCTCTCCTCTTGCCTACTGCAAAGTTTACTGTCAATTGATTACGGTGTGTTCTTGTACCAAAATGACACAAGATCAAGTTAAGCTACTCAGCTACATCTTCGTAGTCAAATGTGCAGTCAAATATCAAACAGGACCCTTTCCCTCACTAAATGAAGTTTTACCCACTTGCCGAAAAGTGTAAACACTAAATACTACTATACAGTAAAGCACAGCATGAGTCTATGTTCACCGTGGCCTTTGTTGATTTGCCTGTTCACTGCAAAGTGTCAGAGTGCAGGCACAGACTTGCACGCAGACCAAGCGAACTCAGGGTCCGAACGGTTTATTGAGATCGTAGGGCAAGTTCATAGTGGGAGAACAGGCAGGGTCAAAAACCAGGAAGGCAGTCCGAGGCAGAATCAACAAAGAGTAGAAATCTAAAAAGCACAGGCTGGGTCAAACCGGGCAGGCAGGCAGATCAGGCAACCAAGGCAGGACGGCAGGCAGGGACATGGTCAGAAGTCGAGCAGAAGTCAGGAGTGGGATGTGGGACAAGTGGGACAAACAACAATAAATAATAAGGCAGGTACGAAACCAAGACAGACAAAACCAAGACGAACTGGCAACAACACAGAGACAAGCAGGGAATATTAAAGGGTGGGGCTGATGAGGAAATAGTATGCAGGTGGGCAGGCAGGCAGGAGGAGGCGATCAGGTGATCAGGTGGGCAGGGACAGGGCGGAGAGCGGGGCAAGGTGGAAACACTAAACAAAAGCACATGGACCACATAGACAGACAGTGAGAACACCAAAACAACAGCTAGGGGGCCGGAGTACTGACACAAAGTCAGACCAGTCTGCAGAAGAGCTTGCTTGATCAATCAGGCCCTCCTGACCAAACCATAAATGTCCACGACAGTCTTTATTCCACTTAATTCCAAGCTGTATTAAATAAACCAAGCTTACACTTGCAGAACCATTACGGTGTAGCACGTGTGTATAATTCTTCCATGTTCAACAATTTCAGTAAATTAGCATTGAAGTTATTATATTATTATTATACCACAAAGCAGTAAACTTAATTAGCTGCTTATGCTACAGTGTTATGTGTTGTGTACCAGACGTTTCCAAGCCCCCCCCCCCCCCGGGTTGAATAAATGCCCCTCCCACGGCCCATTGAGTCTCACAACATTTACCCCTCCCCTGCTTCCAAGAACAAACTATTCTCCCAGGACAGGTTTCAGATCTGCTCACTTCTCTGCTGCTCTCTCAGCACTGAAAACCTTCTGCTATGATTCTACATACATTGCTGGAGTGGCTGGACATTAAGGGCTTCCTGCTCTTTCTTTTTTTGTTCCTGCTTCTGGCTGATATTCTGAAGAATAAAAATCCACCTAATTTCCCACCGGGACCCTGGCCATTGCCTTTCCTGGGAAATGTCTTCACTGGCGGTGATTACCTGACAATGGACAAGGTACAACATTTTCGACCTGTTTATCGTGTACAAATAGGTAGGAAAATGTTTGCATTTTGTTTTTTAATTTTATTTTTAATTAAGTAGCACCCAGACTCCAAGTTCATACATTAATTCAGTGAGGAGTGAAATACTGGCAAGGCAATTGTGGTTAAAACATAGTTAGATAGCGAGATTCAACATGATTAATCCGATTAAAAAGAGAAAAGCTTTAAATTGTCGCCAGAAACGTCAAGTAGCGACTTTACAAAATGCCTGACATCTACATTTATATGGCTAAAACTGGCTGTATTTAATAGTGACTTATAATCTCACGATTTTTACTGAGAAACACAACTACTTTCTGAAATGTGCCAGTTATCTTCAAATCAACAATTAACGCTATTCCCTTGTAACGTTACCTTTTCTGTAGGCGAGTGAGTTGATGGATTTCAGACAGTCCAATCTGTCATATTAATTTGAAATTAGATCGTTTAAAACCCCTCTGATGTGGCCAGGACAGGTAAACCTACCAAACGGACAACTGATTGAAAATACCTAGTACCGTTTAGGGGTTAAAATTTACCAAAAAAAAAAAATCGTTACTGCGAGGCGCTCCGTGATTATGTACAGTAGCTAGAGCCGTTGAGAGAGCTTCGTATTGTATGTACCCACTGCACCACCATCGTGGCAATAATCGCAAGAACGTGAGCCGTTTAGTGTGTTCAGTGTATTATCGTTTAGTCAAAGTACAGTTTTTCATAACTCGATTAATTTAATTTAATTTAATTAAGTAACTCCTTCTCAGGAGTTGAGTCTATACCACTATAATGTTCTCGTCAAAAGCAAGGTTTCGTTCCTCTGGCACGTCATTTGTTTTTAGTCCAGCGAATGAACAAGAGCTGTCTGTTATTTTCTATAAATTGAAATGAATACGTGCCGGTCATGACAAGCTAAATATAAACTTCCCTACAATCCCTCACTTCTGTACTTAATAGCCATTTACTAGCCATTACTAAATATTTTAAATTGCTCGGTGAGAAAGTGGGTAAAAGTTTTAAAAGTTAATGACCCATCTTTATTTTCAAATTATAGATAAATTTCTACCCTCTCATGTGTGTCCAGTGTGCTTGAAAAGGTTGTATTCGATAGACTGCTTGCTTTCTTTCAGGACAACCAACTTTCATGCAAGTATCAGTAGGCCTACAGATTTATAGAAAGTCTTTCTACCACAGTGGACATTGTTCATTTAATGGATAATATAACCGAAGTACTTGACAACAATTAATTAACTACTGGAGTATTCATTGATTTGTCAAAAGCTTTTGATAGAGTACATCATTCAGTATTGCTAGATAAATAATGTTAATAATAATCGTATACTTTATTGATCCCCATGGGGAAATTCTTCCTCTGTATTTAACCCATCCTACACACAGTGAGCACACACACACCAGGAGTACACACACAGCAGCAGTGAGAACACACACACACACACCAGGAGCTAGGAGTACTGGGCAGCCATAGTGCAGTGCCCGGGGACCAACTTCAGTTCTGACAGGGCACTGACAGGAGTATTAACCCTAACATACACGTCTTTTGATTTTACTTTTGCATTTTGTATTAGTTGCAATGACTGCATGACCACCTCTCCAAACAAGCAACTATTTTTTTTTCTTTTTTATTCAACATGAACAGCTTGCTGAGGAGTATGGCAATATCTTCAGTCTGAGGAGGGGCAGTATGAAGGTGGTGTTTATATCTGGTTACAAAATGGTGAAGGAGGCTTTAATCAAGCAAGGAGAGAACTTGTCAGACCGCCCAGTAATTCCTCTTTTCCATAAAGTGTTTAAAGGACTTGGTAAGTAGTATCAGAAATCACAGCTATTGTCTGTACAGCAATGTCGTAATGGTTAGGAAATTTGATCTGATACCAGTACGTAGCTGGTTGGAATGCAAGCTGGAGCTCTGTTCTTGTTCTTGTTCTTTATGTAAGGTCCTAGACTTCAGTAAATATTCAGCTCTGTTTGATGATATTGAAAATGCTGCACTGTTGTTTGTCTTGGCTAAGGGTGTTTAGCAAATAAATAATCTGAATTTCAGTGCACAAATTATGAATAATACAATAGCCACACAATATTAATTCATTCACAGGTCCCTAGACTGGGAAACTAATTGCATGTTATAACAGACCCCATGTTTACACAACACAGATAGTTTTTTTGGCAAATGGTGTGTGTGTGTGTGTGTGTGTGTGTGTGTGTGTGTGTGTGTGTGTGTGTAGCAAGGATGGGGTATGGGCGGTCCCTTATAAAACTCTTCAGTCTTCCTTCTTCTTTATCAGGTTTGGCTTTAAGCAACGGATACCTGTGGAAAAGCCAGAGAAGGTTTGCAAATGCCCACTTGAAGCACTTTGCCGAGGGCAAGAAAACTCTGGAGTGGAGTATTATGCAGGAGTGCAACTTCCTCTGTCAGGCCTTGGAGGAGGAGCAGGGTAAAAAAGCACAGGAAGTAGAACTGAAAACAAACATGAAACCTCAGATACATATCATTTTGAAGAGTGGAGCACTTTCTAACCTCTCTTATCTTTAAAATATATCAAGAAAATAAAATAGTTGAACTGCTGTTTTTTTCCACTTGAAATTTTAATGTTTTATTATTCACTGGAAACTCCATTTAATTTTTAAAACCAGATGATAAGGTCACCAGGCTACTTGCATGTCTTGCTTCCTTGTTGTGTATTTCAGTATTTTCATCAGAGCAGTTTCACATCAAAGCATTTCAGTTTAACAAGTTTAACAATGCAGTGTGCCCATGCAATAACCAGGTATGTTGGTTGTACAAATTGAAAACCAAAACGTGAGACCAGCCACACTACAAGAATCACTACACGAAACATCTAATCTTTTTGGTGCATTTCACCCCAGGAGGACCCTTCGACCCCCAGTTTACAATAAACAATGCCGTTTCCAATGTCATCTCTTCTGTGGTGTTCGGCCGTCGTTTTGATTACAACGATGAACGTTTCCAGACCCTCCTACGCTTGGATGCCGAAGCCATCCTCTTAGCAGGACATATGACTGCTCAGGTTGTAATTTGTGTGTCATTTGTACTTCACTTACTGCATAAACCTAAAAGACAGATCTTTACATTTTCCAACTCACCAGTTGATATGGGCAAATTGAAAACCTTACTCAATATTACTCTTGTTTGTGTCTGTTTAATGCTTATGTTAGATTCAGGCCAACTGTTTAATAAAGATAATATAATTAAGAAAACAGCTGACAAGATGGATGGTTTCTGTTAATCGTTCTCATTCTCAGCTATATGATGTCATGCCGGGACTTATGAAGTATTTGCCAGGACCTCATCAAACCATACACTCAAACTATGCTAAAATTGTTGCTTTTCTAAAAGAAGAAATAGAAAAGCACAAGGAGAACTGGGATCCATCTGATCCACGTGACTACATTGACACCTATTTGGGAGAGATGGAGAGGGTAAGACGAGACCATCTCACTGTAACATCTGACTTAAGACATTAGACTTAGAACTAATTTAGTCCCAGTATTTTTCATATACACAGTTGATTTTTTTACAGTTGCCATGCAAATGTGCCATACTCATGGAAAAAGGACCGCATACATTCAGACCGTTTATATTTGTGTTGCTCAGACAGACTGGAGCCTTATACTGTATCTCTAATGTTGTAGCAGTAAATATGTGGAAATTTAATAATTGAAACTTCATCTCCACCCCTGTCCCAACATCCCCCAATTTCTTAGAAAAAGGATGACAGTGAGGCTGGATTCTGTACAGAGACCCTGACAGTGTGTGCCCTTGACTTGTTTGAGGCTGGGACAGAGTCAGTTTCAACTACCTTGCGCTGGGGCCTCCTGTTCATGATGAAGCACCCAGAGATACAAAGTATGTGACCAACAGATCTTACAGGTTTGGGTTTAAGTCCGCTGCAGGAATGGGCTGCCATCAGTCCTAAGATGTCTGACTGATAGTGTGAACACAATTACAGGAATTAGCTGGGGTTACAATAGTGGTTTTTGAGTTGGGGGATCATTGATATGTCCATTTAATGATTTCTTGCATCTTCATTGTTTGAGTCTTTCATATGATGTCAGGGTGATGGTCCAGGATGTAACACCATACCAACAAGAACCAGATCTACACAAGATGAACTATTAATGGAACAATGAATGACTGATGTTTCGGTTGTCACAGTTTGTGTCTGGTTGCTCTCACAGAGAAGGTCCAGGCTGAGATAGACAGAGTGATTGGACAGTCACGTCAGCCCACCATGGCTGACAGACCCAACCTGCCCTACACTGATGCTGTGGTCCATGAGATACAGAGGATGGGTAATGTTGTGCCATTGGGCTTTCCAAAAATGGCCAACAAGGATACCACATTAGGGGGATACTTTATACCCAAGGTGAGTGAAAGAAAGGATAACAAATTTATTCTGAAAAATACAAACACATTTCACTCAAATCAGTGGAACACACCTCTAGCTAAATCAACATTTGCACCATCCACTTCTTGTTAGCGGCAAATGGAAAAGTTTTGTACTAGCAATAGCTACAGAATACTTTGAAGATTTTCATAAATATATTCACATAAATTCACAACATAAATATCAATTACAAACATTTTTAATTGGACTTATTGATCTGTAAATTTATAAAAGAAATGCAGATGTTTTTTATTCAGTGTGTGATTAATTATTCTTTAGAAGATTATTTTACATGAATGAAGTGATTAACATACAAAGAAAACATTTACAGTGTATGATTTAGTGTTAAATTTCTCTATGTGTCGTCACAAATTTTGAAATACTTAAATTTGTGTTACCAGTGTCACATTGCCATGCTTATTTGTACATCAACAGCACTTCTTGTGGTGTGAGTGAAGTTATTCTTATTTTCCTCTGCAGGGTGCAATGGTGGTAACAAATCTTTCCTCTGTACTGAATGACAAAAATGAGTGGGAGACACCAGACATCTTCAATCCAGGACATTTTCTGGATTCTGAGGGCCGGTTTCGGAGAAGGGAAGCATTCCTCCCGTTTTCAGCAGGTGACACACTCTGATCCTCTTTCTCTCTCATACCATAGTTATATTTTAGGACTTGTTTTCGGACATAAATTCTACTTTTCTGTCACAAATGTTTTCACAAATGTTTATTTATTATTGTGATTCACCAAAGGGAGGATGAACCACATGTAAACCAGGCAAATACCATTTTTTAAAGAAATTTAAAATGGTATGGTTCCAGGAAGTGGCACAAAGTCATAGAATATAATCATAATCCACTTGATCTGTGATCCTCACACCCTTATGTCACTTTAAATAAGAAGTGTGTTGAATTAAAATCTTTTAATCTAAAATGAGTTCTGAGATCATGATAAAGAAGGACTAGTTTTTTTTTATTATTAATTTCCTCTTGCCATTCTTTGTTCAGGCAAAAGGGCATGTGTAGGGGAGCAGCTGGCTCGGATGGAGCTGTTCCTCTACTTCACCTCTCTTCTCCAAAGGTTCACTCTCTCTCCTCCCCCTGGAGTGGAGCTGGATCTTGAAGGCCAGCTTGGGTTCACCCTTTCCCCAAAGCCCTTCAAGATGTGCTTTTTGGATCGCTGATTCCCTGGGCAGTATCAGACATTGGATACAAGGCTCAGAGGATCAATTTTGGGGTGTAGAAAAAATTCATCTGTGTTCACACAATGTTTTTTTTTCTAATTTAGTCATCCTAGTTGTCAAAAATGTATTTCATGCAATTTTCATGTAATTTTGCCAAATGACAAATTCAGCAACAGCAGAGGTTACAGAGATTCAGGCTGAAGAATAGCAGTGAGCATCCAGCCAGGTGAGGAAAGGATCTGAACCAGAAACCACATCAACTCCAAGGCATTCCACTACCCTATAGGCTGAACAAAATAACACAGTGACACAGTAAAAAGAGCATGAAGCAGTATTTTCAATGTTGCTATTTTTTCCTGTTTCTTCATTTGCTAAGATTTTCATAAAGACACCTCACAACTAATAAAATAATATTCGTCATCATATTAAATATAACACATTACATATGTTGTACCTACTATACAACAATATTTACCTGCCACATTGTAATTGTAACAAGCTATCCCAGATTTGGTTCAAAATTTTAAGAACATAAAATGAATAAAAAGAGTTTGTCTATTTTGTGTATTCATACCTTTACTTGAAGTAATCCACAGCATTAGGGGCATGGATAAATAAAGTTACCCTGCTTGGTTTTATTTTTTACTTATACTTTACTTACTTACTTACTTTTTTACTTAATAAACTGGTCTCAATGAGTCAATAAAAGAAGATCTCCAGTAAAATTGAGCAGGGTTCTTTTTTAAATCAGGTGTCCTCCATAGCATTACCCAACCTCACAATTGTTGTTGTAAATAAATGGTAGAGTGACAAAATGAATCTCATTGTTCTGAAACAAAACATGACATTTAAACATTTGCTCACCACTTAATGAAACATCTTCAAAGTTGTGGTTTGTGAATCATTTTCCACCTGGAACAGAGGTGTCATGGTATTATTTGGGTGGGTGGGTGGGTGGGGGGGGGGGTGAGCTGTAACGCCTCTGTATCATATAATCAAAATGTTCTCATAGAGGCTCTCAAGTAGACATGTCATCAGCCAATGATGACCAGAGGCATACAGCATCAGAACAAATAGGCTTCATCCCACCAAGGATAGAGGTAGGCAGGGTCTGCTCACCTCGCTACTCTTGGACATCAAGTTAACAGGTGCCTGCTGGATGCTTGGATGACGTCAGCTAAGTCACACATCCTCCAGAGGGCATTTGTATCACTGCAGAGCACTGGAGAGCTTGCAGTGTGAAAAACAGCCATGCTGGCATATGAGTGCATTGAAGGCTTGCATTCACTAAGCTCTGCATGCCTGAACAAGTGCAGTGGATGTCGTGGAGAGAGACAATGTCCTCCACTTGCCAATTTAAAAAGAGGGATGCATTTGAGGGCGAAAGCAAAAAAGGATATCTGAAAAAACATTACATAAAATTTTGTTATTTTACCCTGATTGAACTGGTTTAACTGGTTAGGAACATGAGTAGATAAATTGCACAAGAATAAACAATGAGTGGTTCTGTTAGCAACAAATCAGTATGAAATAAAGTCTATTTCTGTCCCCTGGTATGGATGGTGATAAACATCTGAACAGTTAAAATATTTTTCTTATTTGATATATTAAAATTTAATGCGTCATCATACAGTAAATTTAAGAGTAAACAGTGAGTGTCTGGATCTTGAAAGTATCTTATTGCTGCACAGCAAGCCATTAAGGAATTTTTACTGTTTAATTGGGTGATCATTTGGTGATAAGAATAGCCCCTAAATTATACTACAAAGCAGTAAACTTAATTAGCTGCATATGCTACAGTGTAATGTGTTGTGTACCAGACTGTTACGACGGTGACTGGGACACACACGGACCACAGGATATTCCGGTTCCAGGCGTTTGAAATCGACAAGCAATTCATAAGACCAGAGACAGGCAGGGTTCGAAACACAGAAGCAGTCCGGGGGCAAATCCAGGATCGGGAGTCGGGGCAGACAGGGTCAGGAACCAGGCAGGTGAGTAGTAAGTGATCATGTCCAAGCGGCAGGCAGAAACTACGGCGGGGACGAGACAGTAAAAAAAAAACAAAAAAAAACACTGAAACGAACTAGCAACAAGACAGAGACACGCAGGGAAGATACAGGGCTGGGGTGGCGAGAAGATGGGATGCAGGTGAGCAGGCAGGCAGGTGAAGGCAATGAGGAAATCAGGTGGGCGGGGACCAGGCGGGGAGCGGGGCGGGGCTGGAACACAAGGAAAACAAGAGCACATGGACAGGGAAAAACAAAACACTGCAGCTTAAGGGGGCGGAGCCCTGACAGTACCCCCCCCCCCACGGACGCCCCCAGGCGTCACAGCGGGTTCGCCAGGGTGCCGGCGGTGGAAGTCTCGGATCAGGGCAGGATCCAGGATGTCCCTGGCAGGAACCCAGCATCTCTCCTCGGGTAGCCATCCTCCCAGTCCACCAGGTACTGGAGACCACGCCCTTGACGGCGAACCCCCAGCAGACGGCGTACAGTGTAGGCTTGGGCTCCATCGATCAGGCGGGGAGGTGGAGGAGTCCGGGGAGCTGGGCAGAGACGGGCTTGATCCTGGAGACGTGGAAGGTCAGGTGGATGCGTCAAAGAGAGAGCGGGAGCTTCAGCCGGACCGCCGCGGGGCTGATCACCTTTGCGATGGGAAAGGGACCAATGAATCGGGGAGCCAGCTTGCAGGAGTCCACCTCGAGAGGAATGTCCTGGGTGGAAAGCCACACTCGCTGGCCCTGGCGGTAGCGGGGGGCTTTGGAGCGGTGGCGGTCGGCAAACCGCTTAGCCCGAGCCAAGGGGCGGAGCAGCACAAGTCGGGCGTGTTTCCAGGTGCGGCAGCAGCGTCGGATGAACGTCGCTGCTGAGGGGACCCCGACCTCCTCCTCTTGTCCGGGAAATGGGGAAGTTGGTAACCAAGACAGCAGTGGAGGGGCAATAGCCCCATGGAAGCAGAGGGAATGGAGTTAACGGCCTATTCGACCCAGGGAAGGTGCTGGCTCCACGCTGACGGCTCCCGAGACGTCAGGCAACATAGCACCGTCTCCAGCTGTTGGTTAGCCCGCTCGGTCTGGCCGTTGGACTGGGGGTGAAAACCGGAGGACAGACTGACGGTGGCGCCCAGTAACCTGCAAAAAGCCCTCCAAAAGTTAGAAGTGAATTGGGGCCCTCGGTCGGACACCACATCGGAGGGGAGACCGTGCAGCCGGAACACATGTGCAACCAGCAGCTGAGCGGTCTCCCTGGCGGAGGGCAGTTTGGGTAAGGGGACAAAGTGCACGGCTTTGGAAAACCGGTCTATGATGGTGAGGATGGTGGTGTTACTGTCGAATGGGGGCAGGCCGGTAACGAAGTCCAGGGCGATGTGGGTCCAGGGCCGTCTGGGAACAGGCAGGGGTTGCAGCAGACCGGCGGGAGGTCGGGTGGAGGTCTTGTTCTGGGCGCAGACCGAGCAGGCGGCGGTGAAGCTCCGGATGTCCTCCATCATGGTGGGCCACCAAAACCGCCGGCCAATGAACGCCATGGTGCGCCAGGCTCCAGGGTGGCTGGCGAGCCTAGACGAATGCCCCCACTGCAGGACCTGGGAACGAACGGACTGGGGGACAAAGAGGTAGTTAGGGGGACAAGAGCTGGGACCCGGTTCATTCTGGAGGGTGGTGCGGACGGCGGTCTCGACGTCCCAAAGCGCCGCCACGACAACGCATCGTGCTGGCAGGACAGTGCTGGACGCTTCCAAGCCCCCCCCCCACCGGGTTGAATAAATGCCCCTCCCACAGCCCATTGAGTCTTGCAACATTTACCCTTCCCCTGCTTCCAAGAACAAACTATTCTCCCTGGACAGGTTTCAGATCTGCTCACTTCTCTGCTGCTCTCTCAGCACTGAAAACCTTCTGCTATGATTCTGCATACATTGCTGGAGTGGCTGGACATTAAGGGCGTCCTGCTCTTTCTCTTTTTGTTCCTGCTTCTGGCTGATGTCCTGAAGAATAAAAATCCAGCTAATTTCCCACCGGGACCCTGGCCATTGCCTTTCCTGGGAAATGTCTTCACTGGCGGTGATTACCTGACAATGAACAAGGTACAACGACCTGTTTATCGTGTACAAATAGGTAGGAAAATGTTTGCATTTTGTTTTTTAATGTTATTTGTATTCCTTGGGGAATGACTTTACTGGTTTCGATTTTAAGACCATTAATAAGGTAAGATAGGATGTATCTGGTGTCAACTGTTTAATGTTTACGTAGTGACACTCTGCCATCATGTTTTTAGTTTTGTATTCTGTATCAAACAGATAGTTAAATCAGACAGGCAATCGTATAATTTATTAAAAACGCATCGAAGTACATCCGATCAAGAACTTGTCCCACATAGTGCGCTATTATGAACAGCAACATGCTAAAATTAAAACAAAAATACTCCATTAACCATTTCGCACGTACGGTCACACCGTTGTGATTTTTCCGTTTAGCGCCTATGATAAAACCGGCGCGATTATAACACTAGATTGGAAACATTCTAGCAAATTTTAGCCTTCAGGAAACAGCGATTTAGCGTTAAAAATGTAGCAAATGCTACCTGAAAACTATGGGAAGTTTACTAACGCTAATGAAAACATAACGAACCATGTAACGTAACAGGCGCGCTACATAGCATATAAATAAGTTACGTGCGAAAGGGTTAACAGCACAATATAAAACACCAGTCTTTTCACAGAGTATAAGTGCACACACACACGCCTATGTAAAAACGCATCGGGTTCCTCAAAATTCCACGGCGCACTTCTCTTTGCGTCACGGCACGACACACCGGTTGAGAACCACTGGCCTAGATGATAGAAGCGCTGTAGGACGCTTCATGTTCCACAATTTTAAGTAACACTCAGACTCCAAGTTTATACATTAATTCAGCGAGGAGTGAAATACTGGCATGGCAACTGTGGTTAAAACATAGCTAGATAGCGAGATTCAACATGATTAATCCGATTAAAAAGAGAACATCTTTAAATTGTGGCCAGAAACGTCAAGTAGCGACTTTACAAAATGCCTGACATCTACATTCATATGGCTAAAACTGGCTGTATTTAATAGTGACTTATAATGTCACGATTTTTACTGAGAAACACAACTTCTTTCTGAAATGTGCCAGTTATCTTCAAATCAACAATTAACGCTATTCCCTTGTAACGTTACCTTTTCTGTAGGCGAGTGAGTTTCAGACAGTCCAATTTGTCATATTAATTTGAAATTAGATCGTTTAAAACCCCTCTGATGTGGCCAGGACAGGTAAACCTACCAAACGGACAACTGATTGAAAATACCTAGTACCGTTTAGGGGTTAAAATTTACCAAAAAAAAAAAATCGTTACTGCGAGGCGCTCCGTGATTATGTACAGTAGCTAGAGCCGTTGAGAGAGCTTCGTATTGTATGTACCCACTGCACCACCATCGTGGCAATAATCGCAAGAACGTGAGCCGTTTAGTGTGTTCAGTGTATTATTGTTTAGTCAAAGTACAGTTTTTTCATAACTCCCTAGAAACGTCAAACATCAAATAACGATTAATTTAATTTAATTAAGTAACTCCTTCTCAGGAGTTGAGTCTATACCACTATAATGTTCTCGTCAAAAGCAAGGTTTCGTTCCTCTGGCACGTCATTTGTTTTTAGTCCAGCGAATGAACAAGAGCTGTCTGTTATTTTCTATAAATTGAAATGAATAGGTGCCGGTCATGACAAGCTAAATATAAACTTCCCTACAATCCCTCACTTCTGTACTTAATAGCCATTACTAGCCATTACTAAATATTTTAAATTGCTCGGTGAGAAAGTGGGTAAAAGTTTTAAAAGTTAATGACCCATCTTTATTTTCAAATTATAGATAAATTTCTACCCTCTCATGTGTGTCCAGTGTGCTTGAAAAGGTTGTATTCGATAGACTGCTTGCTTTCTTTCAGGACAACCAACTTTCAAGTAAGTATCAGTACAGATTTATAGAAAGTCTTTCTACCACTGTGGACATTGTTCATTTAATGGATAATATAACCAAAGCATTTGACAACAATTAATTAACTACTGGAGTATTCACTGATTTGTCGAAAGCTTTTGATAGAGTACATCATTCAGTATTGCTAGATAAATAATGTTAATAATAATCGTATACTTTATTGATCCCCATGGGGAAATTCGTCCTCTGTATTTAACCCATCCTACACACAGTGAGCACACACACACCAGGAGTACACACACAGCAGCAGTGAGAACACACACACACACACACACACACACACACACCAGGAGCTAGGAGTACTGGGCAGCCATAGTGCAGTGCCCGGGGACCAACTCCAGTTCTGACAGGGCACTGACAGGAGTATTAACCCTAACATACATGTCTTTTGATTTTACTTTTGCATTTTGTATTAGTTGCAATGACTGCATGACCACCTCTCCAAACAAGCAACTATTTTTTTTTCTTTTTTATTCAACATGAACAGCTTGCTGAGGAGTATGGCAATATCTTCAGTCTGAGGAGGGGCAGTATGAAGGTGGTGTTTATATCTGGTTATAAAATGGTGAAGGAGGCTTTAATCAAGCAAGGAGAGAACTTGTCGGACCGGCCAGTAATTCCTCTTTTCCATAAAGTGTTTAAAGGACTTGGTAAGTAGTATCAGAAATCATAGCTATTGTCTGTACAGCAATGTTGTAATGGTTAGGAAACTTGATCTGTTACCAGTATGTAGCTGGTTGGAATGCAAGCTGGAGCTCTGTTCTTGTTCTTGTTCTTTATGTAAGGCCCTAGACTTCAGTAAATATTCAGCTCTGTTTGATGATATTGAAAATGCTGCACTGTTGTTTGTCTTGGCTAAGGGTGTTTAGCAAATAAATAATCTGAATTTCAGTGCACAAATTATGAATAATACAATAGCCACACAATATTAATTTATTCACAGGTCCTTAGACTGGGAAACTAAGTGCATGTTATAACAGACTCCGTGTTTACACAACATGTTAAACAGATAGTTTTTTGGCAAATGGTGAATGTGTGTGTGTGTGTAGCAAGTATGGGGTATGGGCGGTCCCTTATAAAACTTTTCAGTCTGCCTTCTTCTTTATCAGGTTTGGCTTTAAGCAACGGATACCTGTGGAAAAGCCAGAGAAGGTTTGCAAATGCCCACTTGAAGCACTTTGCCGAGGGCAAGAAAACTCTGGAGTGGAGTATTATGCAGGAGTGCAACTTCCTCTGTCAGGCCTTGGAGGAGGAGCAGGGTAAAAAAGCACAGGAAGTAGAACTGAAAACAAACATGAAATATCAGATACATATCATCATTTTGAAGAGTGGAGCACTTTCTAACCTCTCTGAACTTTAAAATATATCAAGAAAATAAAAAAGTTGAACTGCTATTTTTTCCACTTGAAATTTTAATGTTTTATTATTCACTGGAAACTCCATTTAATTTTTAAAACAAGATGATAAGGTCACCAGGCTACTTGCATGTCTTGCTTCCTTGTTGTGTATTTCAGTATTTTCATCAGAGCAGTTTCACATCAAAGCATTTCAGTTTAACAAGTTTAACAATGCAATGTGCCCATGCAATAACCAGGTATGTTGGTTGTACAAATTGAAAACCAAAACGTGAGACCAGCCACACTACAAGAATCACTACACGAAACATCTAATCTTTTTGGTGCATTTCACCCCAGGAGGACCCTTCGACCCCCAGTTTACAATAAACAATGCCGTTTCCAATGTCATCTCTTCTGTGGTGTTCGGCCGTCGTTTTGATTACCACGATGAACGTTTCCAGACCCTCCTACGCTTGGATGCCGAAGTCGCCCTCTTAGCAGGATGTATGACTGCTCAGGTTGTAATTTGCGTGTCATTTGTACTTCACTTACTGCATAAACCTAAAAGACAGATCTTTACATTTTCCAACTCACCAGTTGATATGGGCAAATTGAAAACCTTACTCAATATTACTCTTGTTTGTGTCTGTTTAATGCTTATGTTAGATTCAGGCCAACTGTTTAATAAAGATAATATAATTAAGAAAACAGCTGACAAGATGGATGGTTTCTGTTAATCGTTCTCATTCTCAGCTATATGATGTCATGCCGGGACTTATGAAGTATTTGCCAGGACCTCATCAAACCATACACTCAAACTATGCTAAAATTGTTGCTTTTCTAAAAGAAGAAATAGAAAAGCACAAGGAGAACTGGGATCCATCTGATCCACGTGACTACATTGACACCTATTTGGGAGAGATGGAGAGGGTAAGACGAGACCATCTCATCGTAACATCTGACTTAAGACATTAGACTTAGATATTATATAATTCCTAGGACTAATTTAGTTAGAGTATTTTTCATATACATAATTAATTTTTTACAGTTGCCATGCAAATGTGCCATACTCATGGAAAAAGGACAGCATACATTCAGACCGTTTATATTTGTGTTGCTCAGACAGACTAGAGCCTTATATCTCTAATGTTGTAGCAGTAAATGTGTGGAAGTTTAATTATTGAAACTTCATCTCCACCCCTGTCCCAACATCCACCAATTTCTTAGAAAAAGGATGACAGTGAGGCTGGATTCTGTACAGAGACCCTGACAGTGTGTGCCCTTGACTTGTTTGAGGCTGGGACAGAGTCAGCTTCAACTACCTTGCGCTGGGGCCTCCTGTTCATGATGAAGCACCCAGAGATACAGAGTATGTGACCAACAGATCTTACAGGTTTGGGTTTAAGTCCGCTGCAGGAATGGGCTGCCATCAGTCCTAAGATATCCTACTGATAGTGTGAACACAATTACAGGAATTAGCTGGGGTTACAATAGTGGTTTTTGAGTTTGGGGATCATTGATATGTCCATTTAATGATTTCTTGCATCTTCATTGTTTGAGTCTTTCATATGATGTCAGGGTGATGGTCCAGGATGTAACACCATACCAACAAGAACCAGATCTACACAAGATGAACTATTAATGGAACAATGAATGACTGATGTTTCGGTTGTCACAGTTTGTGTCTGGTTGCTCTCACAGAGAAGGTCCAGGCTGAGATAGACAGAGTGATTGGACAGTCACGTCAGCCCACCATGGCTGACAGACCCAACCTGCCCTACACTGATGCTGTGGTCCATGAGATACAGAGGATGGGTAATGTTGTGCCATTGGGCTTTCCAAAAATGGCCAACAAGGATACCACATTAGGGGGATACTTTATACCCAAGGTGAGTGAAAGAAAGGATAACAAATTTATTCTGAAAAATACAAACACATTTCACTCAAATCAGTGGAACACACCTCTAGCTAAATCAACATTTGCACCATCCACTTCTTGTTAGCGGCAAATGGAAAAGTTTTGTACTAGCAATAGCTACAGAATACTTTGAAGATTTTCATAAATATATTCACATAAATTCACAACATAAATATCAATTACAAACATTTTTAATTGGACTTATTGATTTGTAAATTTGTAAAAGAAATGCAGATGTTTTTTATTCAGTGTGTGATTCTTTAGAAGATTATTTTACATGAATGAAGTGATTAACATACAAAGAAAACATTTACAGTGTATGATTTAGTGTTAAATTTCTCTATGTGTCGTCACAAATTTTGAAATACTTAAATTTGTGTTACCAGTGTCACATTGCCATGCTTATTTGTACATCAACAGCACTTCTTGTGGTGTGAGTGAAGTTATTCTTATTTTCCTCTGCAGGGTGCAATGGTGGTAACAAATCTTTCCTCTGTACTGAATGACAAAAATGAGTGGGAGACACCAGACATCTTCAATCCGGGACATTTTCTGGATTCTGAGGGCCACTTTCTGAGAAGGGAAGCATTCCTCCCGTTTTCAGCAGGTGACACACTCTGATCCTCTTTCTCTCTCATACCATAGTTATATTTAGGACTTGTTTTCGGACATAAATTCTACTTTTCTGTCACAAATGTTTTCACAAATGTTTATTTATTATTGTGATTCACCAAAGGGAGGATGAACCACATGTAAACCAGGCAAATACCATTTTTTAAAGAAATTTAAAATGGTATGGTTCCAGGAAGTGGCACAAAGTCATAGAATTCAATCATAATCCACTTGATCTGTGATCCTCACACCCTTATGTCACTTTAAATAAGAAGTGTGTTGAATTAAATCTTTTAATCTAAAATGAGTTCTGAGATCATAATAAAGAAGGACTAGTTTTTTTTTATTATTAATTTCCTCTTGCCATTCTTTGTTCAGGCAAAAGGGCATGTCTAGGGGAGCAGCTGGCTCGGATGGAGCTGTTCCTCTACTTCACCTCTCTTCTCCAAAGGTTCACTCTCTCTCCTCCCCCTGGAGTGGAGCTGGATCTTGAAGGCCAGCTTGGGTTCACCCTATCCCCAAAGCCCTTCAAGATGTGCTTTTTGGATCGCTGATTTCCTGGGCAGTATCAGACATTGGATACAAGGCTCAGAGGATCAATTTTGGGGTGTAGAAAAAATTCATCTGTGTTCACACAATGTTTTTTTTTTTCTAATTTAGTCATCCTAGTAGTTGAAAATGTATTTCATGCAATTTTCATGTAATTTTGCCAAATGACAAATTCAGCAACAGCAGAGGTTACAGGGATTCAGGCTGAAGAATAACTGGTCTCAATGAGTCAATGAAAGAAGATCTTCAGTAAAATTGGAGAAACACATTATCCAAGTACTCTTCATAAAGTATATTACAGTTCTTGAATAATTTAATTTCCAATAAATCACCAAAGCAGGTGATTTATTCATTTAAAATTTACTAACAATAGCTTTATATGTATAATTTTACTGTAATGATAATGGATATCATGATCACAGAAAAATGCTATTACATTTAAACTGTATTTTAACTATTTTTTAATAATAAGTCATAATTAGTTCTATTTGGGACCATCTGACATTTATTAATCAAAAATAACATGTCAAAATAACATTAATATTAACATAAGAATGCTCTGTTTACCATCTAGAGAATACCTTCTAATTCTCTAGATAGTAATTCTAACCTTTCTATTAGCATACTCATTCAATGCTGACAAATTGTCAGATATGAATTCCACCTCATTGGGATGGATGTAGCTGGACATAAAAGACTGTGACCAACATGAAAAGGCCAGTCTTGTGTTCTTGCTGCAGTCAAAGTTATACTTTACTCCTATTATTATTACACAGAGTAAAGTCATATTGTTCCCAAATAATACATTTTATTTCACAAAATACAAGCATCACATTTAATCACACCCCTGCAGTCAGTATTTTGTAAATGCTCCTCCAATGTGGATTACACTCGTAGTTCTTCTTGCAGAATTGTTCAAAGTTCCTCAGAACTGTTGGTTTTCATTTGTGAACTGCTTTTTTGAGCTCAAACCGTAAATGGTAGATGGAGTAAAATGGTACAATGGTGGATTTGGGGTCCTAAAATTGAGATGACCGGTGAACATTGATTTATTGTACATTTGGATGAATATTTTGAATTTCTATCCTGTCAAACATTGGCCAAGTTTGAGTATCTTGGCAGCGATAACCAGGCTTTTGGCCAAAATATCCTGGGATGTGTTGGAGTTCATGAATCCTTCTGTCTTAACAATCCAGGGTCCATACAACCCTAAAACACAACACATTGCATATAGTGCTTTACAGTGAGTATGGATTTTTCTTAATATAAGTTTCACATTTAATATAACACTGATGAACAGGTCCAAAACACTCCATTTCTGTTTCATCTGACAATGAAAATGTCAGTCCACATGACTTTCATTAATTCAAGGTACCCCTGTTTGTGGATTGCCCCCAAAAGAGGCTTCTCATTTGCACCCTGGCCCTGAATGAAACATTCATGTAAGTGACTTTGAATGGAACTTTTGACACTCTCTATCTTGAAGATGCCAGTTTGCTTTAGAGAAATCTGTTTTTGCGGTTTTTTGTTGTTTGTGGTTTCCTCCCAAACTACTTGTTTCCCAGCTCATGAATGCATACATTTTATGCCTTTCATCGTCTTCTGTCTGACAGAGTTGCCATAGTACCACTATCCCTAATTTTTTTATTGATGAACAGTATAATAGAAATTGTTAGCTTCAGCTTTGAAAAATTCTTTATAGCCATTTCACAATTCATGGAAGTCATTCTGGGGACCTGAATCTTGATAATATAGACCACTCATGAATTTCCTCAGTTACTTCCTTTGATAATCAAGTGAAACAGGAAGACTTTGTTTACCTCTAGAGAGTTTCAGAAGCTTCCATTGAAATTACAGACTGCAAAATGATGCTGTAGAAATGTTTTTTGCTGGATCTTGTCTAAACTGTTACTTGAAGGTGTGAATTAATGGGACTCTGGAATGACATTTACTGTTTGTGAATAATCTCGAATTATGATTTAAGTTTTTTTTTTTTTTAACCAAGAATCCAATGTACATTTTTTCTATTAGGGCATATTTTGTTTATGTTTATGTTAATGTTTAATCAGCGATATGAGTAAATGTGGATGGCATTGTATATTGTGATCATTTCAAATAATGTATATATATATATATTAAACATGGTGAGAACACAATTAATACAGCTATACGCTCCTCAGAATTTATATTACCAGCGAGAGAGCAGGCTTTTGCTGTTGCGGCTGCAGCTGAAAACAGCTTTCAGGTCATATAGGGTAAGCATGTTACATCATCCCCCAGTTGGCGCCAGCGTGGCCTTGCGCTGCTCTTCCATGGAGAGCCACACACAGGCTGAATTGCAATGTAAAAAAAAAAAACAGGGGCGACCTAGATTCCTCCGGGTTGTTATACAACCACACACTTTTGGGGAAATAAAAGGGGTAGTGCTGTTGTTTATATTGCATTTACACACTGCCTTATAAGCTATACAATTTTTTTCAGACTGTATTCTGGCAAGTACCATGAAAGGGCAGCCCCTTTTGAAAAACAAGTAATTGGAAAATGCAGAAAAGAAAATTCCTGGAAAGCTCTATCAAGTTGTTCTCAGTCCAGAGAGACTCTTAGAAGCCTGAAAGCCATGCCTCTCCCAGCAGATCGGGGAGATATCAAGGGAATGCCCACCCTTTGTTTAATATCCCAAAGCCACTTTAGTTGAGCATGAACAGACATGAACTTTGCCGTACAGCAATCAGAGGACATCGCCCATATATAGCGTAGGGCAGATCTGTGCTCTCAGCACTGAAAACCTTCTGCTATGATTTTGCATACATTGCTGGAGTGGCTGGACATTAAGGGCTTCCTGCTCTTTCTCTTTTTGTTCCTGCTTCTGGCTGATATTCTGAAGAATAAAAATCCACCTAATTTCCCACCGGGACCCTGGCCATTGCCTTTCCTGGGAAATGTCTTCACTGGCGTTGATTACATGACAATGGACAAGGTAAAACTTAAAACAATATTTCGCCTACCTATTTATCTCGTACAAATAGCAGGCAAAGTAGGCAAAATATTAGCATTTTCCCATGCTTTTTTATTCTATATACGATTCAATTGCAAGTTAACTTTGTCTAATCAGAAATACTACTCTTGAAATTTCAAAACTGAATAAAATGTTCTATGGGAATGTCAGGATCAATATTTAGAATTAACCTTTACTTAATTTCTTGACTTTCTTGGCTGATGAAAAATACTGCCTCCCTGTGTTGTGAATACATGTTACATGTGCATGTTATAGCACTTCTGTTAACGCAGTTACTCTGACTGTGAGCCCTTTTCATTTGTTAAACATGCTCAGCTTGCTGAGGAGTATGGCAATGTCTTCAGTCTGAGGAGGGGCAGTGAGAAGACAGTGTTTGTATCCGGTTATAAAATGGTGAAGGAAGCTTTGGTGAATCAGGGAGAAAGCTTTACTGACCGTCCTGTGACTCCTCTTTTTCATGAAATCTTTAAGGGTCGTGGTAAGTATGCAGAACTTAAATAAAACTAAAAAAGCGCTTTATGGCTTTATATCCAGTATGCAAGCAAATGCAATTTGTGCAGTATGCAAATAAATGCAATATTTCCCTCCATTATTTACACTGTCTACAGGTTCTAGTCACAGTTTTGTAATGTAGAAAAGTGATTTCTGGACCAGAAGCTCCACGATGGTTAAACTAAATATTTAGGCCTTTATTGGTTTTCCTTAAGAGCAAAGCCCCAGTGCTGATGCAGATTTTGTTTTTCATCAAGGCTTGTCTTTGAGCAATGGCTACATGTGGCGGAAACAGCAGCAGTTTGCTCTAGCCTTCTTAAAGAACTTTGGAGAGGGCAGAAAGACACTGGAGCTCCACATTCTGAAGGAGTGTGACTTCCTCTGTGAGGCCATCAGAGAAGAGCAGGGTAAATAACTACTGTGAAGCATAAGAGGTGGTGGAGAGAGGAAATTTTAAGGTTAAACTGCAATTTTGATATAGGGATATAACAGTGTTAGCAATATTAGCTGTAAATAATAGACATTTTTCAATCTTCCATCTTGACATCATTAATTCCTCAAAAGTTGGCGTCTCTTCAATTCTGGTAAATAACACAGGATATTCAATTGCTGAATTACAATGACAGGTTGTGCGCCATTATACATTTTCACTTCAAGTTTTTGTTCAATGCAAAAGTGCTTTTCATTATATAATACTTGATGATAGTTCTGCTTATTCTTTCTTATTTCAAGAAAAAAATTGGTTCATTTTTGTTGTGGTACAGTTTTGTTGTGCTCATCAAAGTAAAACACCTTCTATGAACAATTATGATTTCTACCGTTGACAATTATGATTTCTTCATTATGATGGAACAGTGCATACAAAATTAACAGTTTAAAAAAGCATGCTTTCTGCCTTTTCAACTGCGCAGGTTAACTGAAATCAGTATCTGTGTTAACTGGATCCATAGGAGGAGCCTTTGACCCACATGTAAAGATAAACAATGCTGTTGCCAATATCATCGGGTCCCTGGTGTTCGGCCATCGCTTTGAGTATGGCGACGTGAATTTCCAAAAGATTCTACGCATGAGCGCTGAATCCGTCTACTTAACAGGCTCATATGGCGCTCAGGTATGGGCTACGTTCAGTCACTGTACCTCTGTGGAGCAGCAATACAGCCTATAGCCCCAGAGTGCTGGCTTGAATTGAAATGCGAGCATTTGTTATAGCACATACTCTGTCAGTAAGTGGGAATAAGGTGCTGACACTGCAAATCTTTCAGCTCTACGATGCCTTCCCGTGGCTCCTAAAGTTTTTCCCTGGCCCTCATCAAACCGTCATCTCAAACTACAACAAGCTGGCAGACTTTCTGAGACACAAGATAGAGGAGCACAGGGAAGACTGGGACCCTCAGTCTGATCCTCGGGACTACATTGACTCCTATTTCCTGGAAATTGAGAAGGTATGGCTATATTAAAATTATTACTATCTTCATTTTTGTTTACTGCAAAACATATTTTGAGGATGTTAGCATAAGATAGAAAATGGTCATGGCAAAAGCTTCTGTAGAAGAAAAAAAATGTATGTAAACATCTGCAAATGTTTTCCTATAGGGTTGTAATTACTCTGAATCACATCCTTGTCATAAGATCAGCCCAGTGAGAACCAGAGGGCTGTTCCCAGAATTTAACCTAAAGCAAGATTCTACAGCTCCAATCTAGAGTAGGGTTATCAGGAGCAGCCATGAAAGTGACTAGTCTGTTGCCACAGCAAGTGGAACATGTGTACAGCAATATGGCTTTGACAAAGTGCAGAAATGGAAACAGCACTCCCAATGCACAGTAGTTTTACCCATTTCAGGTCTTAGTGGAGACAGGTGAGTGTATTGAGTTGAAGCCTCAACTGGGCAGCTTCCACTGTTCCAGTGCACTCCTGTGGTTAGTATAACTTGGGATGTCTCAAATTGCTATTCATTGAGAGTGATATTTCCATCACTGAAGCCCAGCAGTTTCCTCTTTTCCTTGTCAAGTAAGTATGTTGCAAAGAACTGAAAAATTTGAAAGATTATTCTGTTCTCACCAATTTCCTGCGTCTCCTAGAGAAAAAATGACACAGAGGCCGGATTCAGTGTTGAGAATTTGGCATTTTGCACTGTGGACCTGTTTGAAGGTGGGGCAGAAACTACAACTAACACTATGCGTTGGGCTCTCCTCTTCATGATGAAGTACCCAGATGTGCAAGGTAGGTGACCATTTTGGTTTAGATTATCTTAATAATATATTAAGATAGGTTACCTATCTTCCCCACTTTTCATAAACGACTATTCGTCTCCTGCACAAATGTGAGTAGCATTAGTACCGTAAATAAACGATTGAACAGGTTATTTGCTGCAGTGTGCGGATAGCTACTATGTTGTGCAGTAAACAAACAAGGATAGTTAACTTGATCAAGAGCCATACTTGTTTGCTGTAATGCTGTGTGTGATACACAGTGAAGATGTCTGACATTCACAGCAGGCAGTGCCTTTACACCAGGCCTGACAAAGATAACAGCAGCACTTGGCCTGATTAGAAATCTGCTGCAGTTGTGCATGGACCACACCTGCAGGAGAGGCCACCACTCTCCCAGGCCGTAAGAGCCTCCCAGGTTTGGGTAAAGCAACAGTACCAGTACCAACGAACAACAGGAGAAGCCCTCTGTGTTCCCAAACCCCACCTACGGGAGTCACATTGTTACTTGATCAGTTAATGTCATTACTTCTATATTCGTATTTTAAAACCTTTGTTTAAACTGTACCTGCTTGCTCTCACAGAGAAGGTCCAGGCTGAGATAGACAGGGTAATTGGACAATCACGCCAGCCCACCATGGCAGACAGAGCCAACATGCCCTACACTGATGCTGTGCTCCATGAGACACAGAGGATGGGAAACATTGTGCCTCTGAACATGACCCGGATCAGCAGCAAAGACACTATACTGGGAGGATACTTTCTGCCTAAGGTGGGGGACTATCTACCAAGGTTATTCAGGAGTTAATGGTGCATAAGAATCTCTGCAGAAATTCCATATGAACTCCACAATCATAAATGTCTTCAGTGTTGGGAACTGCTTGAGGGTTTTATGGGGCACCTGTCCTACAAACAGTTATTTGTATTTCCAAGCATATTGCACTTTTTATACTGTTTGTATTGCATTTCCAATTATTTCACTAATATTTCCATTTTGTTTTCCTAATGATAGCATTTTCATTTTGTGTGACAAGATACATTTTCTTAATGAGATTGTAAAGAAGTCATTCATACAACCCAATCATAGTAAAGTTGAAGGACTCTTTTTTTAATTGTCTTAAAGGAAAGCTAAAATAATCACAAGCCAATTATTATTACCTGTATGATGACTAGCTCTTTTAATTATCCTCACCCTTTTCCCCTATCAACTAACTTACACTCAGCTTAAAATGTATAGAGTGCAAATGACTGATTCTTGAATCAAATAAAAAAAGAGACATGAGAGACATAGAGACATGAATAAATTACCTAACTCACAAACATTAGATGTGTTTTTATACAGCTAGATATAAGGCCTCTCCAAACCTTTCTAAACTCCTCCAAAATAGTCTACTCCTCTCAATAATAATTTCAGGGTAGGTTACACTTTCATTCCACTTGAGCAGTGGTAACCATGAAAACGAAGCACAAACAAAGAAAAGATCTTCCATGGCTACTCGGCATTTTCTGGAATGGGGAGGCATAGTAGGTGTTTAAAATTCAAATCCTGCTTTGATTATGTGAACCCTGTCACAATCTAAAAACATCCCTGTCCGCAGAAAGAGATAGACACATTTCTGCTTAAATACAAGGAATACAATGTTTGTACAGAGCAAGCAGGGGCACAACCCTTATTTAAATGTCCGTAACTGAAATACTAATCACCATAACTATAATTAGTTGTCCTCAAATTCAAGTTAAATCCCCCCCCCCATTTTGCCATTTTGACTTTGTAAATCTAAGATTCTTGGCTTGTACTTGTACCTCTATCTCATACCTTGTATTTGTAGCACATTTTTGCCTACGTAGTATAGCGGTACTTTATTGTCCCAGCGATATATCAATATCACTGCCCTCATCTTGAGCTCTGTCTGTACAGCACAACAAAGTTAATGTGTATATTTAAGATTATACTGGTATGTATGTCCCATGTCCCAGTGATTGCATTTGATATATTTAACCATAGATCAGATTAGCTCTGGCCCGCTACACCGACCTTGTGCTCAGCTTCAGCACGATCTGCATTGTATGACCTGTACACATCTTGCCCTTGTGCCTGTTTGCCCACTATATGCAATTTTGTATGTCACTTTGGAAAAAAAAAAGATTCTGCTAAATGAATAAATGTAAATGTAAATGTAAACATGATAGTGTGATGAGAAGTGCTCAAACTGAAGAGGTAAATAAATAGAGCTAAATAAATAAATGTAAATGTAAATTGTATTATATTAGTTAGATCAGCGTAGTAAAGGGTCTAGGGGGCAAACTGCAGATAGGCAATGTGTAAATAAGTTACAGCATCACTCTTATCCCAAGACTTCACTCTCCAACAAAGAATTTTTATGTCTTTTTTATGATGTGCAGGGTACAGTCATCGTCACTAATCTCTCCTCTGTGCTGCGTGACAAAAATGAGTGGGAGACACCTGAAACCTTCAATCCAGGACATTTCCTGGATTCTGAGGGCCGGTTTCGGAGAAGGGAAGCGTTCCTCCCATTTTCAGCAGGTGGAGCTCAGTCTTTCTTTTCTCAAACCTCCGACATGCTTCATTGTCAGCTTGTCTGAAGCTGTTCTGGAGTGCACACCTCATTTTAACATGAAACCAATTCAAAAACAAACTATTCTGTGTGCTTTCACACTGCCGTACTGATTGTTAATGTGTTCCTATGCATTCCTCAGGTAGGAGGGCTTGCCTGGGGGAGTATTTGGCTCGAACGGAGCTGTTCCTGATCTTTACATACCTTCTCCAGAAGTTCATCTTCTCTCCTCCACCTGGAGTTGAGCCCAGCCTGGAAAGTCAGCTTGGGTTCACCCAATCCCCAAAGCCTTTTAAGATGTGTGTCTCTATTCGCTGATTCCTCACCCTGCAACAGCTACAGATCCAATATAATTAGTATGTAAAACCACTAAGATAACCTGAGAGGGTTCCCGTTTATACACAGGGGCAGATGCTATGGTTTTCTTTCTACATAATCAGAAAAATAAATGGGTATTAGAAAAAAGAGGATTTATACAGTTAGCTTAGAATATTTAAATTGAGTGGGTGATCCAGCGCCTGGAACAGTCATGTCCACGTGCGTGCTGTATCACACAATATGATAACATCAATAATGTTTGACAGACCTTTCATACAGAAAACACTAGCTGGCTAGTTAGATGGGAGACAAGTTACATATTCATTTCTGATAAAAAAAGAACTAACTGGTCCAAGGGAGAGGGTTTTTCCTTTCTTATCTCATAACACATGCACATATTTGCTTTGCACTAACATTAACAGAGCAAAGAACATGCCAATCCTCACAAAGGTCTAGCAGTTCGTAAATTGTAGCTGTAAAGCTGGTTTAAAAATAACTGTTATAAAATATTATGAGTCATAAATAATACTGAGATGACAATGTGTTTAAAATCAGGTGAAAAACTAAATGGTATACATATGCCAGAGAATAAAAAAATGAATAAATAAATTTACCAGTCTGTCTCTGAATCACAAAGGCCCACAGACAGTTGAAGTCTGAAGAATTCATATGTAGCGGACCAACACGATTCCCTACCAGACCATAACCGCAGTCATGTTCTGTAATAAACCTTGCATGGAATGACAGATGAATTCATGAATTTAATCTGAATGCTGTATTTATAATGTTCTGTAAGTTGCTGTGGATAAACACAATAAACAAAAAAGCAATAAATGAATAAACAACTACAAAAAACAATCTTGTTTTGATAAACCTAACGTGACCACAGCCCTCACTGGTAAATGAGTCAGTATTTTGCATGTGAGAGAAATGTTTTCTGACAGTACACCCACTGCATGACAATATGTTCAGCCGGACAAACTTAATGCATTTTGCAATACATGCAGGAAGTAAATATGTGATCCGTTGTGCATTGTCTGCATGAGAGTGCCAGCAACACAAATGGTATACTATTACATGTCATTGTTTGGTCATGGTGCAGAGCTGCCAGCTCTGCCTCTATTGGTTGCACCTGACTGGTTGCATAATACATAGCTTCCATTGTGTGCAAGGAGACAGTATTAACAGCACTGAAGAGCGAAAGTGTGTCGTAGTTCTTTTACGGCAGTGCTTGGGCAAGGTTTCCCTCCTCACAATGCTGCTGTATTCCTTGCTAGAGGGGCTCGACATCCAAGGACTCTTGCTGTTCCTCTTAGCCTTTCTTCTGATCACCGACTTCTTGAAGTACAGGAACCCCCCGAACTTCCCCCCTGGACCTTGGGCTCTGCCCTTCGTGGGGAATGTCTTCCATATTGACAACAAACAGCCACATATTTACCTGACAAAGGTGAGCAAATCTGGGAGCCTCATTCTGTTTGCTAATTATGTATAAATGTGCTATTAAGGAGAGGCAAAGCATTGCCTGTCTTCAACAGGCAAAGCGGTCATGTGATGTTGAGGATTACAGGATGCATGTTAGTGATATGTGACCTGAAATCTAATCAATGTTTAAATGGGCATGTTATCAACACAACCTATTAACTAATCTTAAAAATTTTAATTTCAATATTAAAATACCTGAGGCTGAGAAATATTATTGCTGCAGAGTCACAGCATGATATGATAATCACATATGAGTAAACTTGTAGAGAGAAACATGTAGAGATAGTGTTCCTAGGAAATGTTCAACTCTACATGCATACCAATTATTTAAATGTCTTTTTCCTGCTGAAAATTACACTATTGGATGCAAAAAAAACCCTGGACATGGGTGAGGTACTTTAATCTGACAATGAGAAAAGCCATATTGCTTAATTAGTGCAAAAGGCAAAATGAACAAGAGGGAATTCTTGTGGACAGCTCTTTCACATGAAAGGAATAAATAGCTTCATACATTTACATTTACATTTATTCATTTAGCAGACACTTTTATCAAAAGTGACATACAAAAGTGCATATAGTGGGCAAACAGGCACAAGGGCAAGATGTGTACAGGTCATACAATGCAGATTGTGCTGAAGCTGAGCACAAGGTCTGTGTGGTGAGCCAGAGCTAATCTGATCTAAGGTTACATATATATTGAATACAATCACTGGGACATGAGACATACATATCAGTATAATCTTAAATATACACGTTAACTCTGTTGTGCTGTACAGGCAGAGCTCAAGATGAGGGCAGTGATATTGATGAGGTTATTGAGGTTCTTTAATAGTTATACTAACAACACCATTGCCTCCTACTCAGGAGACCAGTCATTGACAGTTCAAAGTTAAATGACTGTAGATAACTAATTTATCTTGTTTCCAAAGCTGGCCAATGTTTATGGTAATGTCTTCAGCCTCCGGCTGGGCAGAGAAAAGACAGTGCTTGTGACAGGCTACAAAATGGTGAAGGAAGCCCTGGTGACTCAAGCAGAGACCTTTGTGGACCGGCCTCCAAGCCCATTGGCTGACAGAATCTATTCAGGAAATGGCAAGTCTCTAAATGGTAAGTAAATGAGGGATTGAGCTACCAGAGTGCACTATTATAAGCATAATGATAGAACTGTAATTGTCATAGTTATATTGTAAGTGTGATAAATAGTAATAATGATAAAACTAAGACAATGGCCTCAATACAGAGTCTCTCCAGGATATTTTTTATTCATATTCCACATGTAATATTAAAATTATAACTATGATGTTAATAGTACTTTGTACACCAGTACTGTTTGTCTATGCTTCATGTAAGTCAACAGTGGACATGAAAGATCACAATTAAAACCCAGAGAAAATAAAAAAAACATGTGTTCCATCCAGGCATATTCCTCAGCAATGGATACAGGTGGAAGAAACAAAGGAGATTCGCTCTTACCACCCTCAGAAACTTTGGACTAGGGAAGAAGTCATTGGAGTCGGTCATCTGTGAAGAGAGCAGATTCCTCCAAGAAGAGATCGAGAGAGAAAAAGGTGTGGGCAGGATTGGGTCTCAATGAGGGATGGGACTTTAACTCCGAAGTCCAAGGAAGATATTTTACTTACCCACTTGATAGTGATCTCCCCAGATCAAAATCAACAACAGTGCTACTACTCCACTGATCTTCAGCACTTTAAGGGCACGCTTGGCAGTAATCATGTCACATCACAGGTCTGAAGACACAGCTCTTCCACACTCATCTGATCACCTGAAACACTACCACCTAAAGCAATTTCTTACGTCTTAAACTTTGTTTTCCTTTACTAAAAATATTGAATGGTTTAATGCAGTCGTGTCTTTATCAACTAGCTTGTACCTTCTCTGGCCAACTATTGAAACCTGGTCATGCAGTACGTCTAATACTGTTGACTGCTTATATGGCTTTTTGCTTGTATTGTACTCTCCCTCACTTGTAAGTCACTTTGGATAAAAGTGTCTGGAAATGAACAGATGTAAATGTAGGTCAATTGTAAGTACATTACCCTGCAGCTATAAATATTTTACCAGAGTAGAGCCTGATACTTTTTAGTGTTTAGGTTTCCTGGAATTAAATAGTGAGTATATGAAAACTAATATAAGGGTTTTTAGCTTTGGGTACTGAAGCAGCCCCTGCTTTTACATTTTTGGAACAGTGCAAAGGCCAGAGAAGATTTACAGTCCACCCTCTTCTTCTTATTCTTCTTATTTCACAGGTAGACCTTTTGACCCTCACATGCTCCTCAACAATGTTGTCTCCAACATCATCTGCGTCATGGTCTTTGGACACAGGTTTGACTACAATGATCACAACTTCAATATTCTGCTGAAGTTGTTGTCTCATGCGATCCAGCTGGAGGGCAGCATATGGGGCCAGGTAGGGGTGGTTTCTTGCTGTTTTTTAAATAATGTATGATATTAATATATAATCATTTGTGATATTAATATACAATCATAATTTAAATACATTTTATGCAACCCAGTTTTTGGAATTGCAAACGGTACATTAATCTCCTCTCACTGTGACAACCTCTCCACGCATGCTAGAGTGCTGAATTGAGATAAATGCAACCCTCCAGTATACTTGCACACAGCCAAGGGCCATTTTTCACTCTACAAGTCAAACAGCACATCACAATGAAGTAAACACTCATTGGAGGATAGGCGCTACGCCACTGACATCATCCTAGCAACTCACTTAAATCCAGGGTGGGTCACAGGGTGCATGAGAGCAGTAAGATGAGGAAGCCTGAGCTGACCTATCCACCGCTGTCCTCAGCAGACTGAAATCATTTTTTTTCCGCCACTGTAGGCTCCTGGTCTTTGTCAGCTGACACATGGCCAGTGTCAAACCTGGGCTGTAGAGCTCAGCCTGTACACAAGTGCATTTTCAACTGAGCCACAGTTTAAATTTAGAGCACTGCTTTCTGGGTGACTTTCAGATTTAAGTCACACACTTTCACAGATGAAGCAGTACAACAGTATCACTGAACTACCCTCTCATATCATATTTGTTCCTGCATGACTGAAAATTAAAATGGAAAAATCCCTCGTAAAAAACTTAAAGCAGAATGCAATAATAATAAAAAGTGTTGTGCCCCCATCACTGCTCTGGGTGAAATATTCATATTTTGATGAACCATAAAACAGTAGTGAAATCTATCTGCTCACTCACTATGAAATGGGTTCATCTTCAGCTCTACGAGGCTTTCCCGACTGTGATGAAGTACCTTCCAGGACCACACAATGACATCTTCACGCACTACAAAGAGCTCTCCGCCTTTGTGAGAGAAGAACTGGAGAAACATAAGGAGGACTGGGACCCATCAGACCCAAGGGACTACATTGACGCCTTCCTCACAGAGATACAGAATGTAACTGGTGCTTTAGCTGTCATAATTTCATAAAGTCATGCTATTCAAGTCATGCTATTTCATGCTAGTCATGCAGTTTGGTACGTTGGACTGTTTTGAAGCCTTCATATACACTGACTGTATATTTCTAGTGACTGATGTATGGTAGTATACTTGGCTTCCCTTGTCTTGTCAGGTTGCACAAGTTAACTTTTGCTAGGGATTGAATAGTGTTATGCTCATACTCACTGGTCTGGGAGTGTTGTTAGCCTGGTCTGACACTGTTGCTCATTCAAGTTGAATGGATGCATTTGTGCTGGAAGTCACTCTGGATAAGAGCATCCGTGAAATGAATGTAATGTATATTTAAAATGGGTATACATCCCTGTTTTCATGTTTCAGAGGTATATCACAAGGTTATTTTCCATCTTGCACTGGTGTGTAGGGCTTTAATCTTGTCTAGTAGGGTGAATAATTTGCTCACTCAATCTGACCCTCTCTCTTGGATCACCTGGAGATACAGTACAAAGACCACCATTACATCTCATTGGGCTGCTGCCCTTAAGATGTGGGTGGGAAAATAAACATGCCTATTGCATTTTTTTTCTTCACCTGTCAGAATAAAGGGGACCCTGCAGCCGGCTTTGAGGAGGCCAACCTGATCCTGTGTAGTTTGGACCTGTTTCTCGCTGGGACAGAAACCACCTCCACTACACTGCGCTGGGCCCTGCTTTACATGATGAAGTACCCTGACATAAAAGGTGAATGACTCTCAAGGGACATGTGGAGCCAGTGAACCCAGGGGAAGCGCACGATAGGACCAAGCACTGTAAAGGGTCATGGACTTTGGGTCCTGTGTGCCTGTGCGCCAACTAAACAGATTCATTTTTCAAGTGTGTCATTTTTTTCCAGAATTTTTCAAATGATGTCAAGGTCTAAAGAAACATACATGATAAATGTAAGATAAGATACAGGTAATTCTTCTAGCACAACAGGTGCGTTTTAACATTTATATCAGGGAAGGAGAATAAAACTACAGATATACCTGTAAACATGACCTGGCATAATCCTGTGGAAGAAACAGTGGACTGTGGACTTTCCATGTTGTCCAGCTTCCACTCCATCTTGCTTTAAAAGACAGTACTATTCATAAAACCTAAATTGCCATTCAAGATAAACTCTTCACTGACGTTCACTACAGATTTTATGGAAAGAAAATCTCTATTAAAATCCCTAGATACTTAGATGGAATTACTTTAATAAAGATAATAAATTATTGTTTATCTTTAGAAGGTTGACTAACCTTTAATTTCTCAAACAAAGCAAAACACGAGGCAGTGCATCAGCCGTGTTACTAATGCTTCACGTGACGTGTCCATGCTGGTTTTGTCCCATACCAGAGAAGGTCCAGGCTGAGATAGACAGGGTGATTGGACAGTCACGTCAGCCCACTATGGCAGACAGAGCCAACATGCCCTACACTGATGCTGTGATCCACGAGATACAGAGGATGGGAAACATTGTGCCTCTCAACGGTCCCCGGATGGTCAACAAAGACACCACACTGGGAGGATACTTCCTTCCAAAGGTAGGAAGAACTGCAGGCATTTGCTGTGCTTGCTTAAAGTCTGGGATATAATCCTTCCTTTCTCATGAGGACTCATCAACCCATTGAATGAAATTCTGAACCCACACAGCTCAACCTCTTGAATACTGACAATGTAGCCTCATTTCTGAGACTTGAAGTAAAAGACTACATTCATGAAAATAACAGAAGAATGCATACCTCTTTAAATCAGCGGAATTAAGCAAATTAAGATTATGTCTGAATGCCAATACCCACTGTGGGGGAAACAACATGTGTTTCACATCACTATGCTTGTTTCACATCAGCAATGTTAATGGCCTAGAAACCCAGACCTGATGGTATGTCCTGAGGTAGCCTTTGGAAGAACAGCAGCAGTGTCATGATCTGTGCATTATTTGCCTTCAGGGTACATCAGTGCTGACAATCCTGACCTCAGTAATGTTTGACAAGACTGAGTGGCAAACGCCGGACACCTTCAACCCTGGACACTTCCTGGACTCCGATGGGAAGTTTGTGAGGCGGGATGCATTTTTGCCCTTCTCAGCAGGTAATGTTGAGTACAACATTAAGCAGTAAAATGAAACAAATCCAGGCAGATGAGGAAGTAACGATTAGTTAAGTAACTCAGTAAATCGTGCTTCTCCTCAGGAAAGAGAATATGCCTGGGGGAACAGCTCGCCAGGATGGAGCTGTTCCTCTTCTTTGTCTTCCTGTTCCAAAAGTTCAGCTTCTCCCCTCCCGAGGGTGAAGAGTTAGATCTGGAAGGACAAGCTGGAACCACACTGACACCACTTCCCTTCAAGATCTGTGTCACCCCCCGTTAACCTGCCATTTAATGTGTGCTACATAGCACGCTGAAATCCAAGGGATTTATCTACTACGCTGTGTGTGTGTATGGTGTAGTGCTTTATAGTGGGGATGACCAATTTGTTTTGTTCTCTATATTGTTACATAGCTCCAACACATGATATCTACATCACATTCACACCATCTCCTAATAAACTATTATTTACTGCCAATGTCATTAAAATTAAGCCAGGTGTGCAAGATCTCATTAAGAGATGAATCTACAAATTTACAGGATAAAAATCACAAACTAAATTTGCAATGTTACTATCAAAGTCTGACAGGATGAATGCAGGTGTATTAAGGACAACTCTTGCAACTCTTATCTTAGATAATCAATTTGTCAGCAAAAATATGAAATATGAGACAGCGTATTAACACTACAATGACTTCACATAGGAGCTGCATAACTTCATGGTTGTCAGTGTGCATCTCTTCCTAGTAATTTTTAGTGTTTAAACTAATTCACCTCAGTTTTTGATTTTGTCTGTCATAAACAAAAAAAAAACATTATATCCTGCATATTGTTTTGCATGTATTTCATAGTCTTTGAGAAATGTTTCATGTGATTAAAGCATTAAATATGGCAAACCATGCATGTAGTCTCTTCATTCAAATTTGGGTTACATACATAATTAAAATTCAGTCAATACACCATTTTCATAGGAAAAGAAGAGCTTCTCGTAAGGGGGATTTAAATAAAAGTATTAAAGTTTAGGTTTGGTGGAAAAAGCTGAAGTTTTAAACACACTGAAATCCAAATTTATCTATTCACATTATGTATGAAATTGGTTGTAGTGAATGTATGTACATATAAGAATAAGAATAAGAATAAGAATAAGAAATACTTTATTAATCCTGAAGGAAATATATAAATCTAACTTGCCATGAGAGCAAAAGATACAACTGTTGGAGCATGTTTTGAGACTAATTCAGTTCATTTTAGTGTAATTCTGGCCCACTCAATGTTTTCATTTCAATGTTTTCATTGAATCAGGATAAGGTTGGTGGCTATATACAGTACCATTGTTTGATCTTGAAAAAGTACACTACTTCTGAACTTCATGTTAGTCCCGATATAATCTACAGCAGAGGTATTAACTGTAACAAACTTGATTTATCAGCTGTTGAGGTATGCATACAATGGATGCAAACTTTGTAAAAGATGAGAAATGTTCAAAGTTTTAGAGATGTGAAGGGAATCCTGCAGATGATTCGCTTGCAACCGGCAGAATTGTTAGTTTGAACTCTGTCAGCCTCTAGTGGGCAATGATGTGGAAGCAGCCTACTTGGAAAACATCTACTTAGTTTTGATGTCTCAGGAAAGCCCCTTTGATGAAACAATAAAACACATTACACAGCCCCACAACTACCACTAAAACCACAATTAAGTAAAACATCTTTAGAAAATTCAAACAAATTTTTATTTTTTCAATGAACTCCAAAGGCTTATAAAGTACATCCTAATTTCACTCAATAGATAAATTACATTTCACATTTACATTTAAATTTTCATACCTTTTCTCAAATAATCAGCATAAATCTGAATAGATTTTAAGTTTGGTTTCATCCAATAAGGTTTTGATAGTTTACACCACTTTACTAGTAAATGTAAGTAAATGACATTGCTTGTGATTAAGTTCAAGTAAAATTCATTTGTGTGGCCAAGAATTTGATACACGCTATTATAAAATACAGGAGGGGAGAAAAAGAAAGGTTGTATATCTGAGATTGTGGCTTGCTTTAACATGAGAAATTTGAGTTGAAATACAGAAAAATAGCACGAGGCAGACCAGTGTTTCTCAGTTCTCACACCCCATCTTAGGACGGGTCTGTTCAACCAACGTGCTTCCTACCAACTACAAACCAAGAACTCTATGAAGAAGGAAGAGTCACATTCTCAAAGTATTACGGGTACAGAATATAAGCCTATTAGTACTACTAAAACCATATGCAAATTTCAAATATTATTAAATTCTTAGTCTTTACCCCTTCAGAATAATTAAGTTTGATATACTCTACATAAGCATATGCTGGCATGTGCACCCTTGATTACTTTGACCTGTCCTTCTACTAGAATCCTTGCTAAACACTAAGACACAAAACATCCAGAGAAAAAAGGCCTTCTTACAGTATTTCCACAGATCATGCAGTAGTTGTGTCACATTTTGTACCATACAAAAAAAACCATAAAATCGAATTGCTTCAAACAAATGGAAACTTCGTTACAGCACCTCATTACAGATTTTCAGTCCCACTCCCCATGAGAAACATGTTAATGCTTGCAATACATATATGTTTTTCTTTTAGGAAACCCCTTCTGTACTACATAAGTGAGAACAACACTATATGCACTATAAAAGAGAAATTTGATGTCCAGCACCAATTTGCCTTTCGTTAAAGTTATTCGTACACATCTAATTTTGGGATTTCTCTGTGAAGAGATTTGAAGGTGAGGAAGGTCATTCTTCAATTAATGTTTGTCACATCTCCAAACTGCATAGCTTAATCTAAACATCATACAATGATTAGTTCTGGAAGTAATTAAGAGTCCAGTTGAGTCCTGAATTTTTCACTGAAATGATCCATTTTCTTAAAACCCCACAGCTGAAATACAGAAGCTGACTGGAGGTATAAATATAAATACAACATCTGTTGCTTTTTAACTGATTTTGTATCTTGCTGCCACTACACATATATACACATAAAAAAGTTATTTCCCTGACTCGATATGAATATGACATATGATATGATAATATAAATAAAGGCTCAATCAATTCCAAACTTTACCCATTTGCTAGACATGCCAGTCAAACCTGCCGCTAACTGGCGGAAGAGTCCAGCTTTATGACAGCGAGAGTTGGCTGGGGAAAGCTGAAATGAGGCCCTAAGTGCTCGTGTTCACATCTCATCACATGCATGTCTCTAAGAAGTCGCTTTGCGGAGCCGACAGCACTGTGCTTAAGGTCACTTGAGTGCGCACTCAGGGAGCAGGGGTGGGAGCGTGAGGAAGTGCTGTTACTTGGAGGAGGAGGCCGGCACGTTGACGGAGACCGTGCGGCGAGCGTTGGTCACCTGCCGCTGCTGGGCCAGGAAGGACTGGCCGGGCGGCACCAAGGAGGTTGCGTTTCGGCCGGCCAGCCGGGACTCGATGGCGAGCTTCTGGAAACTCAGGCTCTGCGAAAAGGCACAGGCGGAGTCAGTTACAGTCAGAACAGTTATATATTATTCACTGCCTCTCTGCACTTATAAGTGTACACAGGAAGGGGAGCTCAAAAAGTAGGCCTTTTCTGTTGATTTGTGGGATAAAATGCAACCCTGCTTCCAACACCTCCCTACCTTATTGTACCATGCAGTGACAATCAGCTTCTCTTCGTATTCTCGGAGTTTCGCCTGCTCACATTCACGCTACACAGAAAGAGATCATCGAAACAATACAGAGATTACTAAAACGTGAACAAAGAGAAACTCTGGGAAGATCTCTCATAGTAGGCAAAGTGACTGCACCTCCAGACTGAAGATTCTCTTGTCCTTCTCCGCGAGCTGGTTCTTCAGCGACTGTATCTCAACAGTAGCTGGGTTCAGTTTTGGATCGAGGGCCCTTATCACCTGCAATAGAGGACAATGAGAATAAAAATCTCTGATCGCACAGAAACTGGAATACCATCACAACAGCATGCTGGCACCACTCTCATGGCCTTCACATAATGCAGGCCTTACTACAAGTAATTCAAAAGCACTGACATTGCGGGCTTTTTCCAAGTACATCTTGTAGCGATCCTCCATCGCTCTCATGTCTTCATCCTTCTTCTTCAGCGCAGCCAGCAGCTCATCTATCTTCAGTGCTGCAGACAGACACACACATGACTGATCACCTCTGCAAGGGGGAAAGGTC